>NW_020884965.1:267807-452807 GCF_003945725.1 Corapipo altera
GGGCAGTGGGCACAGCCCCAAGGCTGCCAGAGCTCAGGGAGGGTTTGGCTGATCCTCTGGGGCACAGGGGGTGACTCTTGGGGCTGGGCCTGTGCAGGGCTGAGGGTTGGACTGATGATCCTTGGGGGTCCCCTCCAGCTCAGCACATTCTAGGATTCTGTGATTCCTCTGAGCTTGTTTTCGGAGGTGCTGCTCAGGTCAGACCCAGATGCTGGTGCAGGCAGACCCACCCCCAGCAGCCCCCCAGCCCTTTCTACTTTCTGAACTCCACAGCCCCCACCCGTTTGCTCTGCCCTTCTCCCCAGGGTGCTGAGAGCAGCCCTATCTAAAGCAAACAGGGAGCTGAAGGCCCTGTGGAGGAGCCCTGAGCTCTATGGCAGGAACTCGATCCACACCCGCCTGGTGTGTGCCCTGGGGACAAAGAGAGCCACCGGTGCAAGCCAGAGGAATTCCCTGCAATCTGAAAGCAGATAAGAGGATACAGATGTTAGCCCCATTATTTAATTTACTACTGGGAACTGTTCAAAGTTACTGCAGTGGCCCTGGCACCACAAAATCCCATTCAGCAATTAAAGAATCCTACCTCCCTCTCTGCTCACAGCCATTGTGCTCTTTGTTCTATTCATTCTTGAACAGATGTTGGAGCTGGAGGCTCCCAGCCAGTTTCTGAGTTTTAACCAATATATTTTATATGCTTCAGCAAGGACTTCTAAAACCAGAAGCCTCTCTAATCCAGTGTGGAAAGCCCTCTTTGATTTTTAACAGAAAAATGAATACTTGGGCTTCCAAATAACAAGATGTCTCATTTAAAAAGGCAAGTGGAATTAGCAAACTGCTCTCTAGCATTTTTCCAATATTCTTTTATGAATACATAAATAACATTTTTAGGCTTGAAGATATTCTTTAGTTTCCCACATTTAGAAGGTTTTTAACAGGAAATAATTTTATCATCTAGTATTAAAACACTGTACCAGGCCATATGCTCATACCAATTGTCCATTTAAGACCCTGTCTAGAAACTAAAGCAATTTAATTGCCTAGTAACACCTCTCTTTCACTATCATGGCGAACTCAGTTTGTCAAGAGAGATTAAACTCATGAATCCTATTAAACTTATCACCCTATTAAACTTATCACCAGCTTGTTTTAATTTCAGAACACACCTCCTTGCTGGAATGCAGACTGCATTGGGTGCATGGCTGAATGGAAAGGGAAAGGTTCTGCTGCCCTGTGAGCACTCACTAGTCCCACTGTGGGTTATGGGTTTGGGGATTCAGCATCTGTATCCCCTTGGGGCAGCCCCACGTGCTCCCAGCCAGCACAGCAGGGACTCTGGGGGTTGCTTTACACAGGGCAGCACCAGCACCTTCTCAAGGCTCTAGGAGAGATCCTGCTACTGAGCACCAAGGTGGAAACCCAGCACAGATATTCAGGGTGTGGGAACAAGGAAAAGAAGGGAAAGAGCTGGATTCAGCAGCTTGAGAGCTGGTTTGGCAGCAGGGCTGGGGCCAAACTTGGAAGAAGAACAGAAAAACTCGAGAGCATTTCCAGTTTGCAGCCTCTCACTCTTTCTTTCTGTTAAGTGCAGCCTCAGCAGATGGGGATTAAAGTGCTCAGCACACCCTTCCCAACCTGCATCCCCTGCTGTCTGCAGAGCAGCACCCTCTCCTTACAAACCAGTGTGCACAAACCAGGTTGGGCCCCTTCATTTTAATCCACATCACCTGCCCTGCAAAGTCCGAGGCAGAGCCACGTTCCTTCTGGGTTACTGAGGAATCATAAGTTCAGGATTCTTCAAGCTCTTGGACTGGGTAAAAACCTGCTGCTGTCTGAGGTGCCTGTCTGAGCAGGAATAATGCTCTTGGTAAGAAGGATCACTCACTTCTTTTCTGGTGGAACATCTTTGAAAGGGAGAAATTGCTGCAGATAACAGGTTTGGAAGCTTTCCCACTAGAGAAGGCCAGTCTTCCATGGGTGGTGTTTACTAACAAAACCTGAAGTGAAACTACTTATCCCCACTTACAGAAACAAACTTGGAAAACATAATCCATAGAATCAGACCTCCAAGATCATCAGACTGATCCCCACCTTGTCCCCCAGCCCAGAGCACTGAGTGCCACGTCCAGTCCTTCCTTAGATACCTCCAGGGCTGGGGACTCCATCACCTCCCTGAGCAGCCCCTTCCAGTGCCTGATCACCCTTTCAGTGAAGAAACTCTTCCTGATGTCCAACTTGAACCTCCCCTGGTGCATTTTGGGGCTATTTTCTCTTGTCCTGTCAATTCTGTTGGAAGATCAAAAATAGAAGTAAAGAAATGTCAAGGCAAGGATTTCTGACGTGAAGGAGAAATTGCAAAATCTGACAGCCCTGACAAGAGAATACTTAATAAAACAGTCTTTTCACAATAACCCTCTAAATAGCACCATTTTTGCTGTATCACTCAGCACAGAGTCAGGACTCCTTTCTTGCTGAACAGATACAACCTGAGGCCCTTTGTACCAGGCATGAACGACTCTCCAGGTTCAATTTCCATAGAGCTGCCTTCGTGTTACACTGCACTCAACACTCCTGGAGCACCAGGAGATAAGGAAAGGGAATTACTGCCCTAAACCTTTGTCCAGCACACAGTGGCTATTTCTTTGCCTCTATTCACAAATCTACAGCCAACACCTTTCTTCATTTTATGCTGGAAACATTTAGTTTCTTTTACAACAAAGTCATTTTCTTTGGGCAAGTAACAACAGAACTGGTACCAATTTTTCCAAACAGTAAAAAGCCATGTTTTGCAGGGATCTTACAAGCCTCTGAAAGGTGCAGGAGGAGGGAACAGTCGCTGTTTGAGCAGGTAGTTGTCATTTCCCTGCTAGTTCCCCTGCTTACAGCCCTGCAAGAAAATGATCCTCCCATCTGCACTATTACCCTGCACAAACTAATCACCAAAGACCTCTCCAGTTCTTGATATTATTCTAGCTCACAACTCCAATGTGCTGGATGCCTCTTTCAGGCAGAGTTAGGAGAAGAGTGAACACAGATTTTACACTGGTAGCAGTAATTACAATAAAGAATCTGTGCTTTGACATTATGACACAGCACTTGTACCTCAGAACCAAACCCAAGCCAAAGCAAAGGCTGGCAGTGCTAATTCTGGAAAACCAAAAGCTGAACCATTCACTACAATTACAACCTATCAGCATCCCTACATATCCCAGAGTTTCACAGAACATCCTTTCACTTCCCCCCCAGTGTCTGCGTTTCAGAAGAGACACCAACATTTGGCTGTAACTGTGACCAGAAAAACCTTGAACATGTTATCAGGTTCCTGCTCAGGGATTCAAATACAATTTGCAAACAGAATTCTGTTTCCATAATTTCCTCAGGCTCTGTATCTGAGCAGAGATGTGAGGTCGTTCCCTTCTACAGAGAGAGGGAAATTAAAGGCCCAGGGTAGTGAAACCATGTGCTCAGAAACAACACCGAGCAGGGATGAGTCGTTTGCAGCTTGTTTTGGTTTTGGGGCCCTGATCAGTAAAAAGTGACACTTTCTGAACCACAAGGTAAAGGGAGGCTAAGGAGAGAGAGAGAGGAGGAGGAGGAAGGAATTCATTTCTCTACCATGTATCTTCCCATAGTTTCCTTGTAGAAAAATATTAACGATTCATGTTTATCAACTTCCAATTTCCTCCTCCACTTGTCATACTAAGTGACAACTCGCTGTTTTGCTTCAAATGTATGTTAATTGTTATGCATTATCAGCTGCCTTGATTCCATTCTCTCCTCCTCCTAAAGAAAAGGAAGGAATGCTGCAGGGAGGCAGAGCACTGTGTGTTCTGGGTGAAGGAAGAGGTGAGGAATTGCTACCTTTTAAAGAACAATCTCAAATGAGCAAGTCAGAACCTCTCAGCAAACAGCCCTGTGCAGATGCTGAGCAGCTCTGTTGAAAATCATCTCTGTTGGTGAAGTTCTGGGCAGGCACCAAGTTTTCATTTTTCCACAGAACTGGGAACACCTGCAGTTCTCATGAGTCATTTTGCAAAACGATCCCAAGGTCAGAGGAGTTGTGTGAGGTAACACTCTGTTGCAGACAGATCCCTCCTTGAGCCCAAACAACAGGAAGTGAGGGAAGGCTCTCATCAGTCTTCTCACTGCTTGTGGCAACAAACCTGCCCACAAAGCCTGAAGGAGTTAAACAAGAGGCAGCTTTTCCAACACCAGGTGTTCTCCTTTGATGTGCAAGTCTCCCTCTCTCCTGACTGACCTCTACAAACTGACAGGACCCACATGAGGCACCAGAGTTTGAACCTTAACCCCAGTCCTGTCTTCTTCAAGCAGGATGACCCAGAGCTTTGCCCAGGTCAAAGATGCATCTGTAGAGCTTCTCATCTTTCCACACAGGGAAGAGAAGCCACGAGATGAGAGAGACACGTTTCTTACTTGCTCTGTAGAATTTCTCACGTAGAAACCTCACCCTCCAGGGGTCTTTCAACATCAGATGCTCCCACTTCCAAAAAGCTCTCAGCTTTGAGAGCGGAGCCTCAGCTCACAGGGCTGCTTTTCTCCTTACTCCTGTAGCCAGGCTCACTCTCTCTAAGTGGTAAATTATTCATTCTACGTGTTCTCAATCTTAGGCCCTGATATCACATATAGTGTTTAATGTGGCAAAATCAATATATTCTGAAAGCCGTGGTAGTCCGTGGCAAGCTGTAGAATTTTGAATACTTTCCCCAGTTATGTACCTTAGCCAGTTTTGTTCCATTTCAATTAGAAGTAATTTCTGAACAACACCCATAAGTGTTCAGTAAATTCTGAACACCACCACAATAGAACCTCCTGCACTAGATAGTGCCCTGCAGGAAGGACTGAAGGTATCTTGTAGTAAGTCTACTTAACACTGTAAAGCCAAATACAAATGACCATTTTATTTGCTACTGTTGTCTAGGTTTTATAGGGGTACACAAACCAAAGCATCAAATCAACCATGTTTCCATAATTTTGAAAACAATTGGAAATGCTCAATAAAATGTTTAGCAACTGACTGGCATTAAACACTGGAAAGAGAATGAAAGCCTCTCTCCCTCAGAAATTAAGTTTTAGAAAAGTAAGTTGGCTTGTCCCAGCCATGGTGTGGCAGCAGGACCAGGGCAGGGATTGTCCCTGTGCTGGCACTGCTGAGGCACCTCCAGCCCTGGGGGCACTTTTGGGCCCCTCAGGACAAGAAAGACACTGAGGGGCTGGAGCAGCAGGTGCAGGGAAGGGAACGGAGCTGGGAAGGGGCTGGAGCAGCAGGAGCAGCTGAGGGAGCTGGGGGGGCTCAGCCTGGAGAAAAGGAGGCTCAGGGGGGACCTTCTGGCTCTGCAACCCCCTGACAGGAGGGGGGAGCTGGGGGGGGTCGGGCTCTGCTCCCAGGGAACAAGGGACAGGAGGAGAGGGAACGGCCTCCAGCTGTGCCAGGTTGGATACTGGGGAAAATTTCTTCATGGAAAGGGTTGTCCAGCCCTGGCCCAGCTGCCCAGGGCAGAGGTGGAGTCCCCATCCCTGGAGAGGTTTAACAGACACATGGATGTGGCACTTGGTGACATGGTTTAGTGGTGGCCTTGGCAGTGCTGGGGGAATGGTTGGACTTGACGAGCTTAAAGGTCTTTTCCAACCTAAGTGATTCTATTCTATGATTTCCCCTAATTTGACTGTGACTACACATGTACTGAGAGGTATTTGTGGAATGTGGACTTTGTACAGACAACTGAGCCCTTCAGCCTCTGGAAGGTGCTTTCTCCAAACAAGGGATAAGAAATGTCCATTTCTATCCATTTCTACATTCACATAGAAGACTTTTTTTTTTGGTAACCAGGTTATTAAACTCTATCAGGTTTTAAAATTTGGCAACAGAATATCCACACAATAGCCTGCCTGTCCAAGTCCTCTAATACTTCCCTTCTGGAAGTATTCTTTCTCTTAATTTAAAACAACTGGTGTTCCTGAACACTGAGCTAGGAGCAAGGACAAACCCAAATGCTAATAAACCAGCCTCCACCTCATCACCAGGAGAGCCCTGGGTTGCTTCACTGAATGTGAATTCTGTTCCCTTGCACAGGTCACTCACAGCACTGACTCTTCCCTGTGACCCCCAGGAGCAGCTGTTCCCCTTCCATTCTGCAGCTCTATTATTTAAGGGAAGGAAAGGAATGAAATTATGTGTTAGTCAGTCCTGTGCTGTACTTCTGCCTGAGATTGATTAACACAAAATTCAATTTCATGCTAATCATCCCCAGTCCTTGCTACATGTGTAGGAACAGGTCCTACAGTGCACGGAGAGCTGCAAAAGCCACTCTCTTTTGGAAATTATTGTGGAATTATTCACTGCAAGACTCTACTCATTCTCACCTGCACTGCTCTGCTCAGACACAGCTACTCTGACCTGGCTGCAGCCAGAGGAGAAAGTCAATCCCCTCCCTGTAACAGATGTTGAACAGAGGATGGATAACTCACCACCAGGAACAGCCTGTCGTTCAACAGACAGACAGGTTGGATGACTAAATTCTGCAAAAGCAAAGTCCAGGGACATCCTCCTTGGTGACAAGCACAGCAGAGGCAGGCAGTGGGAAAACTCTGTCAGCTAAAAGAGCTGGGAACTCCCAGGGGTTAGTTGAGTTTGGGCAGTGGGGATGGCTCAGTTTATTGCCAGCTGGGTGGCTGCAAACACTGCAAGGAACCGGGTCTGGGGGGAAATATCTGGGGCAGAAGAGATCTGAAGTTCAACAGGGCTGAAGGAGGTTGTCAAAAAGACTTTAAAAAGTAAGCACAGCACCCTCCAAGCCTGGTTACACTTGGGCCCAGGGACAGTTGTGAAGTTACTGGGAAGTTCAGAGGTGGGGAGGGAGTGTTGCTCTTCACAGGCCTGGCTGGGGGAGGAAAGGAGGGAACAGAACACACAGCACATGGAAGGTTGTGGCTGCTGAGCACTGGCCAAGCAAAACCTGCCTCCCTGCAGCCCCTGGCTGCTCCCTGTTCTCCCTCCTCAGAGGTTCTTGCAGGTGGTTCACGCTTTTCCTTGCCTTGACTTCTCTTCTTTCAGGCAAGGGTTTGCAAGAGGGGAAAGCACCATCCAGCTCCCAGCACCAAAACAACCTGGTCTGCCCAAGATCCTCCTCCTCCTCTCCCCTTTCAGCAGGAAAGGAACCTCCCACCCATCCCTGAAGGACACCAACCTCTGCCTGGGCATTCTGAGGAGGAGAAGCTGCCCTCCCATATCTGTTCTCTGGTTGGGCTCTGCTCCCAGGGAAAAAGGGACAGGATGAGGGGAAACGGCCTCAAGCTGTGCCAGGGGAGGTTTAAGTTGGATATCAGGAAAATTTCTTCATGGAAAGGGAAGAAGGACCATAAAAAAAGTTCAGGACTCTTCCACGGCTGGCACTCAACGTTCCCTCAGGAAGCCTTGGAATTGTGGGACTTCAGTCTCAGCCAAGGAAAAACCCAGAATACCTCTAAAGCTTTCTGCAAGTTGTCTTTAACTAGAGGTACTTTTAAATTAGAGCCTGACACATTATTCTAATCGTTCCTCTAGAAATACAAAATTAAACATGTGACACATTTTTGGACAGGCAAAAGCATTCAAGAAATTATGAGCATGAATTCATTTGAACATGATAATAAAAGAGATTTGCTTCACAGACAGCTGGTGAAAGCAAAATGCTCCTGAGAGGTCCCAGCAGCTGCTTTGTGCTGGGCCACCAGGATTCTTAGGAGAAGGCCTGACCATGGGAGTGTTTAAATCCTGTTTGTCACACTGCACCAAGAGCCATCCCGTGCTCTGCTTCTGCCCTGCCTGTCCCTGCACCCCAGTGAACAGTGAAGGATGATCCTTCAACGATTTATTCAATAAAGATCACTCAATTAATCAGATAAATCATTCAAGATGTTGTTTGCCAAGTTTTGCTGCTCACATCGCAAGAAAGGAGTCGAGCTGCTGAGAATGTTACAGACAAAAAGGTTGTGCTACAGAACAGCTTTGCCACATCTTAAGCAGACTATTATTTATCAATTCTCACACCCAAACAGCTCCAACTGCCCAGAGAAAGGCCAGTACAAGAGACAAAATAGAGGTTTGCTCTCCAGCATCAAAATGGGGAGAAAATACATATATTTATCTTAAAGGTCGGTTCAGTCATTGAGTAGTTGCTTAGCAACACTTCCTAGCAACACCACTGCAGGAAAACCACTGAGTACTCTCCTCCAAGTCAATTAGAAATGGTAATTTGGATGGGAAGATCCCACAGCCTTCCAATTACAAACAACAATTCTTTCCTCATCACTATCCTTTTTTATTAGAAGCTTTGTAAATTCACCCCTTGCTCCATTTTGCTCTGCTTTCCTTTCCTTCTCCTTCCCAGGTGACAAAACTTTACATCAGCATCAAGTCAAGGCTGACAGGATTAGGAGCAACACCTAAAAGGATAATACAACCCATTCATCTCCATCTCCAAATCAACGAGGGGCTTCTTCCCCTCTGCAAAAGAAGCTCAAGAGACACAGCTGGCTCTTCAGTCTCCTCAGATGTGGGACACTGCCAAACTCCAGAGCCAGAACCTGGAGTTCTGGCACTGGGGGTGTCATTGAGCTTCCCAGTGCAGTAGCTGGGGAACTTCTCTTCATCCCTTGAAGCACAAAACACTCAGGGAATGTGGTATTGCATCAGCAAACTACTCCACTTTCCTCCATAGTCTGTAAGCAATAGCAGTAGATAAGAATGGCTGGGTAAAAACAAACAAACAAAAAAAGTAATTAAAGTGCTTGGTAATTTCGGGTAATTTAATGCAATGTGTTCCAAAATGAGATTTGAAAACTAAGAAGCCAGGCAAATCCTTGAGATGGGAATGATCACCTATTGAAAGCCTTTCATACTTGAATCTGTCAATCTCAGCAATGCAATGAAATGAAGAGAAAGAGCAAAGAACATGATCCTGCGTGGGCTGGTGACTGAGCAAGGCTTAAACAGTCTCATTCACTGATGTCTCCAATATACAGTAATGACAAAAAATAGATTTCCTGCTGTCAAATGACCATAATTTTCTAGTTGTTTACTCTCTCTAGAGCCAAAAAGCTATCTCCTACTGAACTGCTTGCAAAAACTATTACATGCTTTCATTAGGGTTTTTCCTAAACATCCCCTCCTTTACATAACTTGCCATTAATTTGAGGGAGGCAGATCATAGAATCCCAGAATGGTTTGGGATGAAAGGGACCTTAAAGCTCATTTCATTCCAATACCCCTGCCTGGGCAGGGACACCTTCCACTAGACCAGGTTGCTCAGGGATGCTTCCTTCAAAGTTTGAGGGAGATAAGGTTCAATACAACACACACAGACTTCCCCCATAACCCACCTGAAGTCCTAACAAGGCCACAAACTCACAAGGTAAGGCAAGAGGGCAGGAAAAGAATAAGTTTTCCTCATCTGTGCCCCTGCCTTGGACAGGATCATCTGGAAGCCCCATCATTCCCAAAAGGTGTTTACCCAATGTGCCCTTAGCAGCCACCAGAGATGAAGATGCTGCTCCCTCTGAAGATGAATCACTTCAGTGCCTCATTAACAGAAAAGCTTTGTCATATTTTAAGTCATTTGACATTGCTCAAGACTCCCCTAAAAAAGTTAAAACCTAATTCTTTGAAAAGATTTTGCATGGCCCACAGGACACCTGCCAAAACTTAGTTTCATTTCAAAAGGAATGCCTGCTTTTCACAGTTTCCAAATCCCAGTGCCTGTGTGCAATTGGGACCTGTCTCTTCCCCTTGGGGTACACGTTGGGCCAGTGCTCAGGGCTATTTTCTGGCCATCCTCCTCCAAAAGACACCCTCAGTTACCCCCAACATGAAGGTAGGGCTGCTTTGCAGGGGCTAATTTAGCTGGGAAAACACGGCTGGCACGTCTGGAAGGATCCCACTTCTAGTTGAGAAATAACATTACAACTCCAGCAGCATCAGCTTTATAGACACCATTAAGGGAAAGCTTATTAGCCTGTGAAGCTGCTGGGGTGGATGTGCAGCCCTCTGGCTGACTACAACTAAACTGCTTATTTCATAAAGCCCACAGCAAAATTCTTCAATAGTGACACAAAGGGGGAAGCCACAACTGTGTGGTTTAATGTACAGCTTGTCACAGGTATTTGAATGGTCTCCACAGCCTTTAGCAAGGGAAAGGTTCCCCCCACTTGCCTGAGAGCAATACATTTGGTAATAAGGTAGATAATCAAAAAGCAGACCTGCCTCCATAGCAGACATGTTTGGATGGCTGATTTATGTCACAGTATTCTGGGAGCTGAGAGATAGATCTGCTTCTCCTGCCCTTTCAAGGAAGAATCCCAGGAGCACACTGAACCTCCAGAGCTGGCTTAGGAGAAACCAAACCAGAGCAGGCTAAATTCTGCAACAGCAAAACCAGAAATGCCCCAGGTATGACAGATCCAAATAAAAGGGTTGGAAACAACTACTGCCATTCCTGGGTGGACACACAAGGAGGGAGGCAGGGATAAAGCAAGGGGCTTCTCTCTCCTTATCCCCCTCTCAGCCTCTCCAGGACTCTGGGGCTGGGCTGTGGGTCTGCTCCCCACTCCTCCCTTGCTGCTCATGGGGGGCTGCCCTGCACCTCAGTGTTTCCAGCTCTCCATGAAGGAAGCAGCCCTTTTCCATAGGATCAATCCAAGGATGAACTGACACAGAGGGTTCCTTGCTCTATTTTACCCAACCAAATATAAAGCAAACCTCATCATGAAGGGTGAACAAGCAAACCATGTCCCTCCAGAACCACTCCCTGGACATGGATCCCACTTCACCAGAATCCAGCCCAGTTCAGTTACTCTTCAATGCCATGATTTGGGATTATGCAAATTCTGTTTTAGGAGTGAAGGGAGCGATTTACAGCCTTTTAGCAACACACTGCACTACTGAAACTGTCTTTGCTCATCCCTCAAAAGGCCAGAGAAGACTTTTACAAAAGAAAATGAAAAGGTAAGATTTGAAAGGCAATTTTAGAATTTAAATAAGGAAGTTGTGATTATGCCTTCAGCCCTTCAGGACAGAGAGAAAAGCTTTGGTATAAAGCTAGGCTGGAACCAGCCTAATTCAACTATCTGAAAAAAATAAAAAGGAAAGAGGAAAAAACCCAAACCAAACAACTTCCCTGCATTAAAATCATCATCATGTTAACAATCCAAAAATCCAAGACACCCTCCCTCACTGGAACAGGAGGGCAAGTGAAAAGGTCACTGGAGAGCCTCTTTTAATCCTGAAAAATTTCAAAGCACCCGGAAAGGATCCTGTAGGGTAAAGCAGTGGCAAGATGAAAGACATCACAGGCTGTGCATCCCAAATTCCTTCATGCTCTTCAGATGTGCTCAGCCACGGCAGGAGCCAACTGCTCCTCTCCTCAGAGGAGTTCTGCTCCAGCCCGACCCTGCTGCAGTCCCAGAGCAGCTTTATCCATGCTCATTTGACATGGATCAACAAGGAAAATGAGAGGACAGAGCCAGAGGCTCCCTGAAGCCACAGCTCAAGAGGACTCCCAAAGTCCCCCCGGGCACAGCCTCAGCTCCCTCGGGAGAAAGCACTCGATCCTGTGTTGTTTTAGCAGAGGAATCCTCCCTGTGCCCAACAGGGAGAAGAGGCACAGCATAAAACACCAGCTCAAAGTCTGCTTTTGGTACGAAGGGAAAAAAAAACCGCGTGGGAAGAATATTGGGGGGGCAATTCTGAACTAAGCCCAGGTCAGTGACAAAACGTCGGAGCCTCCGGGCACAACCCGAGCTCTCCCGGAGACATCGATCCCGAGTATCGCCTCCAGTCTCCTTTTAAGTTCCTCGGCTGAGAACCCCGAGTGCCCGAAGGGGGATTTGTGGAGCAGCAATGGCCGCAGTCTGCAATGGAAATGAAGCCGCGCTGCAGCACAATCCTTGCTGAAGTCAGAGGGCACGGATGGGATGCGAGCTGCTAAATGTCAAACGGCAGAGCTGTGGCAACCCCCCAGCATTTTATCTGAGCACACTCCCACTGTGAAAAGGACCTTTGTAAACAACCTACAAATTCCCAGCTAAGCTCCCCAAAGCTCCCTCATTCCACACGAGTTCACTGGTATGTCGCTGGTCACATCTTTATTGACAATAGAAATTTAGCATCATCACCTTGACACGGAGTCAAAGGAAAGAGGGGATGGGGAGAGAGGAAAAGAAACATCTTTGAAATCCTTTTTTTTTTTTAAATATGTACTACTCAAAGCCCCTGAATCATCCAGTAACCTGGGGATGCAGGGGGGTGGGTGGAATTTGTCCCTTCTGTAGATCAAAGACTTCAGTTTCTAAAAAGTTGCTTTGTTGAAGAGGTCTGCACTTTTGTCAGGTCCCCTCTTGCCAAAGGAACCAAAAGTTCTTGGCAGAAAACAGTCTGCCACGACGGTACATACAGAAAGATGGAAAATAGAGTTGTAAAAGGAACTTGTTCTCTTCAGCAGATGGCTCGTTCACCAGCATTTTGAGAAGCTGCTGCCTTGACATCTTCCTCGAGAGAGAAGGAACAGTTTAGCACTGGAGAGAGGGAAATCTAAATGCACTTGCAAGTGATTCTCTGACTCTTCAGTAGCTCACACTAAATGAATGTGACTGTAATTGCTTGGGTTCCCAAACTACAGCAGGATTTTCCTTATGAGTGAAGTGTGTCCCTCTCTCACTTTCCCTGTCCGTTCCTTGTAAAGGATAAAAGAAATAAAAAGAAATAAAAGCAGTGAGCGGGGACCTCCCAGGTCCAGGTGGAGCAATACTTCCACTTGCTCTGAGTCCTTTCTCCAGGCAGCTTCCCCTCACACAAACCTCAGTGACAGAACATGACGTGCCAGGTGATGGGACATGCAGGGTTTGGGTGGATTCCCTGCCTGTGACACCACTCCCCAGCAAGCCCAGGGAGTTTGGCCTGTCCTGCCCCATTCTCTTGGGGAGGGGAGAAGGAGCAAAACCTTCCCCTGCTCTCAGATTCACCAGTTCACACATTTTTCCATAGAGAAAGGAGAACAAAGGGAAGAAGTTTTGCAGAGAACTTTTTTTGCCTCCTCTGATTGCAGCCTCATTGTCTGTCAGGGTTCAGTGGCATTCAGTCAGTATCTTCCCAAAATAACTCCTGAGCACAAGGTAAGGTTAAGGCAAGTTAAAGTCCCCTCCAAAATTTCTCAACATTCAACTGCAGCATCATCCACAGGAACAGAGCTCAGCTGAAACAGTGGCAAAGAGCCAGGATGTTCAGCAAGCCTGAAGCAGAGGGCACAGCCACTCAAAGATGAAAAGCATCTGGGAGGTGACATCCTGCAGATGACTCCAGGAAAGCACTGCAGCTCTAAAAGGCAGAGGAGAAACCACATTTCCAAACTGCAAACCTCGAGGTGTTCAAACCTACCCACACCACAACCATCCACTCGTCCCATGGAGGGGCTGGGGGAACACCAAGCTTGTTCACACAGACACAAAGTGCTGATTACACTGATCTGCACCACTTTGCACTGGCAGACAGGAGAGGAGACCCACGATCCAGCAGAGCATCCTGCACCACCAGCTCCCATTCCTGAGTGGAAAGTTTAGTGACTTTTCTTCAATATAAAGATATTCAAAAACCCCAAAAACCCCAGGATTCAGCCTGTAGCACCTTTTCCTCCTGAAACCAGAGGCTTCAGCAGGAGTGGAGGGATTTTGCCAGCAGTTATGCAAAACTTTCCCAGGTACTGGATCACCCAAATATTTGCCTAAAAGGCATGGGAAGAAAAAAGGCACATTGAGCTGTGATGTGCTGGCAAATGGTCTTAAGCAATAAAACAAACCACAGGTAGGTGCTTTCCTCACAAGAAGCCATTTCCATCTGCCCTACTTTGGATGTGGTAAATGTGCTGAAGGTGACTACAAACCCTTAGGCACCATTGCAACGGGCTGGGGTGCCCCAGCACTGGAACACCAGAGCCTTCACTGACAAGGACAGGGCACCTTATCTGCAGCTCTTGCTGTTGTGCAAGAGAAAAGGGAGTTAGTGACTGTAGGGAACATATTTCTTCCCTAAAGTATCTCCTTGGAACACCTGAGAGTGGCTTAAAGCACAGGTCAAGAAGTCCAAGTGGTTATTACCTTGAAGGGATGAGACCTGAAAGGCTCCAAGGATGAGAAATGCCAACTATTGTGATTACCACAAACTGATCTTAAAACAGATACCACGAGAGAGAGAAAAGGATGGGCACAGCCTTCAAAGGACAGGCATTTTTCACTGCCTATCAGCAACAGTTCAATTACAGCACTGTCTCCCTGTGTGCTATAATTACACTTTCAGCTGGGTTCACAGGCAAGTGTTGCTCAAAACTAGTTTCCATTGGAGTGGAAGTGAGTGACTCCCACGCTGCCAGTCAGACGTGGCACTGGATGGGGACACCTGGGTCATGCTGTGGGGGCAGGGAACTCCATGATCCTGAAGGTGCCTTCCAACCCAAACCATTCTATGACCTTCTAAATCAAATAAATTAAAACCACAAAATTATACACTTGCATGCACATCTTGAACACTTCTTTTAGTGTCAGCCTTGATGCAAGGCCTGGATCCAGTGGCAATTACTTTACCAATCTGAGCACTCAGATTGCCCAGATATGAAATTATCCTTCACATTCAGGAATTAATAATGTACTTCTGAAGAAGCAGCAAGGGAAAGGCCTGGGGCAGAAGGCTGGCCAGCACACAGAGCACATACGTGGAGGTTGTGAGTCAGTCTGGTAACAAACATGAAGTACCTCAGTGACATTGCAGAGGACGGACCACGACACCCATCCCAGCACACTTTTGTTCTGCTGAACAGAAACAACCACAAACAGCTGCTGTTTCTTACCAAGATGGCCAGCAGATCTGCAGAGCCTTAAAAAGGCAACCCACGCTGTTAAACATCCCCTTACCACCCTTCTGGCTGCAGGAGCTCCACAAGTGCCAACCCGCTTCCCAAACAACCCAAAAGCTCCAGAAAAGGAGACAATTTATTCATGGAAACGGGGCACCTAGAAAACGACAGGACATCTCTTTAACTCTGGTGATTGCACCAAAGTTCAGTGATTTTACCCAAGTCATCCCTAAACTACCATGTTTGCAGCAGAACAAATGCTTGTTCCCCACTGTACTGCTCTCTTCCCACAGACCCTTCCCCACACTGCTCCTCGCTGCCTCCCCATGCAATACTTGGCATTCCCTGATGATTTTGGAGCTCTTTGAAGCTCAGGATTTCACTAATTCATTTCCATGCTTTATTTCTTCTAAGAATTCCTTTGTAAAGTGTGCTCAGCCTTGGGAAGTAACACTGCACTAGTGTGTGACTTTGAAGAGGGAGCTGAAGCGTGAAATGGGAGAAAGGCTGCCCACAGGTGTGGTCACCCCAGAGCAGAAAGGAGCTGGAGAACAGAGCTCAGCGAGAGATGGGGAACAGCCTCCTGGCCTAGAAGCTGCTTTCCACTCAGGAAGGTGACAACTAATTTCTCGACTGTGGTTCAATTAATTACTATCACACTCCCCATGGGATTAAGTAGAGTTGGTGCTTTAGACCAAGAGGTTTTCTGCCAGGAGCTCAGCAGTAGGTGGGGTGGGGGCTGCAGTGCCACAGCCAGGCTGTGTCCCTGGGCTCCCCATGTCACAGAATCCCAGGATGGGTCAGGCTGAAGGGACCCCAGTGGGTCACTGGTGCCACCTCCCTGCTCAGGCAGGGCCAGCCCAGAGCACAGGGCACAGGATTGTGTCCAGAGGGCTCTGGAATATCCCCAGGGAGGAGACTCCAGCCCCTCCCTGGGCAGCCTGTTCAGAGCTGGGGCACTGCCCAGGGAAGAAGTTCTTCCTCCTGTCCAGCTGGAGCTTCCTGGGCATCAGTTCCTGCCCGTTCCTGCTGTGCCATTGCTGGGCCCCCCGAGCAGAGCCTGGGCCATCCTCTGCCCCCTCCCTGCAGCCCCTGACACACGGTGGGAGGTCCCCTCTCAGTGTCTCTTCTCTGACATTTTCCTCCATCTTCAAGGAACTCACCAACCCCTTCCACACCCATCTCCCCAGCAAGCCATCCTTCACCCAGGATGTCACATCCCAACGTGCCTGCTGCCCTGCCACCCCCTCTGGGACTCTTTTCCTTGCTGCTCCTAAAACCCAACTACAAACAGTTTTGAGCCTGAGATATCTTTATTATGCACTGTGACCACCAAGCAAGTTCTCCAGAGCATCCTCCTCTAGTCCATGGGAGTCTTCTCTTCTGGGGCAAAGACAACACTTTCTGCAGGTGCTTGGCACAACCTTGGGAACAGGCCAGGCCAGGCTGTGACTCAGCTCAATCAATCCAATATAAAAATAACATCTGCACCCACCCTCCACAGATTTTGTAACAGAGCTTCCAACCCTTGGATCCCAGACCACATCCCTTTCACATTCTTTAGCCAGGACACACACACACACATTTCTGTTACAAGGAGCAGCCTCAGATTCTCAAAGCCAAGTATTCTATTAATTTGAATTGGGACTAGTTGAGTTAAATTGATTTTTTTAATGCGTTTATCCTCTACAGAGACTTTTTTTTTTCTTCTTAAATGCTGATTTGCTGAAACTGTGCCTATCCAATACTCATTACTGAAATGCATGGAAAGCTGCCAGAAGAAGCAATGCCTTCTGGACTAAACAAGGGATTTATTACTGAGAAACCACAGCACAGGGTAAAAATCCATCACAAACTTATTGATTTAAACTGATTGTAAGTAATCACACACAATTTATATTAAGTGAAACATACTGCCATCTAATTCAGAGTAAGTGAATGGAATGTTACTGCTCTGAATTCTCTTTAAACCCAAACTCTAATTGATATCCAAATAGAAATAATTGAGACTTTCAGAAAACGTGAATAAAATATTTTGTTATCTCGGTTTATTATGTATTGATAGGTCATTTTTACCTATTTAAGAACAGTTAGACAGTAATTATAGTATTATATTTCACCAGAGATTTACATGTAAGCCTGAGGGCAAGTTAAATAGAATTGGGCAAGTACTGTGCCTACAGCATGGAGAAAAGGATTGGATGTGTGATGCAGTTTAAATAACTTTATCTTGCTCCTAATACAGAAGCCTCAAACTTTGCCTCCCTTCCACCCCAAATATGATGAAATAAAGTCATGCATTTCACTAAAATATGCTTGTCTCACCTCCAGAAGCAGCATTTTAAGATAAAAATTATCACTGTGGCATCAAATCTTCCCTCCAAGATCCCATTCAGGGAACTGTCGGTCTCCTCTGGTATGTCACAGAATGGGATCCCAACCCTCAGCAGTACTAGTCAGCCCTGTAGCCAATTCTATTTCTAAATAAATGTTTGAAGGTATTTGCTGTTCTTTTAAACTGTCCGTGTGTAAACACTGACAGGAATTGAAAAAGTAAAAAATTCAATCTTGATCAGAATGTTCTCTGCTATACCCAGAAATTCAGCTATTAATATTTAAGGATGTTAAGAACCTATTACTTTTTATTAATAAAATCAATTACTTGCAGGAGCACAGAGTGTGCCACCATTTCAGCAGCCCATTGGCTCCTTGAAGCTGTCGGAGAGCAGGAGCCCACCTCAAACCTCTCCCTGTGGAACCTCCTCTCAGGTCATTTTTAGTTACAGACTGACACACCATTTCTCAACAGGAGCATTTCTGACCCAGATCATTACATGATCAACATCCAGGACCGACTGGGAACATTTCTGGGGCAGGTTGGGTTCAGCCACCCATTTGCAGGAAGGTGCATTTCAAGGTAACGTGATGTTAAAAAGCATAAATAAGGATTATTTATGCTTTATTTATTTATTGCTGATTTTTGTTGCTTTATTTCTATGGCCTTCTGATACTGAAATGTTTTAAGCACTGCTCTAATCCACTTTGCACTCATGAGTTTGAATCCAATCATGTAAAGAGCTGGTTTAAGTGAACAGTTGCCCATAACCAGCCTCATTACAACTCAATTAAGTCCATTTGCAGAGTGCATTGCGGAACTGGCCCCTCAGGAATTTCTTATGTTCCTGGAGCTTATTAAATTGCTAGATATCTTCAACAAGGCAACAGCTCTGCATCCAAATCACCATTTATTCCTATTTGCCTGGTTAGCACTAGCCACCTGTTAGCTCTTATTTTTGCTCAACTGGACACTTCCATTCCTATGAAACTTTCCCCATTTTCATAATAATCTGGCTTTTAACACCAATCCCCTGACCAAACACTGCAAAACTCTGTTTTTCAGCTGCTCTGACAAGAATTAATAGCCCACTGTCATGGACAATGCTAAGCTGTACCAGAGGACATTCATGCTCCTCAGGTAATTGCCAAGCATGACTTCAGTTCTACAGAAGCTATTATGAGAAATAAAACCTAATTTGCAAGCTCTGTTTTTTAAAACAAATTTATTCACTGCACAGCAACCTGTTTAGCAGAGCCTTTTTCCTGTCCTGTCATGTGGGTGCTGCCAGGCCTGTTTCTACACAATCCATGAACACCTGCCTGACCTCTCCACCCAAAAGCAGATCCACTGGCTCCAGGTGGCAGAGATGGTCTGATGTGCTTGCTTGTCTTGCAAAGCATTTACGTCATAAAGTCAGAAGAATGGTATGTTACTGAATCACAGAATGCCTGCAGTTTTAAGGAACCCACAAGGATCCACAGGTCCAATTCCCCTCTCCTTGCAGGACTACCAAAAACTAAGCCTTGTGACAAAGAGTGTCCTCGAGATGCCCCTTGAACTGTCACACTTGGTGCCACGAGCACTGCTCTGGGGAGCCTGTTCCAGGGACCAACCACCCTCCCAGAGAAGAGCCTTGTCCTAATGTCCAACCTGAACTTCCTCTGGCAGCTTCACTCCATTCCCTCATGTCCTGTCCTGGTCAGAGGGAGGAGATCAGCACCTCCCCTCAAGGAAGGTGCAGCTGCCAGGAGATCCCCTCAGCCTCCTCTTGTCCAGGTTGAACAAGACAAGGCATCTCAGCCACTCCTTATAAGTCTTGCCCTAAATTAACTTACACTCCCATTTCAGGAGCCTTGCTGCTGTTTGGAGACAGAATCCCAGACTGAACACACATTTACTTGCAGTCCCAGGGCTGGGCCTCCCAAAAACTGCTGTCAGATACTGCACTGTTCCTTTAGAGAAGTGAGAAGAATTAGCAAGTTAGTGATAAGTAATTCTTTTCTCTGAGGGGGAAATGCATTTCTTTATTAATAAATAGAAGTAAAACTTCAGTCAGAGATAACCTGTCACAACAGAAAGAAGTGAAAAAGGTTTATTTTCTCAAGGAATAGCTAAGGTTGAGCAGATACTGTGTCAGAAAGATTTTAGGTGTCGGCAAGGTACAACCAGCAATTTTTCTGCTGTGTTTCCCCCTCCCCTCTCAGCAGTGGTTCTGAAGCACATAACCAAATTCTCAGTCAATGTAATGTCAAATAGCACAAAAAACCCACTCCCTCACAATCACATCTTCCTTTGGTATCCCAGTGACAGCATTCCCACCCCTCGTGTTTACAGCCTGTTACTTCCTGATGGTTGTCCTCTCCTTGCTTTGGATCTCAGAAAAGTGAAATGTTGATATTGAAAGAGAAATTCATCTGTGTGATGAGTAGTTATCTGGCATAGAAGCTGTCAAACCATGGAAGTGTCTTACAACTGCCATAGAATAATGAAAATATTCTTTAAAACTGTGACAACTGCAAAGTGAGACAGAAAATGAAGCTGCCTACACCTGGAGACTGCTCTCCCCTGTGTGAGCACATCAGCCTCTGCTCTGGACTGCACAGCAGGTTTCATGGAATCACAGAATGGAATCCTCTGAGTTGGAAGGGACCCACGAGGGTCATCGAGTCCATCTCTTCCATGACTGGCCTGGACAGGGATCAAACCCACAACCTTGGTGTTATTATCACCATGCTGTAACCAAGGGACAGACAGACCATTTTGCTTCCCATTTCCCCTCTGCCAAAACAAGGCACTGTTGCAGTCCTGTTCTGGAGGAGATGGGAGAACTGCCAGGATTCCAAGGGCAAGCAGCTCCTTGCAAAGGATCAGCCTTGGTGTGGGGCAGGATGGCTGATGGAGCCTCACCATGGTCAGGGGCACCCACAGACAAACAAAGGCAGCTCAGGCTGGAGGAGGTCTCAGCTCACTTGAGGAGGAGCTGAGGAAAAGCCCTGGCCAGTGCAGAGCACAATTCCAGCCTTTCAGAGAATGCAGTCTACGTAATGAATGTGGTTTTTCAGGAGTCAAAATAAAGATGGACGTGAAGCTTCAAACCATGCAGAGTCCATAGTACCTGAACCTGCACCCTGACTGTCACACAGCAAAGCACTTGCTTTACACAGAGGATCACAAAGATTCTGTTTGCCACAGTTCCTGAAAAGCTGCTCATTTCAGTGAATCAGACTTTGTCTCATTGAAAACATTTCTTGACTCCATGAAAAGCTGAAGATTTATATGCTTTAGACACTTAGGCAGAGATTTCCACAGGTCACCAGGGAACTGGGATGTTGAGCTCTTGCCAGAAGTCAGAACACTGAAGAGTGAGCACAGGCAAGCAAATATTCGAGGTATTTAACCTCCTCCAAAGGTGCCAAGGTTAAGCACCCAGGTGACTAACCACCTGCAGAAACACAAGCCCCAGATTTTGGGAGGTCATTTCTGTCAGCATGGAGCAGCCATTAGGAGATGTGGGAGATCCAAGGCCTTTGTCTCAGCCTTCAGTGCTCCTGAAGGCAACAAGGAGCCTGCAGGGCAGAGCATCAGTGGCTTCAGGCCTGTTAATCACTGCTGTGGTTTTATATGAAGTCCAAGTGTAAAGGT
Organism: Corapipo altera; assembly: GCF_003945725.1. Lineage (NCBI taxonomy): Eukaryota > Metazoa > Chordata > Aves > Passeriformes > Pipridae > Corapipo > Corapipo altera. The sequence continues at coordinate 288,679 of NW_020884965.1, forward strand.
GGGGCAGGGGGGACATTTAGCAGGGCTGCTTTGAGGGCAGAGAAAAGATGAGATTACAGTTAAGAGTGGAAGATTGGTATTATCAAATCAATACCCTACAATAAATATAATGTGTTGATCCAATTAGCTGAGTGGAGTAAGATGAATCTAGGGGCTATTGGTGAAACAGGAAAATTGCAAGAGGCTAAAATTAAATGTACCCAAAAGAGAGGGGCAGTGGAAATAATACTCTAAAACAATGAGCTTGGGTGACTCTGTGCAGTTTGAAAATTTAAGCTGAGTACAGAGGTCATCATGGAATTTTTGGAGCTTTTATTCCAGAGGCTGAACAGAGACAAGTTCTTCCACAAGTGAAAACACAACAATGCCAAAATTCTGCAGATGAAGCTTGTTAAACTGTTTGCTAAATACCTTTGCACTGTAACACATTGAAAAGAAAGAGAAGTATCACTGTAATGATGTAGCTGCTTGCAGAGCTGGTTAACTCGTCCCACAGCCCCCTGTCCTCAGTGAACTCAGCAACCAGATTTAGCAGGAGCTATGGAAATATCAGGGAGGAGGCAGCAGTCAGGCTAAGTAAAGAACTGGCAGCCGAGGAAGGACAGGTATTTCAGACAGTTTCCAACACTTAAAGAACTCAGCTCTCAGTCTGTGGGTGTGTTTGCTCAGCATCTCGACTCAGTGGCCATTCCACACAACAGCAAAGCAATAATTCCAACTAAGCACACCAGGAAAAGGAAAACTTCTCTCTCTGAATGTTTAAGGAGCAGCTAAGGAAGACTGACTTATGCATGCATTTATTAAAATTCTCTCAGCACCGAGCAGTTCAGCTTTTAAGTTTCATGTGCAGCTTGAAAGCCAGGCAGAAGCCAAAACGTTTGGAAGAACAGCATCTCTTCAGAGGATTAGGAATTAAGTAAACTGCACATTAGAGATAAAATAGGGGAGTGCTTGTCTTTATTCTTAATAATAAACCACAAGGCATTGAGCTACACAGCATGATTAGCTCCTTTCAACTCCTCACTACTACTGCTGAGACAGCAATGTGGCAGTTTCACTGAAACATTAAAGAATACGGAGCGATTAAGTTAAAATTAAGTGAATTTAGGGCAGGCAGAAATGCTACATTGCAACCCAGAAGGGATAAGTCTTTTGTTTGGGTAAAGAGCAGCTTAAGCCCTAGTAGTGTTAGAATGGATTCCTGGAAAACAGGAGTTATTCATGGTTTGAAGGGACCAGCTCTGGGGCTGGACATGTTACTCTGCATCTCTCCTCTCCTTCCTGAGTCACCCGGGGACTTGGTCTCTAAAACATCAGCCCTGCAGTGGTGCCTGCCAGGCTGGGGAAAAGGATGAACTTGGGGAACCACACCTGAGGGCTCATCCCCTCCTCCTTCAGCAGCTCCATACAGTCTTGAACTTCATGTTTCTGTGACTGGATTCCTCATTCATAAACTCCTCTTACAAACATGACAAAAATACAAAACAACCCCAGACAACCAAAGAACAGTTAAGTCTGTGAGATACAGAGATACTAAGCAACCAGGGGCCATATACAATCAGCTCAACACATACAACAAAACCCATGACTGACCAGACTCCTGGGAATGAAAACACTCTGCACAGGATGGACAGAGGTCTGTCTTCACTGTAGACCTGCAATTATTCAACTCCTCTCTACGGTTTAGAGAGATACTAAATTTATCCTGCTGTACCCTGACCTCGTTTAGGATGGCTGGAGTAAGAGAAGGAACAGATCAAACCTCCCAGCCCTGCTCCCTCCAAACTTCAGCTGTAGCCTATGAACCCGCACACTTTGTCCTTTACTGTCACCTTCCACCTGTGGGAGAAGCTCACCCAAAACCTCTTGGTTTGAGTATCTACCAAATCCCACCCTAAAGTGCTTCCTCATTGCCTGAAAAAACTGGGCAACACATAAACCACTAAAAACACTTTGGCACCAAAGCCCATCCCGTTAAGGCAAAGCTGTTTCCTTGTCTTTGCACAGTCTTAGTTAGGCCATCCCTGGTTAGGGAGCCACCTTTTCCTGCCTTACAGAGCCTGGCACATGTGACTTGGACCCAAAACTAAGCAAATCTAAACAAGCAAACAGACCTGCCTTAGCCCAGTGAGCAGCTGGAGCTCTGTGGTGGCCTTTAGGCACTGCCCAAACCAGGGCTGAGTGCCACGAGCACACATTCAGTGTGCCAGGATGGGCCCTGAGGTGGCTGCCACCAAAGCACACGAAGCAGAATTAGAGCTGCTGAAAGCCTTCCAGGAAAACACTGGGAAAAGGCAATGAATCAAAATGAAAATGCCTCCTGCAATGGACTCTCTTCCAACAACAGGGGCCGGTTCCCCACGGACTCTCTCAGGCTGCAGGGATTTCACAACATCTCAGGCAGAGCAGACACATAAATCACCTGAAAGGGCTTTGGGTTTGACTCTACAGCACCAGCAGTGTTTGGAAACTTGTGTCTACCAAAGCTGGCAGAGCTTTCAGATTTGTGGATTCTGCTCCCCTCAGGGAAAATATGAGAAGGGAGCCTTTGGTCAGATTCCAAAGGAAAATATCTTCAGTCTTTGGGTTCCTCTGGACTGATACGTGTCAGCATTTTGGGAACCTGAAAGTCTGATTACTGCAAAGACCCAGTTATTGGCTTGGCTTGCTCTGGAATATGCCCTGGGATTCACAGAGAGCCTGAACTCTGCTTCCTGAAGCTGGCATGGTCCCAGGTCCCTGTCTGCCCTGTGGCAAACCACCCCAGGCTGTGGCTGTGCTGGGGCGTTAGAAACCATTACTCCATCCTGGGTAAACATTTTAAAACAACACTTCCTGTTTTGTCTTTTAAAGTTATCAGGAGAGTTACATTCTCCACCCAGAAGAATGACTTCTCTTGTTTACTGTTCTCATGGATCTACAGGATGGAGGTATAATACAATGGATAATATACACAGAGAAGTTTGGAATATTAGGCTCATTTTGATCTTGGGTAAACTATGTAAACCTGAGAGTCTCTTACTGAGCTGCAGAGGCAACAAGAGCTCCACAACCCCAACCTGGTGTCTGTTCACCTTTACTAAACCAACCAAAATAGGTGATTTTGCCCTAACTCTTCCAGTAGCATCTCTAGTAAATGTTTCCATACCTGTGAGAAATTCAGGAACTCTTGTGATTTCTCTGATGCTCAGCAGTGAGAGAGTTTATTACCTTCAACAGGTCTTCAGTTACCTACAGGAAGAAAAGATTCACAAGTATCATCACAAGTATCATCAGCCTCTGTCTTTCCAACACTTGCAGATTCAGAAATGCACAAAAAAACCCTTTTTATTTTGCAACTGAGTTTCCATTAATTTCCATTTAGACCTCCTGTTTATCTCCCAGTTAGACCATCCTCTGTGCCTTGCTCCAAAGCAGAAATATCCCCCCACAACATCCTCCCCCAGGCTAATGTTCAGGCGCTGGTTTTATACCCACCAGATATTTCAGAGGTGCTAACTCTGTATTTGCCTTCCAGATAATCCATCTGAACTTCCTGAAGTCAACCACCTGCCAAAAAACCACAAGATAACAGCCAACTAATCTTCCTTTATAGAGCCAAAACTCTGATCTGGTATTCTAGACAAAAGAAAATCCTACTATTTTACACTTAATCATCACATTTTGTCTTTTGTCCCCCACAGTATATATATATTTGTGAGGGTCTTTTGCTGTCTTGATGAGTTAAGTGGGAGATTTCACTGATGGGATGCAATTTCACTGATGGGATGCATTTAAAAAGAAAATCAAAAGCAAGAATCACCAACAGGTGTGGTGTTGCAGAGCTGTCTTCTTATTTTTCAGCTGGATTCCCAGGTTCAGGAAAGTGCTGAGTTCACACACCAACATGCAGCAGGTATTTTGGAAGCCAAAGTCAAGGACATTCATGGTTTGCCCTTCAGTGATGAGCAAATTCAGTCCTGCACATTTGGGGAGAAACTTGTCAAAGGTACAGGCACAAAAACAAGGTCCAGTTTGATCCCACAGTAGTCTAGATTACAGAATTTCATAGAAACTCATGTAGATTATCAATTAGTCAGAGATCCACCCACTCTATGCTAAATTTGCTGCAAATAGACTGTTCTCTGTTTCATCAAGCAGTCATGGTGCCATTCAGAGCAAAGTTTGCTCAGCCAAAGCTGTGGAGACATGGAACAGGTTCATGGAGTTCAGAATTAGCAGTGATATAAAGCTATTGTAGTCATTACAGAACAATTCTTAAAATCCAATGCCCACATCAATTGTAGTCTCTCCAAATTCAAGCCAACCTAAAGATAAAACCAAATAATCTGCCAGAATAGACTTACTGCATTGCTAATGGGTATTAGAAAATGTAACTGCAGGAAAAAAAAGGAATAAAACAAAAAGACCATGATGAAACCTCTCTTATAGAATTCCTAATAACAGATATAAAAGTTCTTTACAAGAGACAAGGCAGGAGGGAAGGGCAGGGAGAAAAGCATCACTTATCACAGTGAAAAAACAAAGGCACAGATTCTTAATATTCATCTTAAGACTCCCCAGCAGGCTGGAACAGAAATCAAACCTGAAGCCTCTAGTTATTTGTTTTGAAATACAATTGTAAAACGTGCAGTCGTCTGAAGAAACATGCTACAGAACAACACACAATTTACCTCCACACAACTGGAGTGAGAGCAAATTTTATGTCTAATTCCACACAGTCTGGCTTCATCCTCACATTACCAGAGCTCAGGAGTCCCCCTGTCACACTAACCCTATACGATGCTGCTGTGAGCACAATTTCCCCTTCAAAATCCTCGAGATCCTTGTTCTCACACCCGAAGTGCAGGACACAGCCCATCCTGAGTGTCCAGCTGTCTGCCCCCACCGTCCTGCTGTCTGCCCATCCCAGCCAGGCTGTGCCAGGACGGTGTTCAGGGAAAACAACTTTTCCCACCCAAACTTGTCTAATGAAACTCAACTTTGGCGAAGAAAAGAAACTACCAAAGGGTTTCTCTTGCTCCCCAGCATCCTGCCTTCTTTTGAAGTTCACAGTGAGAAATTACACAGGCTGTTGGGGAAGAGGCAGCAAGGTGAATATGGGTGGCAAAAATCTGAAAAGAGAGGAGTTGTCGGGCATTTCTTTCCCCTCCCTAAACATGCTTTTATTTCCCTTTAATTCTTACTTTTAACTCCACTTTATGTGGAGCTGCAGGTCACCACATTGACCTTCCCTGGCATTTCTGCTGCTGCTGCCAGTCTGTCCTCCCGAGGGCTGAGGGCACCAGGGACCACGTTCCGAGGAGCTGGCGGAGAAAGCAAAGCGTTTGCTGCCTGTTTTTATGACAAGTAAATGAACACATGCGAACGCCAGTCTGTCGCACCTGCTCCTTTTCCCACTTCATTTTTCCATCACCTCAGGCGACACATGAACTTACAGACAGTATGGTTTTTTTCCTCAGCCTTTACTTCCAACTTGCTGCGTTCCTCAAGATGTTTCTCAAGATGCCTTTATCAAAATAACTTCCGACCAGACTCTCCCCCAGCCCCTCACAACTCTAAAAATAAGAAGCAGGAGCTGCTGAGATCTGTGCAGAGCTCGAGGCGCGGCCGCCCGAGGGGCGCCGGCTGCCGCCTCTCTGCAGCCCGGCACAAGAGCTGCAGGCAGGGAGGGTCCATTTGGGAGTTAAAAACGCAAACAGCCCCCCAAAGTCGTATTTTTGGCTTTGCGAGAGCTGCTCGAGCCGCAGCCCGCCATCTCCCTCTAGTGCCCGGGCGCGCCGGCCCCGCCGCCATCTTGGCCGGGCTTTCCCTCTCCCACACTGCCCTCTGCAGCTCCATCCCGGGCCGTGCCTCCCGCTGAGGAGAGAAAACATAAAAAACCCATAATAAATATAATATAAAAAGTCCTTCCTTGTGTTAGAGAGGGGGTCCTTCCAGTCAGGATGATCAGAGAAGACCCACGGCGTTCCCCGAGACGTCAACACCTCGCAGGCCCGGCCGCCTCAGCGCCAGCACAGGGTCTCATGCGTCTTGACTAGAATCTCTCATTTTTTCGCACTAAAATCACCAAATTGAGGCGTCATCAGATTGCACTAAAGATGCTCGATCAGTTTGCACAAACAGGTCACCATCAGCCGTGTTTCTACCCCTTTCTGGTGCAGGACAGGTGCCCTGGAAAGCTGGGCTGGCCAGCACAGGCGCAGACACACCTGCCCGCCCCGGCTCCATTTTGCTAAAATAGATTCTTCAAAGCAATAGATTAGTACATTGCTGTAGCATTCAGTGATGTATTTACTGCTGCAAAGCTCCAGATGCTCTGTAAGCCACAATAATACAGTTAAGTGGAAAATGAGTCATTTAAAACCATAATGACTATCATAGCATGACTCCGCTGACAACGAGCCCCGGCGGTAATGCTGCGAGGTGGATGAGGCTGGATCGTCAGGGCTGTGGGGCACGTCAAGCTCTGCCTTCAGGGCAGGGCCTGCAGCCCCCCAGCCCTGGTGCTGCCGGGGGAGCCCCCCTGGTTTTGGGGTGGGGATGGCCGGGGTGCTGAGGTGCTCCTGTGAGCCCCCATCTCCTCAGCACCACACTCCACCTCACTGCCGGGATCATGGAAACGCTGTTGTGGCTCCCAGGTGAGAAAAGCTGGGCACCCGGATTTCGGTGTGAGGAGGCAGAGCTCAGTTCTCACCAGCATTCCCAGGTGCCCTGGGAGCAGGTGGTGAGGGGCTGCCACCCTTCCCAAAGGCTCCTGGTCAGACACCCCAGGCTGTGCCCATGGGGACGGATGCATTTCCAGGTGCTTGCCATGGCCAGTCTGGGGACAGGCAATATGAGGAGGGACATGAAGGCTCCTCCAGCCTTGCTGTGGTCCTCAGCCAGGCCAGACAGCAGTGGGGCCATGTGGGGCCATGCCTTGCTGCTCCTCAGGCAAGAGAGGGGAGAGTCAGGAGAGTGAGTGCAGCCTCAGGGAAATCACAGGATCCCAGAACATGCCAAGCTAGGAAGGGGCCCACATTGAGTCCAATCCTTAGCCCTGCACAGGCCCCTCTGTGCCCCAGAGGATCATCCAAACACTCCTTGAGCTCTGGCAGCCTTGGTGCTGTGCCCACTGCCCTGGGGAGCCCATTCCATGTTGGCTCTCCGCTGATGTGACAAAGGCAAATAGGGTAGAAAAGGTAAAAGCAGGGCCAAGCTTTCTGCTGGTATTAAGCAGACAGCTCCGGTGATGGTAAATAAACCATTTTAATTTGTCTTCTTAGGAAATTTGGCATCAGTTTTTTCCCCCACCTCCAAAGGAAGAAATTCTCTCGCTTAGAGCTTTGCTAATTGTTTCAAAAGGCAGGTAATGGAAAAATCAGATGGATGTGCTCACTAAAGGCAGAGACTTTAAGGAGCTCATAGAATGGAATCATAGTATATCCTGAGGGAAGGGACCCACAAGGATCACTGAGTCCAACACACACTAACTCACACTGTACATACAATTTGCTATAGAGAAGCATCTTTTATTCCCTTAACACAAGCAATGTGCTTTGTTGCTGGACTGTAGCACTGTGCAATTTAAGCCTAACTCTCCAGAATACAATTGCCTTTATCGAGCTGAATGCTCTGGGTATGGACCACTTCCAGTGCCTTGTATTAAATGTGATAAAGCAAGGTCACTCCTTAATCAACCTGACCAGTGCCTGCCACAGCACCGCTGGGATTACTCTCATTTATGTAGGGGACCAGGAGAGCTCCTCACAGATCAGACTCATAAAAATAATTTACTGCTACATTCACCTTGCCCAAAACAGCAGAGCCATCCCGTCAGCCTGCACACATTTCAGGCTCTCTTGAACTACCCTCTTGTGGTACGGCTGCAGAATGACATCTTCTTCTAACAGCTTAAAATACATCCAGTTCTGCTTCACTTTCTAGGATTAACTGAGACAAAGCTTTCCTTTTGGAGTGCAATAACACCCTTTTTTTATCAACGAGCTCCAAATGCATCATGTTTCCACCAAATACACCGAGCCCCCCAAAATAGGGACGACTGAAAATCCCAGGAAGTTTATAGTTCCATTTTTAGTTGTCTGTAAAAGAAAAGAAAACAAATTTCCAAGCTTTTAATGCAGTTTCTGCTGCATAAAGCACCCCCCTGCCCCCTCAACAGTGATTCAACAGAAACTAGTTAAGGGCTCTGAAGATGCAAAGCAAAAGATACATTTCATAATCATATTGTATATTTGATAGGTAAAGGCTCTATCTAATGAGCTGATTAAGTTCTTGCTTAATTATTTTCTTGTATTGAAACAAAGATAATTGTACCAGGGCTGGGTGGTTCAGTTCCTAGGGCTAAATGCAAGCTTTTTCAGTAGAGAAACATAAATTCAACCAAGAAAAATGCTGCATTCAAAGTGAGTTTCAATGTTGAGCAATAATGATGATTAAACAAGCCACATTAAGTGCTAAAATACAGCATATCTGCCCTCAGTAATCAGAATGACCACAGGCCTTATCAGCTTGGGTCAATACTCGAGGCACTTGAATTATCAATAAATAAGTAAACCCATTCTTTCCTGGATAAGTTTAACAAATCTAGGGTGCCAGAAGTTGTTAACATGGGTGAGGGTTGAAAGTGCTTTCTAAAAAAATAAATTCCTCATCTCCTACCACCACTGACTCTGCAATTTACCTGATCCAGGCTCTTTTTTTTGTTCTCAAGTGGCCCGGACAGTAACCTCGTTGCCCTGGGTGACTCCTGGGCTGACTCAGGCACCTTGTATTCCACTGGTGACTCTGAGTTTTGTGTTCTCAGCAGCATTTTTCCCATGTATAAAACAGGGATTACCAGCCCAGCAGAAGAAACACCAAATGGCAGCAGAAAGGATGTGGGAGATTGTAGGGTGGCACCGTGATTTCATACCCTGCTCCTTGCTGGATTGAGCTTCATCCCTGATATTGTGCCTGACAGCATGTGAGCATTTTGACAGCTATCAATACCTGTGTTTCCATATGCAGGCAGTGCAGGAATGAGAAGGGGGATATTCTTTATCATCTGGAAATACCTTTTGCTAACATGATTTCAGTTGCAAGATACCTGTGGAAAAGGAAAGGTGTGTGTTCCCAACACATTGCCAGCTGGGAACTTCCACCTTGCCCACGGCCACAAGCAGTCCCAGCTCCTCTAGCTGGAGACAGGACACTGGGAGAAGAACAGTGTGCCCTCACCTGCAGCTCTGGTTCTCCTCAGCTGGCACAAATCTGGAGTCTTTCGTAGAGGTTACCATGGCTAATTCACTGAGGCCTTCAGTTTTAATACTACTGAGGGAGTTTTTTGTACTACAGCAGCACTGGGCAATGCTCACTTGCCCCAGCCAGGGCAGCAAGCACAGTGCAGTCACAGAGTGAGAGACAGACTGTCCCCCAAAGAGCTTCACTTAAGGAATGGCCAGGATTGGTACTTACAGTGGGGACAAGGAAGCTCTGACAGACTGTAAACCAGCAAGGGAGGAGGAAGCCCCACCACTCCTTTGCACACACTTCTCTCAACCAGCAAAGTTAGAGGTTCGTCTTCATCCAGAGTAAAGGCAGAGTCACCTTCAAAAGGCAATTCAGCCCATTTCAGTTGGGATCCTGCTGCAAATCACCTTCTGAAGGTAAGTACAGGTATGCTCAAAGCTGGCAGGTGGAGTCCAAAGAAGGAAGTTGGTTTATCCAGGTGGGACTTAACCGAGTCACTGTGGGAGTAACAAAACCCCGTGTGATCTGAGCCTTTGGCCACTGTTTGAACCACAGCTCACTCTTCTTCCTTGCCAGAACCAGAGCAGCAAGCCAGGGAGCTCCTCTGGAAAACAACATGACCACTGGTGTGTTACCTTATTCCAGAGGGCTTTCAGCAGGGTCACCTGCACGTGTGAAGCAGCAATTAAGAGTCCAAAGCAGCAAGAATTGTGCTAAAGAATTACTTAACAAGGCACAGCCACAGCAAACGAAAATTTACTTTCAGTAAAATCCTCCCCTATCCTCCAGTCCAGCAAGGACTACAGTTTTCATGAGCTCATACAGGCAAAGGTAAAAAGGAACACAAATATGGCTGTGACTTTTGGGAAAATATTAAACACAAATTAGACACAGGCAGTGTCTATTGCTGCCTGTGATAGATTTAGCTGTCATAGGCCATGAGAGAGAAAAGGATTGCAAAGATTGCAGCAGTAAGGTCTGCATAGATGAAAACCAGGCTAGAGCAAGGTATTAGTAAGGAAAAGCAAAGACAATATAGAAAGTTAAAAAAGAAGGGTCAAAGTATGGCATAAAATGAACATTGTATTGGGAAATAAATGTTAGGAGTGCTTTCAAAGATTCCTCTCCTGTACACTATGGTTGGCATCTCAACTGGTGATAGGAAGATGCTAAGTTAAGTGGAAAAATAGTTGGAGTGTGGGAAGGTGGGACTTTAAAGCCTAAAGCAAAGTCCTAGGTGCTGTAGGCACGGTAGCTGAAGGCTTTCTAGGATCTAAATCTCACACAACCTACAGAATTAATACCTTTACCACTCATTTCATTCCCACAGATGGTACTTGGTGTGGTCTTTAAATGAACTTCATTTCTTAAACACTAGTGAATTCAAAAATAGAAGATTTAAGACAAATGTCCTGCAGAGAAAACCCTGCAAAAATGATCAAATTGTCTATACCTGCAAGCTAACATCCCTGTATCAAACTTCTGAAAAACAAGGAAGGCACCTGAAAGAGTTTAAAAGCATTAAAAAAATCTGTTTTCATCTCTTTCTATACCTCTCAGGCATATTCCTCTGAGTATCACCAGCAGTAGAAGACTTGACACACAGATCTTAAATTGGATTGAAATCAAAGGGAGTGAAAGCCTCAATGCTTCCTGGGACTCTGGGAGTGAGGGCTCATTGGCTTAATTGGGAATTAAGGACCAGCAGCAAGAGTTTGCTCAGCACCTGGGAGGACAAAGATCATAGTCTGGACAATGAAGAGCACGTTTCTTCCCCCTGAAGACACCGACAGAGCTGTCAGGGCTCCTCTGAGCCTGGAAGACAATGCTTTCATCAGAACCTCTCTCGTGGGGACCCTCACACTTGCTCCAGTAGTTCCATCCTTCTGTGGCCACCTAGAACTGGTTTCAGTCAGAAACCCAGAAGGCTTTTAATGATGTGCATCCAGAAGACTGAGATTATGGTCTAACTAAAATCTAATCCAAGTAGGGTAGTACTATATTTTAAAGAAGCCAAGGATGTGGTCTCCTTTTTGTTCCTTTTTCTCTGATTACTCTAATAATTTTAATAAGATGGCTTAGAAAAGCTTGCCGTTTCCTTTCCATTTTTAACAGCTATTCCTTCTGAACAAAACCCCACTGTTGGGAAAAAGGATTTCTTCCCCATGGCAACGCTGGGGTACTCCACACAAAGAAGCACCTAGCAGTTTAGTTCACATTTTTTAATAACATGGCACAATTTACATTACACAAGTCTTCGCTGATGAGGAAACATGCTGAAGATTGAGAGCCGCTTCACTTTGCTTTTCACATAGGATCTAGAAAGGACTTTATTACATACAGGATAAACAGCAAAAAGGTTTGTATATAACAATCTCTTTACAATACTGAAAGCTACCACTACGGTTCCAGTGTACATATTCCTCAGGGTTGGGATTTTTTTTGGATTTTTCCTTTTGTTCTTAAAAAAAAAAAAAAAGGAAAGAAAAAAGAAAAAAAAAAGAAAAGAAACCACCGCACAACATCTGGAGTTCACAAAATCTGAAGCTCACAACTAAACCTTCAGTTGACTACTAAAATAGATCTCTGATCATTAGAAACAACTGTCTGTAGTTAACTTTTTTCTTTTTTTTTTTCTTTTTTTTTTGCCAAAACAGAGTAACAACTTCAGATAGCACTTTAATACACTAGAAGACCAATGGAACTAATTTTATTTCATACATATATTTTACAGTCCAGTAGACAAGATATTGAATTCTCTCTGATAAAGTCATATTCTCTCCAAATATTTAGACAAGAAACTTAATGCATTATAAAAAAGTGTGCTATGAAAAGACAAGATTTCAGAAGATTGATGCATATTTGTAAAAAGGACCATGTTCTTCATGTTATTTCATGGCTTCTGTGATTAGGGAACAACAAGGCTGGCCTGTTAACTCTTCACAGACTTTATTACCAACTGAAATACAATAAATTGCATTATGAAATCTGCAATGGAGTTCATTAATTAAACACTGATCCACAGTGAAAACATATCCATCATTTAGAAAAGTATTCCTGTAGGATTTGTTTCAAGGTAGCTAAAAATCCCATAACACAAAAAAAAAGAAGCGTGTGTACAGATAAAAATGACAGACTGGCAATAAAACCAGACATGAATGGCTATAAGCAGATGCTCTTCCAGAAAGAAATTTGACATGTTCAGTGACAAAAGTTCTGGAAAAGATCCAGCATTTGATTATTCCTGTTTAACCCAGATGAATGTGACTGAAAACCAATTGGCCATGACTTCAGTACCGGTGCTTTCAGAGCACTGACCCTGACGCCGTGGAAGCGACACACGAGCTCCAGTGACCTCAGCAGCCTCATGCAGGGCTTCAGACAGAAAACTGCACCTCTAGTGGGCTGTTTCTTCATCAAAACAAGCAAGAGAAATAGGCTCCTATTAGAAATGAGCTTGTTCAGGGAAAATATGACTTTAATTATGTTGTGTGTTGAAAAGGCTCCTTTGAGTTATAAAGGCTTTTGTGAAAAGCCTTAAATTCATTGCATAGTTGAAGGGGTTTAGCTGTCTATAACAATATATGTAACACAGCATAAGCAGACTGTGTTGATCAATATTAAGTTTGCAAATAGCACAGTTTAAGAAGTATTAATGTATTATGTTACTTAATTTTATCTATTTACATTTGTACAAAGTAAAGCTTTCATCTTACCCTTTTTGCATATATGAACCATTAACCCATGAAGCAATCTTTTTACATAAATATCTACAATTGACTTCATTTCTGGTCTGAAAGAGCTTTGTAGGGTTGACATTGGTGGTGGCTTGTTTCTAGTCAAATCACTCAGATTGATGTCTTGTTCTTCAGTTCAAATATTGAAATTCTTAAACTAGAAATAAAATAGAGTAGGAGACACGAGAAACGTATGGACTTGGCTAAAAGATCTGGAAAATTTCAACATATAATATACAAAAAAAACATTTCAAAATCTTTGCACTCGGGTCTATACATATTGTACAGTGGGTCACATCCCCAGTCTGTAGCAATGACTAGTAAGAAGGTCTTTATATTATGTTCATGTACAATGTTTTTGTCCCTCTTTCTATGGTTTTTATTCAGTCTCACTCTGCTTATCGAGCTTCAATGTCCTTGAGGGTGTGAGAGGGGGGCCTCTCCCTCATCTCCGTGGACAGAGGAGTAGTCCTTCTGGGAGACCCAGGCCGAGGTCCCAGCGTGGAAATAAGAGGCGGGGGGGCACTGAGAGCTGCTGTGGGGGGAGTTTTGTTGAGGATGCCGTTCTGGTGTGCCGTGGGGGGGCTGACTCGGGGGTAGTGCATGCTGGGGAGTCCCGGGGTGATGAGGCTGGGGTGGGGCAGGTGCCCGTCCAGGGCGGCCGGGTGCACCGAGTGCAGGCGCGCGTGCTCGTAATCCTCCCGCAGCATGTGCAGCCGCTCCCGCTCGTCCAGGTGGGTGCCCCGCTCGTGCTCGCGCCGAGGGTCGACAGACAGAGGGTGGTGGTGATGGTGGTGGTGGTTGTAGTCGTGAGGCTCCCGATCCCTGAACGACCTGTCTGCTTCGTACAGTCTTGGCGTGGAAAGACGGTGAAGGGGGTCATTCCTTAGCAAAAAGTCTCTGCCCAGGGGGTCTCTCCGATGAATATCCAGCTCTCTGTACGGATCTCTCAAGGGATCCCTCATCGGGTCCCAGTGGAAAGAAGGATAGGGGAAACGTTCTCCACCGGGAATTGGGCTAATTCCCATAAAAGGCGTCATCATGCGAGTCCTATCGAGGCCACTGATGCTGTTCATGTGATGTATTCCAGTTACACCTACAGTCATGGGCATAGACACTAGAGGACTTGGATGGACGTTGGATGTAGATATAGGTGGTGGTTGATCAGATGACCGATGAGTCTGAGGTCCCTCAGGTTGAACATCATGGTCTTCCTTTCGCTCTTCCTTCACTTTGACTTCGTTGCTTTTCTTGGGATTCTCGTACGCCGGCTCGTTCTTCCTCTCGGCCTCGCGGTTTGAGGTGCTGTTGGGCCTGGTGCTCTCCACAACGGGGGGCCTGGCATAGGGGGAAGGAACCCTGGGCATCTGCTTAGACTCTTCCACCACTCGGCTTTCATGGCTCAGGCCTTCTTTCTCCGAAATATAGTTGTCCTTCACCTTGTGCTCTTCAACATTAATTTCCTTCCGGGATTCGGAGTGATCCCTCTCTCGTTCTTTGGGTTTCTCTTTCTCTCGGACCTCGGGGTTCAGATGGCTCCTGATCTGCTCGTTTGAGCTGCGGTTATGTCCGAGGGAATTTACTGGATGGATTGGTGCTGGCGAAGGATGGCTGGAGTGTCTTTTCTCAATGCTCTCCCTACAAGAAAGAGAAGTGTGAAAATGAAGGCATGAGAAGCTCTGCAGATAAAACAAAGCGTCAGGTGTCTGGCTCTCTGCTCGTGGCTTTGCAGAGAGTTGGTAACATGCACCACTAATGCACTGTGCCTTTGGCACACCCAAAACACCAGAAGAACATCCCATCTCTAAACTTGGCCTGTTCTATTATCTCATCCCAGGAGAAGAAGATCCCAAAGCTGCTTTATGAATAATCTGATTGAGATCTCAAACACTGAAGTCCACAGAAGGCTCCCATGGGAATCCAGGTCTAGGACACACATTTCTAAAACAACGGCCTTAAATGTTTGCAAAGAGACAGAAAAGTAAAAACGTACTAATTTCATCCAAAAAAAGTGAGATAATTAAATCCAAATTATGTGTTAGTAGTATTTTACCTGCTTCTTCTATTAGGAATATGTTTGGGAAAACAGATGACTTTCAACTGACTTTTAAGAACATTTCTAGACCTATATATGTTTACTCATTTCTCTCCTCTGTTCTCTACAAGTGTGTAGCTTTTCAATTTATTTCTGACAGTTCAATTTACTTCTTCAAACTCAAAACAAAAGCCTCTCAAGAAACCAGTACTGCTGGTGACAACCCACCTCTCTGAACAGGTGGAGACTTCTCTAAGTGTGCAGTGGCCTCAGTGCAAGTGTTTTAACAGAGCTGGCACAGATTGTGTGACCACTTCCTCAGCAGGCAGGGACAGGGTCAATGCTAGGAGGTCTCAAAATACTGTGAATGCATCACTCTTTCAAACCTATTTATGGTGTCCAAAAGATTAGAGAATTATTGCCTGGCAGTGGACAAAAACCTAAATATGGGAATGGGTTCCGTACCAATTATTTTCAGGAAGCGGTGTTGACCAGGAGTTGTTATGGGCAACACTAAGTGAAAAAGCTTTCCTATTTATAACTAATAAAATTCATAAGGTCAATCTAAGCCCTCAGTTCCAATGATTTTAACCTCCTACTAATTTCAGTTGATCTCTAAGTTGGAGTCTCTCCATGAAGACAGCTCCAGATGCTCAGTGTTGGACACATGCTGTTTGCTGAGCATGGAAATTCTGTTCCATGTGAGATGGACAATGAGCTGTTAGAGGCAACAAGTATTATGGCCATAAACTAAACCACAAGAAGTTCCACCTCAACATGAGAGAGACCTTCTCTCCATTGAGGGTGGCAGAGCACTGGAACAGCTGCCCAGAGAGGTCTCTCAGGAGACAAAACCCACCGGGATGTGTTCCTGTGTCACCTGCTCCAGATGTCCCTGCTAAGGGGGTTGGACTGGATGATCTCTAGAGGTCCTTCCCAACCCTAATGATTCTGTGACTCTGGGAAAAGTGAGAGGTAAGCAGTGAGGCCTCTCAAGTCCCCACCAGCTCCAGTTTCCATGGTTGCTCTTTGGGTGCTGCTGAACGAGGTGCACCCTGAACAGGCTGGGCTGGGGACACAGGGTGACATCACTCTGGACAAGATCAGCAGTACTGACTGCCTGAAGGGCAGCTCAGAAGGAGAAGTGGACACTTGCTCCTTCACCTACACAATTTCTGCTG
Source organism: Corapipo altera (assembly GCF_003945725.1). Taxonomy (NCBI): domain Eukaryota; kingdom Metazoa; phylum Chordata; class Aves; order Passeriformes; family Pipridae; genus Corapipo; species Corapipo altera. Next base: position 304,866 of record NW_020884965.1, read on the forward strand.
CCTACTTTTCTTGCTGAGCTGAACTGCCCAAGATTTCTATCTCTAAGTACTTCTGGATGGTGAAACTGCAGCAACTGCAGAAAAACTGTCGTTGAGGAGGAAATTGTCAGTATTATAATCTCACCAGAGGCATTTTTTCCTGTGTCTGGGCTGAATTGTTGAGACTGTCATTTTATGGGCCATGCCTGAGAGACCTCCAAGAGTCAAGAATGTGACTGTTAGAAAACATTTGGAAGATGGAGCATTTGGTACCAGAACTGCCAAGTCTGCACTGCCCAACAGATAACTCCTTGGTATCAGGTTCTGCCTTGACTGACTGTGACCTAAACAGTCTGGAAATCCCATCCTGGCCTAATTTCCCTCCTCTTGCTTTGAGGTGTTTGATTTAACAGCTGCCAGATCTGGACACACGGAGACCAAGTCAAGGCACTCCAGTGAAGGATTCTCAGGTTGATGACTCAATTCTTTTACTTTGCTGGGAAAGCACTGGCTTGTGGGCTCTGCAACACCTAATCTTTTATTTATTTTGCTCACGGGACTAGTTCAGAGGGCACACTTAATTGTTTTATTTCACTAGGAAAGCCCACTGAGTCCTTTCACTGATATTTAATCAATTTTCCATGTAATTGATGTATTTTAAATGACACATAAAATTTAGAGAAAATAACAGGCATTTTCTGTAATTAAAGAAAAATATATGTGCAACCAAAATAACATATTCCTTTGCCAGTTGCATCCTACTTAATGATAGTGTTGTATCATCTCAAGAGCCTAATGATTAGACAGCTCATTTAAGTGAACTCCAAGTAATCCAGTGGTCAGAGAAGGAATTTTTTATCCTCAGATACATCAAGGGCTCCTTAGGTTAAAAATATGGGAACAACTCTAAGCCACTGCCTCCACAAAGAAGAAACTTAAAATGGTGTTCTCCAATGAACTTATTAGTACATAAAAGAAGTTCTGAGGCTGCACTGAAAAACACTGAATTTCTTATGCTGAGGACTTTGCCTTATTTTATGTTGATAAAAAGATCAAGAGATTCTTGGTTGGTTTTTTTTTTTAATGCTCTTGGTTTACATACACTTAAATGCCATTATTAGATTGGAGGTGCTCAGTGACATCTTTTAAAATACCACTGAGAAGGAACAAATCCTTTTTTTCACATTAGATATTTTTACTGATTGTTTTTTTTTTTCCTCATGCTGGGCTGGCATAAGAGTCCTTAAAACAAACAAACAAAAAACCCCTCCACAACTGCAGACAATCACAGAATATCCCGAGCTGGAAGGGACCCACAATAATTCCTGACACTGATCTTAGTGGGGCAGAGCCAGGCCCAGAGATACCTTTCCACTGAAGGCAGAAGGAATTGAGATCAATGCTTTTAGCTTCATGGCCCATTTCAGGGCTGATAAAGTTAGACCCTTGACAGGATGATTTTGAGATTAAATCATCCCCCTGGGTGTGATTCCCAGTTCTTCCTGTTTGGGCAAATTAGCTTAAAAGAGGTAACAAAGACCAGGACCTCAACTCGACAGCAGAGCTCCACCCCCCCTGCAGGTGCCACTGAATGTTACAGGGGTAGGAGAGGCTCACAAACTCTCCAGACTTTTTCTACACAGGGAACACGACTCCAGGAAAGGATTCTCAGCTTTGTCTCAAACAGGCAAAGGTGGAAACATGGTGCAAAGTCCAACTCTCCAACCCCCCCCAGCAAGGCAGCACTAGATGGACAAAAACATCATTGCACTGGACTGGAAGCCAGAGTTGTGCACAGGTATGAGGTATGAATGATGCTTGCTGGGAAGCTCTCAAATTATTGCAAAGAAACGTGTTCTGGGCTATGATATGGAGTTCAGCAATGTCAAAGCAGCTCGCAAGGAATGTGTTTTGGAAAGGGATTTTCTTCAGCAGGAACACTTCATAAGAAAACAACAAAACAGCAACCAAAATAATCACGTAATTCTACAGGTTACCCAAATCAGTAATAACCAAAATGCTTTGCCATTCAAGCCAGTAAAGTTACTCACATGCTTAAGCATTTTGCAGGGCAGAATCCCCAATTTGTAACAGTAATTTCTTTTGAAGCATAAACACCAGACATGAAAATAATGAAGCTATGCTACCAAACAGAAAATATTCCAAATGGAAAATGTAGGTGAAAAGATCTGTAGTTTGTCTTGCTTTTACAACAACACATAAAAGCTCTTACATGTATTTTTAGAATATCTAATGTGTTAGCATAACTTCTTTTAGAAAAGGCTACTAATGCTTATATTTGGGTTAGTGACAGAGAAGTCAGAAAAGCACATCTCCTAAATATTCTTTAATGTTAAAAAATTAGGAACAAATAGCCATTATGTATTAAAGTAATGTGCAAACTTAAAGGAAAGCCATCAAGCCACAACTGAAAAAAGCTGAAATCAGCCTCTCTATATTTTTCAAGGAAGGCATGACACTTGCTGAATGGCAAATTCTTATAATTTGGTATTTCATTGTTAAGAGGAATTGTTAACTGTATAATGGGAACAGTCCTGACAAAAAATATATGACCAGGTTTTACTTTCCATTAACCCTTCCCAGCCTGGACATGTTAGTGTGCAAGTCCATGTCAAACACTGAAGAGAAACTGTGCTTGAAGGTGTGTAAAGGCAGTGCATGTGGGGGGCCTTTTGAGGGGGTTAAGGTGCATTTCATGAAGTGCATGCTCTGACCCTTCCTGTGGCACTGGCACACGACATCCCCTGTGCCCTTCAGTGTTAGCATCTCACACCTTTCTCACTGGTCCCTCTGCTCAGGCTGCTTTGGAAGAGGGAGGGAGCATTACTTGTTTTGCAGACAAGGTCCAATTGACAAAGTTATTGAAGCATTTGAAGGTGCAGATACGTGTCTGATGGACTTCAGAATCCTTTTTTTCCATCCTATCAGGCACTATCTACACATTAAATCTTCAAGAGGCCTATGACAATGTGATCCACAAGGTGACAGGGTGTGTGAGTCTGGTTCTATTCCCACTTGCCACTGCCTGAACTCTGCTCCAGCAGGGCTCCTCTGGATGAAGTGCAGGGCAGGTGGGAAGAGAAACAGATGAAGTAGGAAACACCTGAGTTAGAAACTTCTTCCACGCTGTCACAGGCAGCTCCAGCTGTGCCTCTAGTGCAGCTCTGGGTTCCCAATGTGCCAGGCTGGGAAGGGTTAAAAGCGGAACGGAGCCCCAAGCTTCGAACTAGACAATTCTTGGAAGTTTTCTTTCGTACCTTTCTTTGTCATCTTTACTAACAGATGAGTCTCGTTTATCTACATCTCTATCTCTGTCATGAGCTGCAGCAGATGAACTGCGCTCCAGCTCTCCTGGCTTCAGCCAGGGCGGAGGGGTCGGGAACGAAGGAGGAGTTCGGTGCAGTCGGTTCCAGGGCTCGTGAGGGTTGCTAAAGCTCTGCATACTGGGGCCATCCTTGTGGCCGAACACTGAGTTGGGTGCTGAAATGGTGAAGTGGAAAACAAAAAGGTTTAAGAAAAAGGTATGCTCTAGTGAAGGTACTTACCAAAACAACTTTTACAGCACTCAGAGTTAAAATGAATACATATTATTGGGAGCTGGAAAAGGAAAGGAGATTAACAGAGATTCATTAGAGGGTCTCGTTCCTAAAAAATGGGCAGGCATCTGACAGCTCTTTTAATTGGATAGGGGAATGCTGTGGATAAAATTGACTGGGGATGAAGGAGGAAGATAAAAGTGGCAATGATCATTATTCCACATATTTTGGAGACATCAGGAAATGACCATTATACAGACTATAAGTAATGGAACTTGTTGCATTTGATCCTGAACCAAAACAAAATAATATGTGACCAAAACCATGCCAGATTTGAAGGATGGAGAAAGAGAGTGATTTTTACAAGGATGATCTTTTGTGATTGCCCAAATCTAGAGAAATGTTGATGATCCTGGACGAATAAATGCAGGTCAGTGATCTTTTTTAGGCACATGGCCTGGATTACTGGTGAGAAAGGGAAAAATAAAATCTTTCCATCCCCAGCTGGGGATGCTGCACGCATTAACTGCTTCTGAACATGCAACAAACCCCTGGAAAATTTCACAACCACTCACACGTTCTCTATTTTTAATTTTTTTTTTTTAAATAAACAATGTAACAGTGACATTTAGCACTCCGTTGAACCCAAACCATTAAGTAATTAATGGAAAATTATTTACTGATGAGTGAAAAAGGTCGCTTTGCAAATTCCCACCTCTTAGTGGTACGTGGCCTAATCAACTGGTAAAACAGACAGCAAACAGCCCCCATCACTCCATATTCTCCTGAGTTTCACAGCAAAAGAGGATTCAAAGGCAAAGGTACTCACTGACTGTGGGGTTCCCGAGCCCCCCGAAGGCGTTGCTGCCCACGGCGGTGAGGCCGCTGAAGGACGCCGGGCGGTTGAAGGGCTCTGCAAACCAACACAAACAGCTCAGGCTCCCTGCACGTTGGGAATTCTGCAAAGCATTCCTGTGTCATCCCACTGCATCCCAGTGCTGTGCCCAGTAGTGGTGGAACATGGTCCTCCCACAGCACAGCACTGATTGTGAGGGGCTGGCACAGAAACGACGGGGGTTTGTTCCTGTGTTCCTGTCCCATACTATGAAACCCTCCTCTTCAAAGAAAACCAAGAGGTTAAAATATACACAATACTGCATTTAAAACCTGCAAACATCTCCATTTTTACTTCCTTTTATTCCCTTCCAGTTCAGTTCCACGGTTTTCTTCAGGAAACCTCCCTGGCTAGTAAGACTATTATTAACTCTGGCAACTGTGCTCCAAACACCCTCAGGCCATGTCTCCTAAACCAGAGCCAGGATATAAATAAAATGTCCCATTACACTGATGTGTTCTGCTGACCTGACAACTGTGGAATTCTCCTGGTATTTATTGCTAATAGTATATGAAAAACTAGTGTGGACTGAAAAATGCTGGAACAATTCTTTTAGTAGTTAATGCACACAGGCTACAGGAAAGTCATATAAGCAAATTCTCACTTTATTTTGGAGTAGTCTGACAATTTTGATGAAGCCACTTCTGATAAATAACAGCACTGAGAGAAGGAAGCCCAAACCCTTTTCTATAGGCAGCAGAGTGCAGAATGATAAACCTGCATTGTGTGTCTGCTTTGTCAATTTGTGACCTTCCCAAAACCTTCCTATGCAAAATAAAATGCCAATTTAGTGTCTTGATCTCAGATGTTCCCATAAGGAGCAGAGCACCTTATTAAACAGCAGGGAGTTAGAAGGGAAATAACACCTGGTAACTTGGGTGGTTCTTGTTTTAAATGTATATTAACCAATTTTCACTAACAGACACACCTGAGGCCAGATCACAAGATTTTAAGGATATATTTCCCACTCACTCTAATGGAAAACCAGATATCTAAGTAGGAGATAGGCAAAGAAACACCTCTATGATCCAAAGCCTTGACCATAAGGCATTTTTTTTGGCTGGTTATAACATAAATCCAGTGAAACCCAAGCAGCCCTGTCACTCTGCATCTCTAAGGTCCAGATGCTTTCAGAAGTATTTCAAAACATGCTGTCAGCGACATTAGGATGTGTATTTTGAACTGCTGCCTGGGTAAAGGCTAAAATTAAATGGCTAAAATGTGCAGTTTGTAAAGGTTGAGCAGGATACTCCACACAGGGAATCTAGAGTGGTCTCAGTGGCCAATGTCTGAGTCGAATTCACCAGTAGTTACAGAGAGAACCTACCTAAGTGAGCAGCTGGGTTGAGGAAGTTGCTGTGGTGAGGTGGTGGGCCAAAAGGGGTGCCAGCTGGATGCCCCCCACCTGCCAAAACAAAGCAAAAGGGGTGAATTCCCAGCAAAAGCTCAGAAAGGGACTTGCTGTGCTCTGGGCTTGACCTTTATTTCTTAATTCTCTCAGGTGAGCCCAGAGTGCTGTGATTGTGGGGGCTCTCAGTCAGGATCTCATGCAGATAGCAGCTGCTCTTCCAAACATAAATTCCCAGTTAAAGGGGTGGGAGGGAATGAATGTTTCAGTAAAGAAAAAAAAAAAGAAAACACATGTGAAATACAATTTATTTCCAGCATCTCATCTCCAGGATGCACTGGACACCACTCTGTGAAGAAATGTTTCTCCATTTACTACATGTAAATACCCCTGACATTTCAACAGGTTGGGCCTTTGTTTTAAAAGCATGCAGAATAATTCTGAAATATTTATCAATGGACGAGAATAATTTTAAAATATTTATCAAATAGACTAATAGCCCCTGGCATGTCTTGCAGAGAGTTCATAAGCCAAAGCATATGGGAAATTCCTGGCAAGGATTAGCATTTTAATGAGCACGGAGCAAGGAAGGGATTTCACTGCTCAGGACTCACTGGCTGTGGAGAAGAGAGTCGAGGGCCGGGCCAGGTCATGGGGGTGGTGGATGGCTCCAAAAAGGCTGGGGCCTGGTGGCCTGCTCAGAAATTCTGGTTTCAGGCCAAAGTCCAGCTTGTGTGGATCCGACTGCATCTGTTTCTGAAAGGGAAAAACAGCATTTGCAAGAGACTGTCGGAAAACATAACAGCAAAAGGCACTTTTCTGAATGATGTGGGTGTAGCAGTTCATTCATACTGATGTTTTAACAGAAACATCAGTTTTTGGGACCCTCAGCATGGGTGCACAGCTGTTTTCCTGGAAGGCAGGTCTAAGGCAAAGAGGGAAAAGCTCCTTCATATTTCCTGCAAAGTTCACCCGTGTTTTCACATCTGCTCACATCCACCCTCCAGGGTGCTCAGCAAAGACCTGCCTTCAAAGGAAACACAAAACTCTCTGAGGAGGCCTCAGACACTTGCTGAGCTGAAAGAATAGGTGAGTCTTATAAAAATAAATCAAGATGTTAGTTTGGCCCTGACCCCAGGTGGGCAGGAGTGTTAAAAGCTGGGTGACAGCCCAAACTGTGCCAGGCAGAGCTGCCCCTCTGCCCAGGAGTCACACAGGGATGGCACAGACCAGCCAAGGGACACCAGAACCTTTAATTTAACTGTGAAGCTGCCACCAAGAAACGCAGTGTATCCCTCAGTGCCCCTCAGGCTGCAATTAGGGGCTAAAATGACCCAGGTGACAGATGAAGAGCGTTTGATCTAAGGAACTGCAGCCCCCTTTTGGCTGCTCACACTCCAATTCCAAATGCTGCATGTCCCTGTCTTTATTTCCTTATATGAGAATCAGCAGCCTCCATTCTGTGAGGAGAATTTGCTGAGGCAGATGGATTGTGAAGGATAAGTGGGTGAAGGATGGGCTCTTCTTTGTGCCACATCTTCATTTCAGTGGTGCCAACTCCAGTGGTTTTATAGAAGGAAGGAAGAGAAAAACTAAATTCCCAATGACCTGTGCTGCCAGAACTCCCTAAACACAGGTTGCTGATTAATTGTACAGGTCAGCTGAAAGGATTTACAAATGGGTAACATTGAACCAGGAGATCTTAACAGTAATTCTGGAACAAGCTATGCTTTATAAATCAGTATTTAATACTGTGCCAGCCCGGAGTACAGACTATTACAATGATATAAATATGCATATTAAAAAGTTATGGTCAAGTTAATGTGCATGCCTAGGAGCTGTTTTTCAAGTGCTACTAACATGTCTATGTAGTTATGAGAACGAAAAAAAAAGAAAGAAGAAAGAGAAACAAAGGCATTATTTATGTTTGGAGATAAGGGCCTGCAAGGACACTGAAATGGCAAAGATGGCCAAATTAAGGTCATTTCTTTTAAGCAAGTACCACTGAAGTGCTTTAATAGTTAAAAGAAGTTCAGCAAATGCCTCAGCTGAAGCCTGCGTGCCAGATTTTTATGCTGTGAACTCTTTTTATTCTTCTTTTTAACAACCAAGTTATAAACCCTTGACAGGCATTACTCAGAATAGCAAAAGCTTTAATTGCAGCCATATGAACGGTGCTGTTCTAAATAATGAACAAATCCCTGTCTGAACAGGAACAGGAGTATCATGGATGTGTTAAAAGATTTTTGAACGTGTTGAGTTACCTTAAAATAGCACCAGAAAAAACAGTCAGGTTTCTTTTATCCCCAGCTGCCGTTCAGGAGAGCACCCCCCTGGCTGCCAATCCTTACAGTGCAGCTCAAGGCCAGAAAACGTGTAACACCTTCACTTGGTGCCCACTAAAATCAATGTAATTGTCTGCCCTGATGTGAGCTCAGGCCATAAGGCCTTTCCTAGAAGAGAGAGGGCCAATTATGGAGCACAAATCCTCTCCTGAGCAGTGGTCAGTCTGAGGAGCAGTGTAAATGTGCCTTGTGCAGCCCTGGCTTTGCCTGTGGAACTCCCCGGGCGTGCACAAAGGTTACCCAGGTCTTGCTGCAGAGGCAAAGGCAGGCAAACAGCATCCACAGCTGCATGCAATTTTTCCTGAGGTCAGGAAGGTTGTGTTTTAAAGTTTCCCATCTTGCCTGCTGCTGCCCTCTGCAAGCAATTACTGGGCCAGGTAGTTAGCGAGCCTTCCACACTTCTCAGCAGTCTGGTGGCACTGCAGCCAGCAGGAAATCTCTGAGCAGGTCTGGTTTATTCCCTGCTCTGTGGTCAGGCAGCACCTTCAGCTTGTGCAGGACAAAAGGCACCTTCACAACCATGGGTTGGAAGGAGAAATTGTCCTCTGTGGGCCTTCAGCCAGAGGTTCCCCTCTCGTGGTCACACAGAGGGAGGACGTGGCTCCCCTGTCCTCCAGGAACACAAACCAACCTCCCTCACTTATTCTAGACCAGACCTCATTGTTTTGACTGAACTGGGATAGTGAAAGACATTTCTCAATTGTTCTTGAAATGTTCATCATGCACAGCCTCAAAAAGCCAAGTAACATCTTGTCCTGTGCTTCTGGGCTTTATTCCTGGGTTTTTTTAACATGCAAGGTAGAAAAGGATTAGGCAAAAGAAATGGCTGCATGAAAATGGCATTTACTGTGAGTTATAAATACAGTGGTATGACCTCTCTCTGAATATCAAATCAAGGAAGATTCAAAGGACATAGACAGCATGGGAATAATAATTTCATTTCAAGAAAATACCTTTTCAATAAAATAGAAAAAAAGGACATATAACTCTCTAGGTCTATAATCTTGTCTTTTTTGATAATGGGAAGATGAATGAAGATCACTAGCAGGGGAAACATAAGGAAGCAGAGAAGAGAGATATGTCTACTGCAGCAAATTAACCTGTCAACCTTGTTTAAAAGGGTTATTTTTAAACTCTATTAGCTGCAGGTTTTTGTAGCTGTTCAACATCTTCATATTCTTGTAGCAATACCTTATATACCTCAATTGCACACACAGACTGCAAAGTGCTGTGAGTTCCCTGGTAATTTAGTTTCTAACACAAGTTATTGACTCCTGAAGCATGAGCAGTGAAGAACAACCTTTCCTTACTTAGTGAAAAACTTCAGGAGCAACACAGGATTTTTCTGTGACAAGTAGAGTGAAAATACTATAAAGGGAAAGAAACTTCACAGAGTCTATGTGCAATGAAAATACAGTTGTAGTAGGAATAGAAACACCCTCACTTATCACATGAATACATTGCTTTTCTCTGACTTTTGTTTCAGGAGAGCCCAAACTGCCCATGGCCCTTACCCTTGAAATCTCAAAGCTTGAAAAATAACTAAGGAAATACTTCCTTCCCTTAAGTTTCAGTGCAATGAGAGTGTCTGACAACACATCACCTGAGGGGCTGTGTCTGCCTTAGCAGCCTGGACTCATCCAGGTCCAACCTCCAGCCAGGAGATGGGCTGTGAAGGAAGAGTGATGGGAGCTGTGCAGCCACACTGGGTAAAGCATCCCAGGGACAGGAGAAATCTCCCTGTGCCCCCTGCTGACCAGGAACAGGACTGAGAGGAACGGGATACACATGCTTTGCTTCTCCAGACTTAAAAAAATTCCATCTCACATTTGTGTCCTCAGCCACAGATAAAAGCACTGTTGTAGCTCTCAGGCACACCCATCTATCTCACCCTTCCCAGCTACAAACTGGTGGTTATTGCCCCAGATCTGGTGTCCTGGCTCCGGAGCATCCCAGACATTCGTACTTCAGGTTTTCATTCTGATACACCAGCTCTCTGAATGGGAGGGTTGTGCTATAATGCTGTGCATGGTGGATTTAACAAAGCATGGGCCATGGCACAGAACTGCTCAAGCGAGAGGCAAACCCTTCCTCTCACAGGTTTGCTCTGTGCCCTTCATCCAAAATTCAGGTGTGCCCCACCACTGACCTTGACTTTCTGTTGGTGGTGGTAGATCTGCCAGGCGATGTGGACGTGCATGGCACACCACTTCCCAGGTTTCTGGAAAAACAAAACACATGAATCAGTAACTTCCAGAAACCTGTGGTGCTTTATGCTAGTTCTAGAACCGTTACCAACCCTTAGCCCAGTTTGGTTTGGTCCAGGGGATCCCCCCACCAAAGGATCTCCCTTCAGGGCCTTCCCTCTCAATCCTCTTGGGAACTTAGAAATGAAAAACCTCTGTCCCTTGCTAAGAAGTTTTTCTTGGATATCCAGGAATGCTCCTGTTTTACACACTCCTGTAATCCTCTGATGCCACTGGCTGAGAATGCAGCTTGTGCTGCTGAGATCAGTGAAGCTGTGTCCCAGCCAGCAGCTGCTGCACAGCTGGATTGCTCACAACTGCACACTGAGGTCATTCCCACAAGTGCAGCTATGCCAGGACTGGCATTTCCACAGAAAGATGAAAATTAAAGCAGCTTAAAAGGTCACTCTGGTTTTCAAAATAAATCTGACTCCCTCATGTAATTACTGGTCTGCACCTCCAAGACTTGAGTACGTAAATGTACTGAAAGCACTGGAGGTCAGTCCATTCACTCTGTTTGGGAGGGTCTTTGCATCCCTCCTGTCACCATGGCTTTGAGTCCCGGGGAGGAGAGAGGGAGGGAAGAACCAGAGTGTTTGTTATGTTTCCTTCTTGATTTTGAACTCCATTTCCAGCACAGCTGGAAACTTTGACTGAAAAAGACTCATCGAGGATATACTTTTCCCAGTTTTGTTACTTTGAGGTCTGTAGTAACTACACAACTAATGATTCCTGCAGATTTAAAAATTATCACAGGAATTCAAGAAGCTCCTTGAGCTACTTGTAAATGAAATGTTTCACAAACTATGGCACATGGTCTGCCTTCTATTTTTAGGTGTGTATCAACCAATAATTAAACCACAAAAAAATTAAACCCTCTCTCACACACATGCTCCCCCTAAGCTCAAGCCTTTTGCTAATTCAAAACAACTGGCTGTGCCAGTGATTTCATAAGTTCATTTGGTTGGTTTGATCAAAATCTAAATCTTCTTCTTGACTACACTGAAAAATTAACAAGAAACCCTTTTTGACTGATAGATAGATCTTTAGATCCTTATTTCTAAAATATTTTGTGTTTGAAGCAGACTGTCTGTCCATAACGGACAGTAAATACCTGGGTGGGATGTACCATACTGAATAACACTGACAACACCCAGTAAATAATAAAATGCAAAATCCTTCAGTGTGCAGTGAAATGACAGGGCATCACTGCCAGGATCTCTAGGATTTGGCTCAGGAAATGATGATAGAGGGATTATCAATATTTAACCTCGAGTGTTCGTGTGAGGGGCTGCATGAGAAGCAGAAAACTTCCAACTTTGAAACTCTGCATTGTCCTTGAGTGATCACAAGCTGAAGGACTGACCATCCTGCTCCCAAATGAGGGGTAAAACACCCCAGATGACACATGGCAGCACTGATTTGCAATTATTCTGCTGCTTCAACCCGATGGGACCGAGCCAAGCTTGACAAACTGTAGCACGAGAAGATTTCTTACCCTCAACATGGGCCTGAACGGATCTGTCAACTGTGAAGAAGAAATGACAGCTTGGTTACATGCCTGTCACTCAAACAATTGCTCTAATTAACAAATTTGTATTGCTTCATTAAGAGACAAAATTAAAATGTTATCATTTTACTTTCAAATGAAGCCCTTTCGGATAATAATTAGTCCTTGGCCCCCGTCCCCGAGCGTGGCCCTCCCCCCTGGGCTGTTGTACCTGAGTGTTGACAAGCAACTCAACAAGGCTCACAGAGAGCTCTGGCCTCTGGCATCAGCTTTAATTTGTTGATTTAAAGCTACAAAAATGGCTGGTTAACTCTGCTGAAGAAAGCACAGATCTCTCTTTTGGGCAAACTTCTGTTGTCTTTCAAAGCTGCTCGGCTCATGACCAGGCTGGAGAGTGGACAAGCTCCTTTTCCACAGGCTTGATCCCACAGATTGGGTGGGAAGGGGCTGGAATGGGGTGTCAGCCCCCGCACAGCAGTGTGTCCATCACCACCCATGGCATCAGCTCCTTGCCTTGTGCCTCCAAACAGCCACCACTGACAGACTGCCCGAGGTGTTCTCTGCCACAAATGGGCTTTGCCTTAATTATTTTCTCACACTGCAACAGATGTTGGTAAACAGGGGCTGGGTTAAAACCCAGTTTTCTCATTACTACCTTTTATGTAGCCGGATGGTTTTTTTGGTTTGTTTTTTTTTAGTAGGTTATCTTCTTATTCCCCTTTTTTTTTGCTCATATTTCATCAGTTAATGCTGGAAAATAAATTCAATTTATTGGGTATTGCTCATTTGTTTTGGATTTTCTGTTTTGAAATGCAATCCTAAAGGAGATTTATAGGTGTAAAAGGTACTTAGCAGACACAGTGCTGGCACAATGAATCATCTTGAAATAATCGAAACTCAAGTTGAAAGGGAACATAAAGCTAAATGACTTCAGGATGGGAGGCTCTAGTTATCTCTGCAATTAGATACATAAACAAAAATGTGCCTCTTTTTGGTATAAAGCTCAACTACAGCACCAATTCTGAGCAAACCAAAGTACTGGAATTTGGCATAACCCAACGAAAACAGCTCTGCTGCACCCTAAAGTGAAACCATAGCACAACATGGAATTTTAAGGAGAGCTCCTCATTGCTTTTGTCAGAGAGTTCTGCTGAAAATGTGTCTGTGTGATGTTTCTCATGGCAAACAACGTCCATGAATTCTCACACACAAACAACCCACGGACAGAGAACAGAGGGAGGCGAGGAGCCCAAGTGCTGAGGCAATAAATGCTGTTCACATCCCCTGGAACACAGGAACCCGGAGGCACCAAGTGATCAATAAAGTGCATCTGTATTTCACTGGTGCAATCAATGCTACAGTAACCCAGGGAATAACTGCCATTACCCACATTAAAAACAATTACAGAGTACAAACACAAATCTTGGAGAGGTTTGTACAATTCTGCGCTGAATTGGGCTTTTATGCCTTGACCCCTGGGGCTGTGGGGGGAGAGCTGAGCGAGGAGAGAGCTCTGCCACTGCACAGGATCTGTTTGACATTCTTCCCATACAACCTCTCCAGCCCTCACTGACTGAAACGGCTCAGACAGCTTTAGTTTTAGGATATTAATTTGGACACTCAAGGTTTTCAGGAGGAATAGCTTTACTTGAGGAAAACAAAACATTTTTTACAGACCCGTGGATCTTTCTGGAGAAGGGTATGTGGGACCGTCCCAGGTCTGGCTGCAACATCAATAGGATTGGAAGTCTAGAAACACCACAGGGAGAGAGCATTAATGAGTGACACAATGCTTGAAAGCAACAGAACGTGAAAAATAATAGTTCTTTATCATTAGCACTGTCTAAGCAGCAGAGATAAACTTCTTAAAGAGGAAAGAAGAACCATTATAATCCACTTAATAGTATCTGTATTATCATCTCAATTTCCAAAGTTCCATTGTCCACCAACTTCCCATTATTTTAATCCAAAACACTGAGGGAACAGTGACTGTTTACACTGGAAAATCTTTCTAATATGGAAAACCTGATTAGGAACACATTTCTGACATGGAATCTAAAGCAGTGTTTGGAGGAGCTCGTGCTCTGCTGCTCATCACCAGTGCACCGAGCACACAGAGCATCTCCTCAGTCACTGCCCAAGGGCCTCAGCTCCTTCCACAGGCACTGGCACCACACAGATACCAGGAAAAGTAACATCCAGTTGAAAAAACATGAAAGCTTTCCCCATGATTTGAATGTAAATAGTCAGTTAATAAAACAAAATGCAGCTTTGTGGAGAAAAAACCCCTAAAACAAAAAAAATCAACCCAGCCCCCCTACATTTAGACAGAGCTTCTTCCTAGGTTAAATGAAGAAAATAGAAATCAGCTACAGCATAACTAACAATTAAGAACCAGAGTTGTTAACAGTCTGATTACCATACAGAGGAAGAATCCCACTAATGAACTGCAATTTACATATTCAGTCATTAGAGTGGATGGGCCAATTTAAGGGGGAAGGTGTCTCCTCTGCAGACATTCCAAGCCTGATTTCAGGCTTTAGTTGCAAAGGCCACAGACTGTGGTTTCCTCCCACTGATAAACAAAGAGTGACTCCATGAAAACAAAAGAAAACCCCCCTGAACTCCTCACATTTCTCTCTCCCAGCTATCACACACGAGGAGAGACAAATCAGTGCTCTTCACTGTGGTGGAGCTGGGAGCTAATTATGGAAATGAGTAAACAATAATGATCACCATTTCTAAAAATCCTGATTATTACATGACCTTTCATTAATGCACACTATCTCAGAACTAATTATATTGCTTCTAAAGTGAACTATGCCATTATATATATAATTTTTTTAAAAAATGTTTGTATGTGTCTGAACCTAATGAGAAATAACTTCTCTTCAAAGTAAATTTGGGAAAAGCCTGTTGTCCCCCATGGAATTAGGCTGTAACTCAGACCTCATTGCTCCAGAATAGGAACCATATCCAACCCCTGACCTGCATCACACAGTGTAAGAGGTAATTCCTGTTTTACCTTGGGTTGAAAAGCTCCTTGTAGGGATCCAAAGGGGCCAGTTGGAGGAATCATGGGAGGAATACCTGATACAGCTGGAGGATAGGAGTGAAACAGCTGGAACAGAAAGAGAAGAACATCAATGCCAGCACAGGACAGGCAGAGGAGCAACACAGAGAAAACATTCCTGTGGAACAGCAGGAAAATGGTACATGGAGAAAAACTGAGGAGCATCGAAGTGATCTCGTTGCAACAATGTTAGTTAAAGCATCAATGAGATGTTCACAGATGTCATGATGTTTAGAGCTTAAAAGCAGTTCCAAAATCAGGCAGCCAGAGCCTGTCCCTGCATTAGCCCAGCAGAGCGTGAGACAGACTTTGTTCCTTCAGTTATTCATTATTAAATTGGAGAGAGGTTTTAAATGGTTTCAGTCTGTGAGTCGTTTCAAGAGAAAAGGCAGAATCCTGAGTTGAATAAGACTTAGAAATCTACTGTTTAAGTGGAAAAAACCCTTATGAGTTCTACGATATTGTATCATTAAAACTCCATTAGTACCTTGGGATTTTAATGGTATCTGTAGGAAATGAGCAAAATATGCACAATTCTTACTTCATTAGCCTGTCTGAGAGGATATCCTGCCACATCTAATATTAGCAGACAGACAATCTGATTTGTTAAAAATTAGTATTTAAACAAAATGTTAAGGCAGAACCCTCTAAAAATGTAGGGTAATTTTTTATAAGGATAGTCTGCTAAGCACAAAAATGTGCACATCTCCACTGACCTCCCTGCCCCCAGTGAGCAGAGAACTTAGGCAAAAAGCACAAAAGGCTGCTCTGTAGTAGTGCAGACAACCCAAGGGATACAAGCAGGTAAACTAAATAAATAAATTCTTGGCTGTGAGGGTGGGGAGGCCCTGGCACAGGTTGCCCAGAGAAGCTGTGGCTGCCCCTGGATCCCTGGAAGTGTCCAAGGCCAGGTTGGAGGGGGCTTGGAGAAACCTGGGCTAGTGGAAGGTGTCCCTGCCCATGGCAGGGGGTGGGACTGGATGGGCTTTTACGTCCCTTCCAACCCAAACCATCCTGTGACAAACCACAACATCCCAATGGGATCTTGTCTCCGTGCTCTGGCTGTGACCCTTTGCCTCACTGCTGTAACACAGAACTCGTCCAATTCCATGGAAATGCTGGGATCACCCACCAAATTGCCTTCTGGTGGGAGTCAGGGATTCCAAGCATCACACTCCAAATACATTCTCCCAGTGAAAGCTCTGGATCTAACAGGATGGCTCCCAGCTCCACAGGGACTGGCACCCAAAAACCCACTGGGGTTCTCTGGCTGAGACAAACCCCTCCGAACACACCAGATCAAAGTCAAGCACTGTTTGCTACTTTTAAGATCAAATAAATGAGTTAATGGCCAATTGAACAGAAGCAGGACTGGGCAAAGTAAAAGACTGGACATGAAGGGCAGGAAAACACTGAGAAAATCCCATCCCAGAGTGAATCAGTATCACAAAGTTTTGATGGATTTGGTTATGCCAGGCATACACATGTGCTTTGCTTCATCCTTTTTCCTTCCATTAGCTCATCTTGCAAGGTCATTTATTCATATTATATTCACTGATCACTGAGAAAATATTTCAGTATTTCAGAGGTATCAGAAGATTTTCTCAGTTCCAAAGCATGGTATCAAACTTCTATTCAAGAGTGTTGCTGTTGTTGTTTTTAATTCTATTTAATTTGGACCTGCTCCATGCAGTGGTGCAGAAAACACTTTGAGATTTAGTTGATAGTGAATGGTAGGCATTTGAGAAATCATTAAGAGACACTTGTCCTCATTTACAATAACTTTTAATGAGTAAAATGTGCTTTAAATCCTCCAGTGTCTTCTGCATTTAATTCTCTGTGTAATGGACTAATTCCAAATGATGGGAAAAGACGTAATACTTTGTATTCTATTGGCTATGACTGATAATAAGGAATTATTTCCTTAGAGTTTTATAACAACTGGTAAGTTAATTAAATGTGACCTTTCCTCAAGGGCAGAATTATTAATAAAATATAAATATTATAACTCCATGATCTCTTTGCATCAGTTAAATTCCTCCAGCTTTCAGGATATTTCTTTCATAGTCAGTGCTCCCTTTTTCCCCAGTATCCTGTCTCTTTTGAGCAGCACTTCCCCTTTCCACAGCTCTCCTTGGCTGGGTGTGTGCAATGCTAAACTAGACCTGGCTGGAGGTAAAAATGATGCCTCGCTGTGCTAAAAGTGATTGTAAAATCAAAGATGCCCAGAAAGAAAACTGATTTCAACCTCAACATGAGTTTCTATGTGAGCTGCATTCTCTGTCCTACAGGAGATGGATTCTAACCCTCAAACAGACCTTGTTCTCCTGCAAAGTTCACCTGCACTCCCTGCCAGCTTTTTTAAGGTATTTGAATTCCTGATGTGGATCTACAGTGGAGACACTTGTCTACAGGAAGAAGGTCTGTGCAAGTGCCACAGCTGGATACTGTTCCTATTTCTCCTGCCCTATGGGTTGTGCTCTCACACCACTCAGGGGCTGCTTTTTGGGGCTGCAGCTGCTGAGGGAGCCAAGAGAGCAGTTCCTGTCCCATGGGGGATCACAGGGAGCAGTTCCTGTCCCATGGGGGATCACAGGGGTCAGGCCTTGCCAGGGTTACACACAGATTGTTCATCCAGTGTAACCTGGAACCATGGGATCTCCTGCTATCAGCTTGCCAAATATCCCACAGTGATCACTGTGCAACCCCTTCCCAAGGACAAACCTTTCCTGAAGGGAAGGCAGGGGAGGCACAAGGGAGCAGATCTGGGCCAAGGTCCACAGCACAGCTCTCTGGCTAATGGAGAACAGCCTTTCCTGACATTAGAGGGGGTGATGCCATGACCTTTACGATCCAGGTTGATAAGGTATTATGTCACTGAATTTGAAAAGCAGATACAGCTGGAGACTTCTACAATGTTTCCTGTATTACATGTGGACTTCTGTGCTTTATTTCTAAAATTCTTGTACCTGTCTCCCAGGTCCATGTTCCTGCTTGGATCAACACTGATGACAATATATCTTCTGAATCCATGTAAAGCTCAGCAAATCTGAGGGCAATTTTGCAAACAGCAATGCAAATGAGCAGCATCACCCTTTATTAGCACAGGCTTAAATGTTTGCCCAATACTCCTGGAGCTCTGAGCCTGCAAACACTCTCTTACTGTTCAAGTTACTCAAATGAAGTGCCAGAAATTACCAGGTCTGTTCAGGTGTAGACCAGGCTGTGAGCAGGGACTGTGGTTAATCAGGACAGCAGAAGGCACCACATCATGGTCTTAAGTCTTAACCAGTTTTTTTTGCCCAGTTCCACTTCTAAGCAAAACCAACACATAAAGCCAAGTGCTTTGCAGATTTCTGAGTGCTGATGCAGTACTCCTTCTCTCATCAAAATATCACTGTAGAATTTAGAAACTCTTGCCATATTCAATCAGGTACCTGCCTCTGCCAATAGGACAAAGGAAATGCAACCCAGATTTCAGCAGCAAATGAATCAATAGATTCAAACCCTTAGGAGCAGAAGGTTTACACTTAACTGGAATATTAAAAATCAGTTCATCTCAATAAATAACATTTTTGGTAGCTTAGATAAACACATCTAGTGCATAGCTGGATTCATGTTGCTGTCATCAAACAGAGCTTTCAAAACATAACAAGCCCAGTGGATCAGCTGTGCCTTTGAAATCTGAAGAATAAGACAGGTTTTCAGATTTTATCAAACAAAATATGATAGATTAGGAAAACTATTAGATTACCTGTCCCTGGAGGGTTTGTATGATAGTTTGTCAGTTCATTTCAAGTTTCTTAGGAAAAATATCAGCCTAAGGGTTTGTGGCACAACTGAAACACCGTGATGGAATCACTGCTCCCTCCTGCTCCATGGAACAGTCAGCTCTTCTGTCTCATCTTTTCACATCAAACCTCTCCAAATGGTGTATGAGCAAGAGATCTTTTGATTGGAAAAGCTGATACTGCATCTTGATCAGAAACAAGCACCACGAGCACAAGCCTTCAAAAGCCAAAGCAACCAAGGACGATAATGGTAAATCCGGAGTGATGATTAGGGAGAGATTGGACACTGTGCTGTTGATTGAGTGGTGATCCCAACCCACCACAGAAAAGCAGTGAAGTCAGTTTGAAACAGAGCAATAAAACTCACACTGTGACGGTAGAAGGGGTCAACTTTTGTAGGGTATTTGTCAAACTGCAAAGGGATCAAAGCACAAACTAGTTACTTGATATTTCCTTGCTTTACTTCTGTTGGCAAAATAGAAGACAAACTTCTCTATTGTTTGGCAACCAACAGAGAGGAAAAAATACGTAGAAAACTAAGTTTCCAATGAAACTGTTTGGGATTTTTCTTTCTTCAAAGTAAATCAAGAGACAGGAAAAGGGAAGAGGCACCAGAGTGCACACTCCTCGTCCCTCAGCTCCCACTCTTCACCTGAACCTACCACTCATGGGCCTGTCACGAGGGAGGGACAGCCCTGCCTGTCCTGCCCAGCCACACCTGGGCAGCACAGGCCTCCTGCCCCACACAAATTCTTAACACTTTTTGTAATAAAGAATAGAGTTGTGCTCTACTTATCCTCACATTTCTGCCTGGGGTACGCACCATGGGCGGTGCTGGCGTCGGCATGATGGCAGTGGGTGGGATGGCGTGGGGGAAAGGCGTGAAGGTGTGCTGGTGTGTGTGTTGGTGTGTGTGCTGGTGCTGGTGCTGGTGCTGGTGGAACTCGGTCCTCAGGTAGGGCGGGGGGCCCAGGGAGGCCCCGCGATCCGCGCTCTGCGAGGCCAAAAACCGCGTGTTTAGTTCCTGACGGAGGAGATCTTGTTCTGAAACACAAACAACAAAAGAACCCCCCGTGAGCTCTGGGGCTTTTCCACACCTTGTGCCACTTGTTCTGAAACACAAACAACAAAAGAACTCCCCGTGAGCTCTGGGGCTTTTCCATACTTTGTGCCACTTCACTGTCTGTGGCATCAGTGCTGTACTTAAAACCCTGTACAGGGTGAGAAAGCTCCCTCAGGTCTTCCCCAAAGGCCTTAGACATTTGAAAGTCTCCATTTCCCCTTCCTCACCAAGCCTGCTTTCACATTCCTCTGAGCATTAACCTGAGGGTTCTCCCTAAATTTGTATGGACATGAACACAGCCCTAAATAGGTGAGGAGGTACGAGTAGGCTGGAGGAGCAAACGAGTGGCTGCTGCTCATGTGAGTAGCCTGATGTACAAACTGATGTTACTCAAATGTTGATATTCCTCCATTTTCTTCCCCCACATCCTTCTCAGTGACCTGGTGAGGCCCTGGCACAGGTTGCCCAGTGAAGCTGTGGCTGCTCCATCCCTGGAAGTGTCCAAGGTCAGGCTGGACAGGGCTTGGAGCAACCTGGGCTAGTGGAAGGTGTCCCTGGCCATGGCAGGGTGGTGGATCCAGATTAACATCCTTCCAACCCAAACCATTCCATGATTCCATGATCTCCCCACAGTCGAGGTATAAAAGAGCACAGTTTTCTCCAGTGATAAGAATCTCTACATCTTGCACAAACACAGGCTCAGCACCACTGTGTTCACAGCCACTGCAGACCCCCTCCCCAGCCAGGGAAGCAACTCTGGGCTCAGACCACAACTGCGGTGAAGACCTTCAGCAAAGGGGTCACAGATTCTGTGGGGGCACATGGTGGTTGTACCATGGATTGAACAAAAGAGACATGAAAAAAGCACAGCCTTCCGAAAATAGTCATTCCCAGGGCAGAGGAAAAGTATTGGGTATGTCTAGGTGTTTTGGGGCTTTGATATCACTTAGAATCATCCAGCAGCAAGTACAGCCTCTCCCCACCCAACAGTGCACCTAAAACAGTTACTGGGACTAAAACCAGAGAACTGGTGTCCTACACTGCACGAGACCCTCTGGGGCCACGACCCCTCTGGCTCTTACCTGAGTAAGTGCTACCAGCAGGGTGTCCTGGAACCTGCAGTGTCCCTGACGTCAGTGGAGGTGGAGGGGGCAGAGCCGTGGGAGGGGCAAACATATTGGGGTGGTGGGGGTGTGCTGGGGGCTGCAGGGTGGGTGTGAAGGTGTGCAGGGGGCTGTGGCTGGGCAGGGACAGCGGGAACGGGGAGGCTGAGGGGTGGTGGGATATGTGGGGAGGAGGGGCCTGAGTCTTGGCAGGAGTGCTGCTTCTGCTGCTGCTGTTAAGGAGAAGAAAAGCAATTAGGCTTTGCATGGAGAGGAGGAAAGCTCTGAACACAGACCCCCCCCTCAACCCACACACAGCTCACATTAAACACAGCACGGATGGAACTCAAGGATTACAGATGCAGGTTACTATTCCCAGCCCCACCACTGTGATACTCCTTCCTCCCACCACCTGCTGGACCTTCTCTGGTATCTTTTACTTCTTTTGGTCTCTCCACACCAGCACTTAACACATATTCTCTCTCTCTGTAGGAGGCTGGTATTCTGTCCTCCGACAACACAGAGATGACACACAAAGGAGTAATCAGCCCTGTGCATTCATTACTTAATTATCAGGTCCTTTCTACATGACTGCTTCTGATTCATGTTTTCAGGCAAATGGAGCTCAAAATCAGTGATCACTGCATTAGTAAAAGTTTAATTTTTTTTGTTATGAATTAGTAAGATGAAAGACTGCAGAAAATGTGGAATGAAGTTGAGAAGGCAACAAAAGATCTGAGCTTATTGTATAGATAATGCCTCTCTCTACCCCCACAATATAAAGAGATAAGACGAGTCAACAAAATAACTATTTGTGATTACACTGGTTGCAATTTCTCAGGTTTCTTTTCCTAGTGATGAGTATTTAAAATATATTCATGTAGGGCTGAATTCTACTTGTCTTTATTTCATGTAATAACATGTTCCTATTGCAGTGACTTTTAAAGACAAGCAATACCAGCTTGGTTAAAAATAAATCCAAGTCTTAAACACCTCCATAGTGAAAACATGAAGCAACCATAGTGCTGGTTCATCAGGTCTTGAAGGTCACCAACTGTCTCAGATTTGGGGAATGACAACCTTGCCTAGAGCAGGGGAAACCTGAGGGTCCTGACTCGGAGAGACACACGGTTTCCGTGAATGTGTTGTTTAATCTCACTGCTCATCTTTAGAGGGCGATAACAAAAGATGAGGCCGATCTCACTGTGACCAGGTGAGACAAAAGCACTGCAGACTGCCAGGTGTCAGCAGTGCAGGAAACACGAAGCTGTGCAGTCCCTGGTGTGTGACTGGTGGTGCTGGGCTGTGTGCAGCTGCACCACACTCCCTGCTCTAGGGCACGGCAGTGTCTGGAGAATCAGATGTTTACAGGGATGGCAGGGTTAAAGAGTTACCCTTCAGAGAGCAGCCCAGCCTGCAGGAACTGCCATTTTCTTCCCCTCATGTATACTGTGTAAAATTCCCTCCAAAAACCCAAGTATGACAGGTAGGAAAAGTTAAAGCTAATTTAAAAATACCCAGGGTTTTTGGGATCACCAGGTCAGACACAGAGTGATCCTGGCTCATCTCAGGGTAGGAGCTGAGGTTAAATGCACTAAGTCTCCTTTACTTCCCAGTGATGGGATGGGATGTGCTGCCACTCATCTCCTTTAGTTAATTCCCCTCCACTCCATGAAGGCTCAGCCCAGTGTCCCACCCCAGCACGGCTGCAGTGACCCAGACCCATGTCTCCATCCTCCTACCTCAAGCTGTTGAGGCTCAAGCTGCTGCTGTTGTAGGCGGAGAGGGGCTGGGAGAGGCTCTGTGCGGCGGGATGGGGCTGCACGGCGGGCAGGGCCGCCTGGGCCGGCGGCAGCGGCGACTGCGGCCGCGGCGGGTGCTGCCCGGGGGGGTGCTGTGCCGAGGGGTGCTGTGCCGAGGGGTGCTGTCCCGAGGGGTGCTGTCCAGGGGGGTGCTGGGGAGCAGGGGCCCGGGAGGGCTCCTCGGGGGCCGGGGGCAGCGGCGCGGGCGGGGGCGGCGGGACGGGCAGCTCCGGGCGCGAGGCGAGCGCGGGGCTGGGGCAGTGGGCCTCGGGCGGCTCGGGGTGAGGCTGGGCCAGCGGCTGCGCCACCTGAGGGCAAGGGTCTTTAGGCACCACGGGCTCAAGGACGGGGTCTTTGCTGCTGTCCTGGCTCTTCTCTTGGCTCCTTTCTAATCCTGATATTTTGGGGACAGCCGGGCCCCGAGCACCAGGGTCGTCATTGTCAGCGGGCAGACCGACTCCTAACTCTTTATCTGCAACAACACAGAGACAGAAAGGGTTAAAACCAAGCTAGCAAAACCAGTCACACTCTGGGCAGTTCCATTTTGTTTTCATCAAGAACCACCCATGCCAACGTGAAACCAAATGAAACCCCTCTGCCTGTCCCCTCTCTCTGATAACCCTCCTCAGGACAAACCCCCTGGAAGAGAAGAGAGACCCTGTTTAGTGCTGCTGTTCTCTATTATTGTCACTCATCATCACTGACCCGCTGAGGGAACCAATGCCACCTGAGCTCTGGGCCTTATCTCAGAAATGTTAGGGTTGGAAAAGACCTATAAGATCATCAACCACCAACCCAGCACCAATACCATGTTCATCACTAACCATGTCCTCAAAGGGCCACATCCACGTGTTTCTTGAACACTTCCAGGGATGACGACTCCACCCCTGCCCTGGGCAGCCTGTGCCAATAGTGCCTGACCACTCTTTTAGTGAAGGAATTTTTCCCAATATCCAAACTAAATCTCCCCTGGCACAACTTGAGGCTGTTTCCTTTCTTGTCTGTTCTTACCTGGGAGCAGAGCCCGACCCCCACCTGACTCCACCCTCCTGTCAAGGAGTTGGAGAGAGTGAAAAAGTCCCCCCGAGCCTCCTTTTCTCCAGGCTGAGCCTCCTCAACTCCCTGAGACACTCAGACCCTTCAACATGACACAAGATCTAAACATTAAAACCCTGGCTTTTTGGTTGGCTGGTCATGGAATGACTTACTTCTATTTTCCAACTCTTTAATAATATTAATTAATTAATATTGTTATAATTTTAACACTTGCTACAGTGGAGTTTTGCTCACTGGGGCTCTACAGCAATTTCCTACTGGAATCACTCCCCAAACCTTCTGCCAAAGCATATCTGGTCCATGGCACCCCTTGGAATAAATTGAGGGGATGTTGCTGAGCCAAGACTGGAAGAGGTGATGTCTGAAGGAGGGGGGATCAGGAGCACCATTTAGGGCTGTATCTCACAATAATTTGGAACAGCTGAACTTACACCTTCAGCAAAGATGGAAGTGCAGCATATGGAAAACACAGAGGGTTTGAAAGGAGTTGGGACAAACTTATAATTAAAAAAGGATCCAGTGTTCTAAATAACCTTAAGACAGGAAAACTTTACTCCTTCTTCTGCCAGTCTTAAGGGGTAAAATGGCTAAATGCGTAATAAAATAACACATATCCAGAGAAAATTGTTGACAGCTCCATTGTCCAAACCCCAAAGTAAAGGAGTGAAATAAAGAGGGAGGGGAGTGAACTTGCCCAGCCCATAGCCCAGGCACACATGTTCTCCAACCATCACATCACTGGAGACAGCCTGGCAGATATGTGTCACAAACACAGCATCATCTGGGTTTCATTTAGTTAAGACATCAAAACAAACCATGTCAGGCACCCTTACTGGTGCTTTACAGGCCCTGTGCAAAGGTAGCAGCAGAGGTTTTTCATAATTTGTAGACAGGAGATGGGGAAAAGAGGGTAAAGAGAGGCAAAAGGGAGGTAAAGAGGATAAGAAGGAAGAAGGAAAGGGGGAAAAAGTAAGCAGACTTATTTGATGAGGACCTACTTTAATCACTTCTGGAATACGTAACCTGTAACAGGCACAAATTTGGATCAGAAGACTATGGAGGCAAGAGTGGGACTCCAGAGGGATAAAAATAATTACTGTGCCGTATGCTCAGGGTCTATCTCACTGCAATTATAGTGCAGGTTCTAAATAAAGGGACTTCCCTTGCATTAATTGTTTGGATCAATCCTGTTTGATCAAACAATTTTAGAAATTAGACAGAGAGTGATCTGCACAGGTGTAAAGGCAGGTCCCCAAGGAGGAAAGAAGTGAGCATGTTTGTTCAGGAATAGGTGGATCTATGTTCTCAGTCCTTATAGGTGTAAGAGTTAAAAGTTTTTGTTTTGTTTTGTTTTGTTTTTTTAACACAGTGGCATAATAATTAGGGCTTTGAGGGCTTAGCCTTGTCATTAGAAATCCCCCACTAGATGAATGAAGTAGATGGTCTGGAAATCCTGCACAGGTGATACATCCAAATCTACAGGGAACACCTTGCACTCAGTGCATTCATTAAATCCTTCCACTTGGTATTTTTAGCCCCTCTCATGTGTGGAACATTTATTCAGCACAGCTCTGTGCTGAGGATCTGCTCCTCATGCTCCTCCTCCCCGGGAGAAAAGGGCTGGGAATGCCACTGTCTCCTGGGGATCTTTTGCTGCTGCTGCTCACATCCTCATTACACAGCACCCAAGTACCATTCCTGGGAGTCTGCACTTAGAAGATGCTCTCTGTAGTGAGATAATGTCGTTCCAAATGTCTCACACCAAATGTGCCCATGGTTTCTCCCTCTCCCTGCCTAACCCCCCTGCCCCCACACAGCCCCCCAACACAGGGTCAGCTGTCCAGGAGTCTCTCTAACCCCAGTAACCCAGTGCACACATCCCTGCATGGGTGATAATTATGATGTATAAATCAGAAATTTCTCATGCCACAGTATCTCTTTGGGGAGCTGAAATCTGCCCTCAGTGATGAACATTACCAGTTACAGGTACTTGGGCTCCCAGTTCTCCCAGCACTCGCTGATGGAGCACATTTTGTCTAAATGAGTGGCATCCTCAACCTCACCAGGGCTGCCCATGGCACTGAACAGGCTCCCCAGGGCAGTGGGCACAGCCCAAAACCTGCCAGAGCTCCAGGAGTGTTTGGAATGCTCTCTGGAACAGGGTGGGATTGTTGGGGTGTCTGTGCAGGGCCAGGAGCTGGACTGGATGATCCTTGTGGGCCCCTCCCAGCTCAGGATATTCTGTGATTCTGTGTTTCATAAGGAGGGTTTGAGTCTTCATCAACAGCACTTCAGGGTCACACAGACAAGATTAGGCTTTTTCTACCAGTACATCCTGACTGAGAGGCTCAGTGTGAGAACTATGGGGAAAAAAACCCTTTATGTCACTGTGACACAGACAAGGCAACCTTCTGAGTTTGTTTATCATCACAGGAAAGTTCGCAAGTGAACTTTCTTTGCTGGTAGCCTCCACACTGTTTTGGATGAAGTGGAATCACTGCATCGTTATTCAGGAGAGCAGGAACTGTGATGTAACTTCCATGGCCTCCCCTTCCCCACTGAGTTGAACCTGCATGCAGCAGCAGTCAGTCTATTACTGAAAAAGGAATAAAGCCATAATTTGATGCTGAGGACTGAGGAACATGGGCTTAGCTTGTCCCACCCACACAGGAGATGCAGCTTCTATTATCTTCCTTTCCTGTGCCATTTGATGTGTCTTAAATTTCAAATTCCTCTATTTTTCACTTAGCACAGACAAACTGGGGATGTCTCAAGAGGAAGGACTCCCAGTAGCCTCCATGAAACCCTGCAGTGTGTGTGATTCTTACTGCACTGTCTCCATTACACTTCCCTCCAGAGCCATGGATTTGTATAATAAGCACACATTATATGCAGCTTTCCATCGTTGCCTCTCTTCCTAATGTGCAAACCAGTAAAATTTGCCCCAAACTCCATGCTCTGGCTCCTTTGGACCAGCTGGGTGGTCCCAAAGAGCTAGAGGAAGGCCAGGGGTGGCCAGTTGAGAACATCACAGCCACAGATGATGCCCAGCTGTGCTTCTGCTGACAGAAAGGCCCCATCAGAATTCGCCAAATTTGAAAATCCCAGAGATTCACCAATACAGAACACTCTCAGTTTGCCTGGTCAAGTGTTGCTTGCAATGGGTTCATCGTGTCTGGTTGCACAGGAGATGCCAAGAGCCAGCACAGGGCATTCCATGATGAGAGCTGAGGCCCCTGGGCAGCCCCAGTGGCAGCCAAGGACGTGTGACCTGGGCATCCCTGCCCTGCCCTGCCAGGACCCGGGGAATGAAACCTCCTCAGGCAATGTCCTGCATGATGCTGTCAACTTACAGTGGCCAAGCTTGCTTTCTGAACAGAAAATCATCCAACTTTTCCATGCCCAGGTCTGGAGTGTCATCCAGAAACTAGGCTGTATCATATACTGTCACTCCTCCCTCTGCCTGCACCAGGATACAGCCTCTCCACATCTGGCCTGGGAGCCTTCAGGCATCATCAGAGAGCTTTTCAGAACCAGTACTAAATTTTTTCACTTTCCTGAGAGGAAAGTTTTGAATTAAGCTCAAAGACCTTATTGCACAAGTAAGAAAATTACAGGAATTTTCAGTGTTTTGCAGCATTATCTCTGGGACTGAGCATTCAGCCCACCAAAGAAAGATTTTTATGGCATTATTTAATTTAAAAATAGTATTAATTTGCTTTTTCTACTTTGCTAAGCTGAACTCTTCTCTTGAGAACACTGCCTCTGCCTAAGTCAAGTTTTCTGCAAACTTCTTAATGCAAGATTAAAAACACAGATCTTTCAAAAACAGAAAGACTTTTTCTCCAGCTTTACCATGGATAAGTGTGGAGTTGGTGCAAACTGTCACAGCAAATACAAGCCCCTAGAAGATCTCTGGAGTCATGGAGTGCAGGAAAGATCTATCCCACAGACCACCAGCCCTAGGAGGTTCACCTCAGCAAGCACTTTACAAGGCTTGAAACAATTAATCAGGCTGAAGACCTTTCATATTGATTAGACATTGGTCAGTGCAACACTGGGATGAACAGGGGCAGGTGGCAGGAGCTGTTGGCTGCACCAGCCAACAGGGACCACACGGGCCCCAGAGGGATTCAGCTGCTCCACTGGATACACATAATTTGCTAAAAACAATTTCTCATTTTTAGCACACAGTCATCTTTCATCCTAATTTCCAAGGACACTAACAAAGTATTTGATTATGCAAATGAAGAAGATGCCTTGGAAAGCACGGTTACTGCAGCTCTGTCATCTGCTGATAGCAATTACTCCCCAGTAAGCAGGTATTTAGTACAAGTGAACAGCAAGGCTGGTGACACACTTTGCACTTAATTATAAAACAAAGGAAATCATTCAGGACAAAAGATTTTGCTACCTCCTGTTAAATGTTTATCTTCTGTGTTCAAACGGATTTAATTGTCAACAATGAAGTTGCAGATCAGTGAAAAGAAGCACTTAGTGGGATTGCACAAGATGTTGACAATTCTTCAGCCATTGAGCTGCTTCTGGCCTTGATTTGAGAGTGCAGAGTCCTCCAATAATGCAATGAAATAATTTATTTCATCCAGCTCTTAAACAGAACATACTCCATAAATGTAAGTCCTATAGCCCTGTACACTGGGAGTGTAATACTAACAGCCCTTATTTTTAAAAAAGCACTTTTTGCTTAGTAAAAAGGAATGAGATAAAGCTTTCCAGAGGAAAGCAAAGAACAGAACATCCTAACACCCCCCTCTCTCAGAAATCCTGGCATTTTGGTGAATAGGAAGGAGCTGCAGGCTCAGCATGACAGACCCTGGGAGAGAGAAACACTGGGAGAACTCAATCCTGCTTCAGTGTAGGGACACGATATCCACAGCCAAAGATCTATTTCCAATAGGGAAAATCTCCTGACTTCCTAACCCTTCCAGTTCAGAATCAATAAATTACATCATTAACTACACAACCCTGAAGTATTCCATGGCCAGCTCAAGTGCTGACTGAAGGGGACTTTCTCTCAAACATCAGGAAAACTTCCCACACGGCAACTGCTGCTGACCAAGTCACTGGGGGATATTGTTTGATAATAATGGGTTTGAGCTCAAAGAGTTTTACCTTCCTGTTTCAAGTCTGCGTTTTTAATTAAAGAATTTGAGGTCTTGTCTTCACAATATTTCTAAAGCACACCCAGATTCACACAAGTGAAGGCAATACCTTGTTAAGCCAGGCTGGTGGTCTGTGTTTCCCACTACCCACTGCACCAGCACGAGGCTTTTCCAAGTCAGGTGTACAGGCCTTGGAGCCAGTGTATGAAAAGCCACCTGCCCAGCCCATGGGCTCTCATGCTGATCTCTGCTCAAAGACTGGCTTATACCCAAAAGCCTGAGATTTTCTGCCAAGATTCTCTACAGTTGTGGTGACAACCATGAGCTTGTTATGTACCTAAATCTCAAGAGTCGTAGAATCCCAGAATGGTTTGAGTTGGAAGAGACCTGAAAGCTCATCCCATTCTACCCCATGCCATGGGCAGGGACTCCTTCCACTAGCCCAGGCTGCTCCAAGCCCCATCCAACCTGGCCTTGGACACTTCCAGGGATGGGGCAGCCACAGCTTCTCTGTCCAACCTGTGCCAGGGCCTGTTCCCTCTTGTTTTGTCACTCCAGATCTTTGTCCAAAGTCCTTCTCTGCCTTCTGCAATCCTCTTTGGGCTATTCCAGAAACACCCTGTGACCTACCCAGTGGTGAGAGCATTTCAAACCTGCCCAGAGCAAATAACGTGGCTGTACAAGACAATAATCAATTAAAAAAGAAAGCACAGGAAGACTTGATAATTTTCTCCAATTATCAACAGGGACATCACCTCAGCACAAGGTTAACCCCATCACAGGGCGAGGGAAGGCAAACATAGTGGGCTTATCCAATGTATTTGCCTTGGCCACGTAGCTCAATATTCCCTCAAATGCCCATGACATCTGCTCAGCCCGCTCGAATGTGACAGGATTACTCGAATGAGCCTGAACAAAACCAGCTTTCAAAAGCAGCTTGAAAAGTATCACTGATTGAATTTAGCCTGACAGCTCAGTTTAATATACCAAGGACAAAAAAGATCTGTGTGATATGTTTATAGAGCAAAATAACACATCTATTCCCTGTGAGAGGTGTCATACCCCCAACTCACCAGCCACATACCCCTGCTTCCTTTGGGAATTCGTTCTTTAGAGCCAAGAATTTCTATTCTGATTTTAAAGGCATGATGCCAGTATAAGCAGAGAGCTTAAAAACTCTTGTTATGAAGCTCAGCCTGACCAAGACAATTCCTACTTTTAACCACAACCATTTCAGCTCATTGGTGTTTACAGGAAACTTCGCTGAGCTTACACATCCCAGCTCCCCCAGCAGGGTCACTTTACACTATTCTCATGCTCAGCACTATTTTGCTCCTGTTTCCAGTGCTGCAGAGAAAAAAATATGGGTATTATGGAATCACAGAATCACAGTACTATTAGGGCTGGAAAAGCCCTCAGAGATCCTCGAGTCCAACTGTTCCCCCAGCATCGCCAAGGCCACCACTGACCCACATCCCCAAGTGCCACATCCACATGTCTGCTGAACCCCTCCAGGGGTGGTGATTCCACCACTGCCCTGGGCAGCTGTGCCAGGGCTTATCCAGCCATCTGCTCTAACACAGCACTGCTGAGGAAGAATTCTTCTGGTCTGGGTCATATCAGTAAATGCAGATTTCACTGCTTCTGGCCAACAAAGTGTCTCATTAAATGTGTCAGTTATAAGTGTCCAGTGATGCCCATCTCTCTGTAAATTGAATATCTGGGCTAAAACACATCTCATGAATTTGGTTTGTTTTAAAAGGGGGGAAAAAAGAAGCTAATTTACTGAATTGGTTAAAATGTGTAACTGAAGATCTAGCTATCATTTGTGTTTCATTCCTTTGACAACACAGTCACTAAAAGCTTTTATTTGTATGTAAACATGACTCTGCACACCAAATTCTCCCTGCAAGGGACAGCAGTATAGGGCTTAAATGGCTTTATAGAAATTAAGATAGAAAAGAACACAAAACTGAGAAAAAGACATGGCAACAACAAGGACTCTTAGGCATGCTTTGTTCTTGCATCATTCTACAGCATTTTATACGCAGGAGTGGGATATTCCACTGTATGGCAAGTCAGAAATGAAGAACTTTCTAGCTTTGAATGACAGCCATCCCTATGGGACCATTGCTGTCTCCTGGATAATTCACTGTAGGTGTTGGGGCCTCTTCTGGTCCAATCTCCTGGTGCCCCCTCTGCCCTCCATCATTGCTACAACAGGTTTCCTTGGTCTTGGTAACTTGTGCTCTTGACCATGTCTCTCCAAACCTGCTCTCCCCACAGACATCAATCAAACCACAGCCCTCCCAGTAACCAAACCTACAGAAACAGCTGAAGTCTGACTAATTGCCCAAGTCACACCCATGTTCAGACAGGAGGTGGGGAGCTGTGGAACCTGGCAGGCCACACAGAGATGCTGTTTTCCATGTTCATGGCAACTGGAAAGGCTGTGCTGCCAACCAGCTCTGCTTTCACATGTGTCAGGTCAGCTGGTGGTTCCTGGCAGAGTAAATTTTGGTACAGCAAAGGGTCCCTTATATCCTAATTGCTTCACACAATGTGACACGTTTTACTCCAATCAGCTGAACTATTCTCATTACGTTTATCTGTGACCTGAGGGGGTTTATTCCTTATAAATACATACAGCAGGACTCTGTGAAATAGGATTTGTGACCAAGAAAGTATTTTCCTTAAGCCCTCTGGATGATCACTTATGCCGTGAACACAGGTTGGGCAGTGCCCATCATCTCAGGGCACCACTTTTACCACTGTTTCATCATTTTGCTGGAAGATTGACTCCAATGTCAGTGAGCACTGGCCATGGCAGTTTGTAGAAAATGCAATTTGGGACACTGTGGTTTTTTTATTACCAACCTGAAAGCAAAATCCAAGTGAAGGTGCAAAGTCAGGGTGAAGGCACTTGTGAACTACCTGTTCACTGCTGAGGCAGATGTTGTCTTCAAGGAAGCTCTGACTCAAATGTTTCTTCCCAGAGGTGTGGATAATCTCTGCACTGTCCATACAGATCACTAAAAAGACACTGAGTTGCTGTGAAAGTGCCTTTGCACATCATCAACAGCAGTGCTCACCTTAGTGTTTACTGACTGACCTGGCTGTAATGAAAACAGCAGAGCAGCAGGTCAGCAGCGTTCCTGTTATGACAGAGCAGCTGTCTGAGAAGCTGCCACGTGAACACATCCTAAACCACCCCAGCAGGAATGAACACAAACACCCCCAGCTCAGTGTCAGCTCAGCACCACACTCAAAAATCTAAATAAACATCCTCAGTGCCAAAATAAATGGTGAGCAATGAAGGCCAGATTAATGTCAGCTCTGCCCCACACAAACCTCCACTGTCACTGTAGTGTGGTTAATGAGCTGGCAGGTCACAGGGCTGACACAACAGTGTCCTACAAGCAGAAAGGACACCAACATTGGGAAAGCCCTGCCTGCTGCAGGGTGCTTTTGCAGCCCCAAACACAGGGATTTTCTACACAAACTGGAATCATTAGCCTGTGTATGATTCATAATACCATTTGTGCTCCTCACTTTTATTTTGATTCATGTTGTGCCTTGCTGCTGAGGCTAATTATTATCCAGCACTGGTACATTCAAAGACTTCAGCCTCACACGCAGGATTTTGTGGTGTTGCCTCCGTGTCACAAGGAACTGTAATTCTAAAGGGATTAAAAGTTTACCAGCACAGTCATGTAAAGTAGAAAATGAATTGTTCACTCTTCTCATCTCTGTTTGGAAATTAGATTACGGGCTCCAAGCGAGCTGAAATACAGAATGAGGCAAATCTATGTGATTAGCTCACAGGTGGCCAGTGAGCCTTTCTGGGCTTCAAAGCCTGGCAGATTCCCATTAGCTGCAATAATAAAAGAATGTGTACTTATCCCTCAGCCCCAGCCCTGCCCTGTGCCAACACGGCTACCTGCTGTGCTAATCCTCAGAGCCAATATCATCATCCCCAATTGTTGGTTCATGAGTTTGCTCAGCTGTCGGTTGGGACACACGGTTTGTGTGGCACAGCAGAGCTCAGTCCTGCTTCCCCAGCACACCCCACAGCCACTTCCCAGCAGCAGGAGGGAGTTGGGGTGCTCACCCCAGCCAGCCCCACGCTGTCAGCAGCTGTTTCCCAGCACTAAGAACAGCGTTGGTACCATTAATCACGAGTGTTTCCTCTAAACAAACAAACACGGCTTCACCTTCATCTTCTCTCTGTGGAAGGCACCCCTGTGAGTGTCAGTGCAGCAGAACCCATCACACACCAGGGCAGAAAACAGCACAGACAGCAAATCCAGGGGTGGGCAGAAGGTCACAAGTGATGCAGAACATCAATGGCCCATTTCATGTGGGATTTGCTCCTGACTCATTCCAGGTGGAGATGTGGTGGCACAATGGGAGCCCCACACTCAGTCACAAGGGAAAACTCTCCAAGCCCTCCTGGCAAGAGGCTGGTTAATACAATGACCCTTGAGGGTTCCTTCCTCTAGCAAACTCACATCCTACCTGGTACCAGTCTGATAACTTTATTATTATTTCTATAAACGTCTAATAATCCTCTGAACCCCCCCTAAGCTCTTCACTGTAATATTATCTTGCCTCAGGGAGCTCTACAACTCAACTTACAATTTCCTTTTCTTCCTTTCATAGAATCACAAAATCATTAAGGTTGGAAAAGCTCTCCAACATCATCAAGTCCGATGTTCAACCAAATACCCCCATGAGCACTAAACCACATCACAAAGTGCTCCTCTACTAATTTCTGGAACCCTTCCAGGGACAGTGACTCCACCATTGCCCTGGGCAGCCTGTGTCAGTGCTTGTCCACTCTTTCAGTGATGAAATATTTTCCTAACATCCAACCCGAACCTTCCCTGGAATGTGTTAGGCCGGGAAATGAGAAACCATCTCCCTATTCCCACATCACAAACTCACCAGGATATTTCATACTAAATTTATAATTTATACATCAAAAATTAAAAAATCCTGTTGAACAGTGGTGCTGTGGGCAGAGGGTAACTAGTGCTTCAGGTATCCACCTTCCCACCCTGCCCTTCCCTGGCATGTTTTATAAGCCGGTCTGGGGAAGCAACTGGAACTCAAAGTAACCTATTCCCTTTTCATTTCCCTTTTAACAAAAGCCTGAACCACCAAAGCTTGCTTCAAACAGCCCTGCTGCTGGAAGAAATGCTTGGAAAACTGCCCCTATCCCTGAGCTGCAGGTCCCTAAAGCACCAACAGGCTCAGTGCTGGAACTCTCAGCCTCTCCCAAGTTGTGCACACATTTAACTGGATGTGAAGAGAGTCAGATCCTGGTTAAGCAGCAGCTGATTTGATTTGTGGATGAACACCACACACACACACCTGGGCTCACAGGCACCAGCTGCTGCAGGGCTGGTGACGTGGCACTCGGGCTGTACCTGCTCGGGATCATCACGTCAGGTAATCAAGGGTGGCACTGAACTCCCCTGCTCGGTGTTACAGCCTCACACAGCCCAGGTTCTCCTTGTGTCACCCCAGTGTCCTAGAGCTGGAGGTCATGGTGACCACCCTCCCCAGGGCAGGACTGCACATGCTGCCAGTTTCATCACAGAATCCCAGGATGGGTCAGGCTGAAGGGACCCCAGTGGGTCACTGGTGCCACCTCCCTGCTCAGGCAGGGCCAGCCCAGAACACAGGGCACAGGATTGTGTCCAGAGGGCTCTGGAATATCCCCAGGGAGGAGACTCCAGCCCCTCCCTGGGCAGCCTGTTCAGAGCTGGGGCACTGCCCAGGGAAGAAGTTCTTCCTCCTGTCCAGCTGGAGCTTCCTGGGCATCAGTTCCTGCCCGTTCCTGCTGTGCCATTGCTGGGCCCCCCGAGCAGAGCCTGGGCCATCCTCTGCCCCCTCCCTGCAGCCCCTGACACACGGTGGGAGGTCCCCTCTCAGTGTCTGCTCTGGAGGCTGAACAGCCCCAGCTCCCTCAGCCTTTGCTGCTCAGGGAGATGCTCCAGTGCCCACAGCTCTGCAAAGTGCCAGAAGGAGCTCGTGCTCCAAACCTTTCCAGCAAGGAACCAGACAACCTTCAGAAAAATGGCAGCCTGAAGTCTGCAAAACTGCACACCAGGAATTCCCACTTTGTCTGAATAACTGGTGTGGAGATAGAAGAAAAAAGCCCATTCCAGAGCCAGCCTGGAATACAACACCCAAACCTCTTCCACCCAGCACAGGTGGAGCACACTGAGAAAGGAGGTTTCATTGCTCAACTTTCATTTTTATCTCAACAGCTGAACAACTCACATTTTATTTTATTTTCCCCTCTCTGTTCCTCCTCTCCAAGGCCTTTGATCAGGGAAAACATCCCTCTGAGGGCACACTACAGCACCCACTGAACTCCCAGCACATGCCTGGGACACATTCACCCACACATTTACTGACACTTCACCCACACATCAGGGGCAGAGGGGGCAGGTTTGCAGAGCTGTGGGAAAAGGGGGTTGGTTTCTGTCCTCCCAACACTCCCACTGGCAGCCTGAGTCCTCTCCCAGTGCTCAGCTTTGAGTCATAGAATGATGGGATGGTTTGGGTAGGAAGGGACCTTAAAGACCATCTTGTTCCACCCCCTGCCACGGGCAGGGACACCTTCCACTAGCCCAGGTTGCTCCAAGCCCTGTCCAGCCTGGCCTTGGACACTTCCAGGGATGGGGCAACCACAGCTTCTCTGGGCAACCTGTGCCAGGGCCTCCCCACCCTCACAGGGAACAATTTCTTCCTAATATCTTATCTAAACCTATTGTCTTCTAGCTTAAAAGCAAGAGAAAAGGTCATTTCCATAACTGGTTTGGTTTCCAAGAAGCAGAGCTTGGCTCCAGAAGCAGCCTGATGGAGACAGGTCTGATCCAACATCCTAAAATCCATGGGGCTGCAGATGGTAGTGTCCAACAGAAATCTCAGTTGCTTATAAATTAAGGATAGGCCCCACCTGTGGCATGAAATATCCATCTTGGAGCAAGGGGAACCTTTACAAATAACATTTACTTATGTTTAAGAAAAATACTTTAAAATAGAAAAAAAAAACCCCAAACCACTTTCAGTTTTATAGTATTTTCAATTCTTTTCACAAAGGGAGGTAAAACTGAAACCGAACATTTACTGGGTGCTGGAAGACCAAATCAAGCACATATGATGTTTCAAGAGCAGCCCAGTGAAATAATCAATAACCTCCAATTCAGGTTATTGACTTTTGCACACCCTTGCAGGCATGAGACTCCAGACGAAGGCATCAGAATCACCAAATTGTTCAATTTGCTCTCCTTCAGATATTTCACACTGACATTTTTTATGATGGTGTGTGGAAGCTTGTTCAAGAGAAGCTCTTGAAAGTCAAAGTGGACTTTTAACTCCCCAGATTCCCTCTTTTGCTTCACTTAGGGATCCAGGGCTGCTTTGTGCAAAGACTAAGAGAAATAGGAAATGCTCCCTTCTCTGTGTTTTGTCCTTTCTTACAATTTAAGGGGGCTTTAGGAAGAAAACCACCTTCTGCTCCTCCCTCTGTTTAATCATATCAGAATTACAAAAGATGACACATCTACAAATGACATTAAAATGGGTTGTCTTTGTGTGCCCCACATTTGCTCCCCCAAAACCCCATCTTGTCTTTTCATGAGCCTGTTTGGATAATATAATTCTGCACTCTCTTAACAGCCACAATAACAAGTTGTTTGGACCACTGTGAACCAGCAAGAGCTCATTAAGTCCTGGAGAATGTTTGCAGCTGTTTTAGCACGGGTGTGATTTGTTGTGACGCAGCAAAACTCCATCATTTCGCCAGGTTTAATGGGTAATAGATGTGCCCCAGCACAGGCTTCTTGCAAGGCTACAAGGAGCTTTCAGCAATAACCCTTGAGGATGTATTGGGCAAACTCATCTTGCAACATCTCCAAATCTGCAGAGAAAATGATGTGAACTATGGCAAATCACCGTGCTTCAGGGACGGTGCACCAGACTAGAAGATTAAAGTTCTGCTCCAGCTCCCTCAAGACACAGTTAGGTCAGTGCTTGGCCCTGTTCCTTTTCCAAGGATTTAGATGATGAGCTTTCCAGGGCAGGGGCTGATGTAAAACAAGAATAAACTCTTGCTTAAGTCCTCTCTGTATTCATTTCATGAGAATAATCATAAGGTTTAAAAAAAAAAAAAAGGTCAGACTCAAGCCTGGCAGAATGCCAGCTCTCTTCACCCTGGTTCAACAGATGCATTTGAGTAAGGAAACTTAAGATACAACAATTTATTTCCTTGCACTACTCCTTGTTGTGCATCTGCATGTTTGAGAAGCACCTCGCTGGGGTTTTTCCCCTTTTCAGAGAGGGAAGCCTTGAGCATTTGAAAATCATGTCCTGAGCTCACGTGCCTGGTTTTCCATGAGGCCCTGACAGCCACCAATACTTATAATCATATATAATCAAATATAATCCTTACAGAACATGCAGAGGGCTGAAACTGCACCGATCTCCAGTGCAACACAGAAAATACACAGCAAATCAGCTGGGCCTATTAAGACTTAGAAAGAAACTATTATGAGCTCCATTCAACAGATCAACCCAGTGTGGTGCAAATGGGGAGGATTTCTTTTAATTATCATCAGATAAGAGCTGTCAAATTGACTCTGAGGGAAGGAGGGAGAGCAGCACATGCAAATGGTTCTGGCTGCAGGTTGGGACCAACACTTGCTCCTCACCCTCCATGTCTGGAGGGATCCAACCCCTCCTGCTCCCGGGAGATGCCAAGCCTGCCATTTGCGTTGGAAGCTCTCCAGTGCTCACTTTGAGCTTCCTGGGGGTTTGTTTCTGACTAGCAGGGGAAAAAAAAAGGCAGTTTAACGTTTATCAGCTACACCAGTTTTACTGGAAACTGTTGAAAACGTTTAACAACTTGTCCTCGGGAGGAGGGAGGTGGTGCCACATGAGAACTTCAAGTGTTTTCTCTAAGTTACTCTTCTTCAAGCAAGGCTGAAAAATGAGCTCTAGATACAAAGTGAGTTTAGAGAGACAGAAGGTTTTAGGAGACACAAACCTCTGTGGCCCAGGAAGTCAGTACAGGAAGAGATGACAGAATCACAGAATAGTTTGGGTTGGAAGAGACCTGAAGACCATCCAGTCCCACCCCTGCCATGGGCAGGGACACCTTCCACTAGCCCAGGTTGATCCAAGTCCTGTCCAACCTGGCCTTGGACACTTCCAGGGATCCAGGGACAGCCACAGCTTCTCTGGGAAACCTGTGCCAGGGCCTCTCCACCCTGACAGGGAAGAATTTATTCCCAATATCCCATCTAACCCTGCCCTTTGGCAGTGGGAAGCCATTCCCCTTGTCCTGTTACTCCAGGCTCTTGTGAATAGTCTCTCTCCATCTTGTTTGTGGGGTCCCTGTGAGGGAGGACAACACTGACTGGGATTGGGGCTCACACATGACTCCAACAAAGCCCAGACAGAGTGAGGCAGGGGTAGAGACCTGCCCCTTCCTCTTCCACACGATTCCATCCCTGCTCTCCCTTCTTCCTTAATGAACAGTCACTCAGAACAGACCAATGGTCACATCACAACTTGTCCCTGGATTCAAAACCTTTCTCCTTCCCTCCTCCAGCTCCACACTCCACCAGGCTGCAGCTCCCCTCTCTGCAGTGCTCTGTTCATCGGTGCCATCGTGGCACAAACCTGCCAGGCACGTAGAACTTAATGATCTAATCCTCCCACTTTCACAAAGACCAGATTAGCTTTAAGTTAAATACTCTTGTTCCTTAAATTTCCTCCTTGTCAGGATGCCATGGGAAGCTCTTAATCTTACGAAAAAGGGCCTGAGGACATTCTGATGCTTCTGCATGAAGAGAGAAAGCAGTCCACAGTGCCAAGATAAAGCTGAGGTATTAAACTAATCCCCCAGGCTGGGGGTGTGCAGGCAGGAGGGGTGGCTGTGCAGGCAGGAGGGGTGGCTGTGCAGGCAGGAGGGGTGGCTGTGCAGGCAGGAGGGTGGCTGCTTCTCATCGATAGCCGCGGCTGGAACCGGGACCCTGCCGGGAGCATCCCCCGCTCCATGAACAGCACACCCAGCACACTCGGGCTCAGGATACACTT
Organism: Corapipo altera; assembly: GCF_003945725.1. Lineage (NCBI taxonomy): Eukaryota > Metazoa > Chordata > Aves > Passeriformes > Pipridae > Corapipo > Corapipo altera. Next base: position 343,873 of record NW_020884965.1, read on the forward strand.
GTGCAACTCCTCAGCTGCAAAGAAATCCAATAAACCTGTGAATTAGCCCCAGAAGCCCAGGGGCTGATGAATCCAGCCAGCCTGCCCACACTTGCCCTGGGCCCTTTGCCGGCGCGGCCCAGGGCCAGTGGAGCAGCTCCACTGAGGGGACGCTGTGCAGGGAGAGAGGGAGCATCCCAAACCACCACACTGCTCCATGGCAACCAAGCCTGCAAGTGCTCTCCAGTTGGATGGTTGGAAAGGTGAATTTTCCCTTGCTAGGTGTGACACCAAAGGGTCTCTGGACTGGCAGCGCCCAACCCACCAGGAGCTCCTGCAGCCAAGCTTCCACCTCCTCACCAAGCTGCTTGGATTGAAGCCTGGGCTTAGACAACAGAAAGGAAAAATCTTCCTAAACTTGAAATAAAACAGCAGAGCCTTTGCCCCCAGGTAAAGACCAGAGCACATTTATGAAGCAACTAATCTTCTTTTCACCCTTCTCGTCCACAGGCTTCGAGAGACCACAGGTATTTTACCTAACACCATAAACCCCAGTGTGGCACCTCCAGCTTGGCTCACCACTCCTCACTGCTCCATGCAGCCAGCAACACACTGGAAGGGACTTAATTCCTGTACAACTTCCCGTGGGCAGCACAGCCTTCTGGAGACCCATCCCTGGATCACGGGAACCAGTGGGATCTGCTGGAGGAGGGAAGTTCACCTCACTCACTGCCCAGCAAACTGTGTCTGTATCAGCTGAAGACAACTCAAAGGCAAGTTTGCAAAAGCAGGCTAAATATCAGTGTATGATATCAAGCACTGGCTTCTACAGTTTCATATTTTTAAGATCAGATAAATAAGGAAAGAAAGGTTTTTCCCTGCACATCTCTTTATAGACTTTCCAACAGCTTACACACAAAACATTTAGACACTTTAATTTCCACTCTAATATGAATACTCTAACCCCAAATGAAACCTATTAAAAATTAAATTCTTATATTAAGTTTAAGATGCGTCTCTTTTCTCCCCAGGTCCCATTAAACACTCTCCCTACACACAGTTTAGAAGACAGAAGAGATCCTAGAGAATATTTACAAAGAGAACAAAACCCCCTGAGGGTTTTTTATGTTACTACAACATTAATCTATTTTAATCACACAACAGATTAAAACCAAACAACATTAAATGGTTCTGCAAAGTACCCAGTGAAAGTCTATCTTTATTGCACAAAAAAAAACTCAGGAAAAAATTAAAGTGCTTGGAAATAGGGTTATTATGTTGTTCCACAGAGACGGAGCACAGCAAAATCAAGACTGGGCCACAGAGCCCCTGGTGGGAAGAAGATCACAGAATCATGGAATACCAGCCTGGTTTGGGTTGGAAGGGACCTTAAAAATCATCTTGTTCCACCCCCTGCCATGGGCAGGGTCACCTTCCACTAGCCCAGGTTGCTCCAAGCCCTGTCCAACCTGGCCTTGGACACTTCCAGGGACCCAGGGGCAGCCACAGCTTCTCTGGGCAAACCATTCCAGGATTCTGTGATTACTTCAGCAATAGTTTCTACCATAAATCTTGGTAACTCTGACATCTTCTCTATTTCCCTCACGCCCTGTCCCAGCCCCTCCAGCCTGTTCTCACAGAGTGCCCTTTGCTGTGTGAGCATCTCCTCTGCCCACCTACAACCCCCACCCTCAGCTCTGTTTTGAGGGTATGGAGCCCAATGAGCAGAGCCTGTTCCTCAGAAGTTGCCTTGAGCAGGTGCTGTGAACAACAGCCCTGCTTTCCATCCCAAGCTCTAAGATTTTATTCAGTTTCAGTTTTTAACAGTTTCAGTGCAATGAACTAAAATATCTATTGACCTGACCACAGGTGATTTCCTTGAATAACCCCAGTTAATTTAGAGGCTTATGAGTAGTTCATTCTTCCAGTAGCCCCCATCTCAGAGTTGCTAACACAGAATCTCCTCTGCTGCTGCTGCTGCTCAGTGGCCTGGTTATCTCACCCTGATGCTCAAGGTTGTTTTTTCTCATCTTGAATAACCCAAATAATTGTGCTTCTGTAATTGAGTTTGTCATCTGACTGCCCAACAGGCTCTTGATGGAGAACTGCAGCATTCTCCAGGATGGGTTTTGCTGCATCCCAAATCAGATCCATACACTGCTGCAAAGCTGAGCCTTTCCAACAGTCACAAGCCAAAGTGTTCCACCACAGTTTTATAACCACCTTTGCCCAGCAGACATTGAATGGGAGCAGTTACATTGGAGCTTGAAATTATCTCAAGAAACTACAAAGAAAAATACCTGCTCTTGTTCAAAGCTGTTAGATTTACTGAAATGAGTGGAAGCATTTCACAGGGATGCTTGGATAATATGGGGTGCTCTAGGCAGCCCTTTTATCTCTACATGTACCAACTGAGCTGCCAAAGCAAACCAAAACCTTCAAGGGAATGATTTGTGTGATTACTCCAGATTTACCAGGAGATATAGGTGGGAGTAGCTGTGGTGAACTTGTTTCTGGCAGCATCACTACTGCTGTGGAGGGATAAAATCCAGGGGATTCTGCACAACAGTTGCATTAAAACCTTCCACTTTGTTTACTCAGTGGATTTACTACCAATGTGGTGCAATCCCTGACAGGATTTGATTACTTCATCTCAACATTCTTTCTTCCCAAACCAGCTGCTGCAATGGATAATCCATATTCAACCGTGGAGGACAAAGAGGAGGAATGAACAAACCCTGATCCCCTTCTTCTACTGTTTGGGTCTCTCTTTCTAGGCTAAGAGCCAGTGAAGGAGGGCTGCTGACCTCCTCTGAGGGCAGGACATGCACTGCAATCCCACTTCCCTGCCAGTGATCAGGGAGAGGGATCCACTTCCCTCACTCTCCAGGACTAAGCACTGAAACAGGGATCAAGCAGATTCTACTAAGGCAAGTCAGAACATCTCCAGCACACAGAGATGCCTGGAAATGTTTTCATGGCAGAGACATTGTGCCTCTTCTAGCTGGCACAGTGTGCTGCTCCCACAGGGCACCCTGGGTGACACTAGAGAGACAGCCCAGGACCTGCTGGGCTGGAGGAGTGACCAGGCTTTGGGAGGAGGAACAAACCCGTTGTGGCCACAGCAGCAACACACAGGAACAGTCCATGGGACATATGGACAGAACATAAAGGATGCCACCCATGGCACAAGGACTCCACTTACCTAGTGGCAAAAATGCACAAGGTATAAAACTATGCCTAGGTGAGATCACAGAATCATAGAATGGTTTGGGTTGGAAGGGACCTTAAAGCTCCTCTCCTTCAAGCCCCTGCCACAAGGCCTCCCCACCCTCACAGGGAAGAATTTCTTCCCATTTAACCCTGCCCTCTGTCAGTTTGAAGCCATTCCCCCTTGTCCTGTCACTCCAGGCCACTGTAAATAGTCTCTCTCCATCTTTCTTGTAGGTTCCCTTCAGGAGGAGGCAATTAGGAGATGTTTCACTGCTCCTCACAGCTTCACAAAACTTTCTAGTATTTCCAGTCTCAAGTAAAAAGCCCCCCACAAGTCAGTGTCCACCCTCCCAGGAACCTGCTTTAAAAGCCATGGCATGTATACCCAGGGCTTTCTTATTTGCATTGCAATTTTTAGCCTCATGAAAGGGAATGCCTTTCACATAATGATATTACTTAAGGATCTAAGATAACAACAAAAAAAAGATGATGAGCCCTGTGATAAAATCATGAAAGGCAGTAATGCTGCACCTTATTACCACTCCATGGTAATTCAGCTTCTCTTAGTAGTGGTAAGGGCCTCTCCAAGAGCAGACAAGAGCCTGTTGTTGAGCTCTGCTAATGATGCAGAAGGTGTAACTCTAATGCAGCCGAGGTGCCAACTCCTTCCAGGGCCACACACTGGGCAGGTAACATTATCCTCTCCATTTTACAAGTTTTCACAGTAAAAAGTCACGTCTCAAAATCATATGAAATCACATTTTGAATGAACTTTAAGCTGCCTAAGTAACCATAAACTCAGGGAAGGCAGAAATAATGTGCCTATGCCATGGTGAATGGATGGTGTAAATGTACATCAGATGTTGGGGAAGTGCAGCCATTCAGTGGGTGAATCACTGCAGGGTTTTTCTGCCTCAGACTGCAGGCACTGTACCCACAACTGGTTTTGAACCAGCTGCTACACTGAGAAGACATCAGCTTTAAAAGATAACAGCAAATCCTTAAGGACAATAAATGCTCAGCTTCATGCTTATCCAAGCTCCTGGAGTGCCTCCTTTGGATCATTAAGATTGCAAAAGACCTCAAAGATCATTAAAAAATAAAGAGTGACTTTCAAAACATGCCCGGACATCCCTTCTCTCCCACCACAGTGTGAGAACAGGGTCTGCTTCCCATCTGGTCTCAATCATTCAAAATGTCAGACTGTCCACCCAATGGGTTGTGCAGCTCCAAAGGATCCCCCAACACCACCTGTGAGTGTGCATTAAATACTGACTCCAAAGGAAAAGCACCACTGTCTGCAGCATCAACAGAAGGGTGAGATCCCAGTAGCTCTCACAGCCAAAGGGTTTGAGGCAAAGTGTGAAGAAACTTCTTAATATTTCTACTCCCAAAATAATCCTGGGTATCTGTCCTGGAACTCCAATTTTGGATATCAGGAATGACAACAGAACAGCTTGTTCAAGTAAAAGCTGTTCATAAAGGAGTATTTCACCTAAATAGGGGTAATGATTTGTTATTATTGGTTGTAAGATCTGATACACAAGAAACACAGAAAAGAAAATTAGAATAAGAAAAGAATGATTTCTCCATCTGTGCTATTTTCTTGAAATTAAATCTTTCAGGGGTTCTTCTGTACCCTGATGCCAGCCTTTTCCCATACCAGTTTGCAGTCAGGAATCACTAAGCCTGGGAGTTTGGGCTGGTCTATCCTGTCCAGCCTCCTCTTTGCTAAACAGCTCCTGTCCCAGAAAAATTAATAAAATTACTCACTAAATGAATTTTATTTTAAAAGGAAGAACACACTAACTCTTAGACCTTAAATTCCAATACAGCCAACTAAATTAAAACAAAGTATGCACTGCCAAATGTTTTTGTTAATAAGACTAAAAACACTCTAGAAATTGAACATCAGTTAATCTCCCAGCTAAGAATATCACGTAGAGAAGACAAGAGGATCTGCCAGTAATCTTAAAATGAAGCCTGATAAGGCAAAAAAGTAATTCACAGCAGCTTGTGATCACTTAATGTTCTCGTTGCTGGTTAATCCATCCAGCATCAAGGGGTGCTCACTGATCCAGGGTCACAGGGCTTTTCCAAAATAATCCCCAGGAAGAAATAGTCCAAAAGGGTTATATTTAACACCGTATCACTTTCAGGCTAAAAAAGTGCTTTCAGCTACTTAATCCCTTTCTGAAAGAGGTGGCCTCGTGTTTGGTAATCAGCGACTGCTTCTGTTGTGTTGTTGCCATAACAGATGAGAGGAGCTTTGAGCGCTGCCCTTTCTCCTCTGCCCTGACACATCTCAGGTTGTTAATCCTGCCCTGGGATCAGACTCGGCCCATCTTTCATCTCCCCCCCCCCCGGGGGAGCAGCCGAGGCTCCTCAGGGGGATGGGTCACAGAGAGCTCTGCTTTGGGAAGGGGCTGGCACAGGGAAAAGGTGATGGTTGGGCTTGGGATCCTGACAGCTGGTGCATATTCATGGCCACATGGGTGAAGATGCAGGAGAGAATCCCTTCTCCCAGCTCCTTGGACAGCTCAGCATCTGAGCAACCAGAGCTGCCAGGAGAAAGGCTCTGGGTCAGAGCAGCAGAGACACTGCCATGGAAGGAGAGGGAAATGAGAAAGATCAGGAATGTGAACAGTTATGAGCCTTAACAACACCCTCCTGGAGGAGGAGGAGGAGGATTTAGCTCTATGAGTCAGCAGTGCCCTGGCAGCCAGGAGGGCCAACCCTGTCCAGGGGGTACCAGGGAGGGGATTGTCCCGCTCTGCTCTGCCCTGGGGCAGCCTCACCTCAACATTGGGGCAGTTTGGGGGGACACAATGTAGGGAAGGGATTGAGCCATTGGAGAGTGTCCAAAGGAGGGAACAGAGATGGGGAAGGGCCTTGATTTGAAGCTGTGTGAGGACACTGAGGGCACTTGCTGTGTTCAGCTGGAAAAGAGGAGACTGAGGGGAGACCTCAATGCAGTTCCAAATTCCTGGGCAGGGGCAGAGGAGGGGCAGGGACTGAGCTCTGCTCTGGGGGGACCAGGGACAGCAGCCAGGGAATGGCTGGAGCTGTGTCAGGGCAGGCTCAGGTTGGATCTCAGCCAAAGGTTCTTCCCCCAGAGGCTGGTTGGGCACTGCCCAGGCTCCCCAGGGCAGTGGGCACAGCCCCAAGGCTGCCAGAGCTCAGGGAGGGTTTGGCTGATCCTCTGGGGCACAGGGGGTGACTCTTGGGGCTGGGCCTGTGCAGGGCTGAGGGTTGGACTCTGTGATCTGTGGGTCCCTCCCAGCTCAGCACATTCTATGACTCTGTGATTCTTGGTCTTCTCCCTCCAGGGAGGCCACCACAGGCCATGGACAACTGATGGGCAGCCCCAGGGATGACAGGAACCTTGGCACAGTCCAGCTGCCCAGACTAGTCCCCAGGCATTTTCCATAGTGGGCCTCTTATCCCAGAGAAGACACTAATCACTGAACTGTGATGACGCTTATTAAATTAAAACATCTCAACCAACCTCATCAATAAGACCAAAACTAAAATGAGTTTCAGCAGCTCTTCCCTTGGGAGTGCAGGGATGTTGTCAGTCAAGCCCAAACATGAACAGGATCTAAACAAAAGCTGAAAAGCAGGAGGAATTCCAACCCCGCCTCTCGGTTGCCTCTTGGAAATCCATTTCTTAGATAACTGAAAGGCAGATAAATAATAAAAAAGAAAGATCTGCACTAACTAGATCATTTGTTTTCAGATATGTAAGTGGCAAATGCTGAATTTCTTTTTCATCTCGCCTTGAGTTGCAGCAAACTGTCACTCTTGCATGAGCAGCAAGGGAAAAACATACTTATTATTAGAAAACAGTCACTGCCAGATCTGATAACAATCTGACATTAACAACTGTGGGGATTCTGCTGCCAAGGATGTCTTCTGTTATTTAGAAAACAAAAAAGAAAAAATTCCTGAGGGGGGAAAGGAACAAACAAATAATTGTTTTACATCCTATTAATAAACCTCTACAGCTCGTGTCTCCCTCGGAAAACGCTCACAGTACTGCTATCACCTTCCAGAGCAAGCCACCAAATGACAATTAATATTCCTGAGGCCGAAGAAACAACCACAACTGTCTGAGAACCTGTCACGAACACGGAGGGGGGGTTGTTTTTATCCAACTATTTTACATTATTACCTTACTATTTTAAGGTTGTGGGACACAACCTTATGTCTCCTTTTTGTACTGGCTCTTGCTACTCATAACCCAGCCTGGAAGGATTTACTCCCTCCTTTATTTTCCTGGTCTTAACCCCTCTATCCTGCCTGAGCTCCAATGGCAGCACCATCCACACAACCTACCACATTACAAAAGTCAAGATCAGGTTTTAGTAACTCAGGTACAAAGCTCTGGGTTTCTCCCTTCCAGCTTCAACTAGTGGAAGATCTGTCAACCTACTGACACCCCATCCAAACCAAGCTAAAGCCTTTGGATAGCAAATATTTTGGATGCACATTTTGAGGAATCACCTAAATGGACCTCAGTGTGCACAGGCAGCAACAGCAGTAAGTGAGCTGGTAAAATACCAGAGAGTTTTTGGGTTTCACCAAAGGCTGTGAGATTGTTTGACTTCTCTGCAAGAGCTTAAATAGTCACTAAAAAAACCTCCGACTTAATCACAGAATTGAAAGGGCCAGGAAACCATGTGCTTAACCAGAAACATCTAAATGGCTGAAGTAACAATGTATATGGTTTAAATTGAAGTAAATAAGATTTTATTTTAGTTTTTAAATGGGACTTGAAGAACTCAGCGCCACCAGGCACTGCAGGTGATGCAGTGAGCACCTCACTGAAGTTACATTGTTCATGGTGGCTTCACAGCCGGGAAATTACAACATTTTGAGTTTGTTTGTTTGTTTTTTCACACAGCTGATACTGTAGTTTCTTACAGAGCTTGTATCTGTTCTTAGATTCTACAGCAAAAGGCTTTTTAGACAAATTCAGGTTCCTTGGGTGCAGACAATGTAGGGTTTTGAGCAGGGTCTGTGGGAACAATTTTCACAAAACACTCTCCCGTCTGGAAACAAAGTTTAGTTTCTTCACTGGTATTTCTGGAGCTCAAAATAAAGTTTTACACTCAGCATCATTCAGCATCACTGCCCTCACCCCTCTGGAAGGACCTCCTGCAAGTCAACCCCTCCAGCTGCACCTGTCCCCAAGGCCCAGAGAAGTCACTCCAATACTAAAAATGGGGTAAAAGCAAGTCTGAAACACATGGAAATCTCTCAGTCTTTGCCCAGGTAACCCTCTGCATCCTCATGGCCATTTCTACACAAAAGCAGCCACGTGTGTAACAGGACAGGCATGTCCTGGGCTGCTCCACATTTACACAAGGCATTGGATTATCAAGTAAACCAAGACACAGCCCAGGGACTTTACAGCAGCACAACCAACCATGAACAGCCCCAAACAGCTTCAAGAGCCTGGGTAGGGCTGAACCAAGGGATAGCCCTGGGCTGGGGCACAGCCAGAAACAGAATCATAGAGTCATAGAATGGCTTGGGTTGGAAGGGCCCTTAGAGATCACTTTTTTCCACCTCTCCACCATATACTGAACTTCATCCAGTTCCAACTCCTCCATCAAATATCAAACTTCTTGAATACAGATGCCCAAATCTCACTGATGTGGCCTCCCCTGCCAGCTCCACTGTTTGTAAAATGCCTTTGCAAGACAAACCCTGCAAACAGGAGACTCCCTGGTTGGATTTCCCTCCCCCCTGCTCCGCTTTTTATTGACACTGTTTTGTTCTGGTTGTTTGTTTTGGGTTTGGTTTTTTTTTTTTCTGCAGTGGTGGAATACAGGGCTTGCATTGTGCATAACACTGACAGCCCCTGAGCTGCCTCCTGTCCAAGGCCAGCCCTCAGCAGCACTGGGAGCTCTCTGCCTCACACTCACAAGTTAATGCCTTTCGAGGGTGACCTGGGGACCGACTCTTCCTGGTGTGAGTGCAAATCACTTGCCAAGTTTAGTTTCATTCTGACTGTGCCTACCAGGGAAGGGTCACTTACAGACTCCATCATCTCTTCCCTTGTCTCAAAAGATTATAATTTGTCCATTGCAATTCACATCAGGATGCAATTTGGCAGGTAAGTCAGAAGTCTGAAGGCAATTATTTTTCTTCCTTTGGAGAAATGGGTTATATTCATTCTGTAATTTTCAGTTATTTATTTTAGATGGAGCACGGGGGGGGGGGGAGGAAGGAAAAGGAAAACAAGACGGGTTTAGATATTATGATAGGATTGACACTCGATGTTTTGACATCTAAGCAGGGCTGACCATACTGATATATGCAATCCATGCATCTAATTCTACCCAAGAGGAAAGGGCTGGAACACAAATGTCTCAGCTCTTACAGTCAGGTATTTGTGTGCCAATGAAAACAACCATTATGACAAATCCTTAGGACTCACCCCCTCCCAAATTCTAGTTACAGCTATTATTAGCCAGTGTATATCACCTCATTTATAACAGCTGAAATTTATTCCTTTGAATCTGATGAGTGATATGCTGCTCTCAGCTTACCAGGAAACACCTTTCTTTATACCACTGTTTTTCCTTAGAAAGACAGCCAAAAACTACATTTAAACTACACCCAGGTTTTTGCAGCAGCACAAGGGACAGAGACCTTTCTGCCCAGTTCCTTCCCTTCACTCCTCCCCACGACCTGACACTGGTCTGACCTCTCTTGCCCAACACAACCCCCATGTTCACACCCTCATCCAGCCTTTCCTGTGCCTACATGTTACCTGGACACAACAAATTAAAGGGATAATGTCCAGATCTAAGGAATAACCTCGACTAAACAAAAAGGATTAAATATGGATGAGTGGCTTTCCCCCACCACATCCTCCTCCCACAGCTTTAGTGGACTCAGGTGGAGGTCAAGAGAGTTTTCCAGTTGGATTTTTCCAGGTCCTACTGTAATTACCTGCCTTTTCACTATTATCTTTCTACCCCATAAAATACGGTTTCCACACAGCTGAAAGAAAAATCACAGGAAGTCATTTGTGTTCATCAGATGTCTTTGGAAAGGCTTTTCACTGAGCCCAGATCTGTCAGCAGGACCCAGCACAGCCCAGCTGGGCTCCCTGTGTCGCTGTTTCACAGAACCATGGAATCATGGAATGGTTTGGGTTGGAAGGGACCTCAAAGATCATCTTGTTCCACCCCCTGCCATGGGCCAGGTTGCTCCAAGCCCCGTCCAACCTGGCCTTGGACACTTCCAGGGATCCAGGGGCAGCCACAGCTTCTCTGGGAAACCTGTGCCAGGGCCTCCCCACCCTCACAGGGAAGGATTTATTCCTAATATCCAATCTCCCTCTACTCTCTCTCTGTTTCCTTCCTATCAACCACTAAACCCACTCCCAAGCTCATTTCCATTTTAAAAGGCAAATTATTAGAAAAGAGTGGTTCCAAAACCACTCTTTATTGGAGCAAGTGATTACTTATTTCAACAGTTAAAAAGAAAGCACATTAAGTTCTGTTTTAGCTAATTAAAGAAGTTACACGTGAACTCCCTGTCAGCCCCAACCGGGTTCCACGTGAGCCCAAGCACAGCAATGTGCAGCAAAGCTGCCACTGAAACAGCTCAATGAGCCTTAGCCTAGAATAAATTTGCCAGATCAGATCTTTACTTTGAAAACTGAATTTTAGGGAACTGCAGCTTTTTTTTTTTGCAGATCTTTTCAGGCCCTGTGCCTTGTAAAAAACCAGCCAGGGTGATTCCTCCAGCATTCCAGTGGAAGACCAAGTTTTACCAGAGACTATAAAGATTTAAAGTCACAATATAATCTCACCTCCAGGTTACTGGGCCCACTTCCCTTATCAATTAACCTGTCAGCCGACAGTCGGCTCTAATTAGTGAAATCCTTTTTTAATGAAAAGAATTTGCCTTGAGCACAGTCTGTCAGCTCCAGGACCATTCTCCACTCGGGAGCATGTCACAGCAAACCCCATTAAATACCTGCAGAGAACCCAACACCAGCAGCAACTTCAAACTCCCTTTGGCTCCTGCAGACACATCCAATGTTATTTTTCCATGTCTGTATCCTGCTGTCACAAGAGACTATTTCCATTTGTTGTATGAAAACTGCACTTGCATTTGGCCCTGATGCACCTTTGTTCCAGTTGCCTGAAGAAGTTGTGTATCCATAATCCCGGAGCAGAGAGGCTCCCAGAGAAAACCCTGGCACCAGAGGCCTCCGAGAACACCTTTTTTGGGGAATACCCAGCATCCCACATGGATGTTTCTCAAAATGCACCTTTCATGAACTGAAGGAGTCACCCAGAAAGCTGCCTTCAAGGAGGAGGAGAAGTTCTTAGACTGTTTCTTTTAAAATTATACAGTGACAGACCTCGTGGACATTCAGCTTCCATGGACATTCAGACTTCACAGACACACCAGAGGCCACACTTCCACCCTCTGGAAAAGCCACAGTTTGGAAAGAACTCCCCACACCCCATCCCTGCTGTGTGCATTCCCCAGGTGGGAGGGGAGGGACAGGAGGGAGCTTTTCCCAGAGCACCAGGTAAGAGTATTGCATTAGAAAAACACTCACTAATCCCTATGCTAATGATCCCCCTGCTCCCCTCGACTTCAAAGGGCCCTGGATCACATCTGTAATCTCCTGCAAGTGTTAGCAAACAAAATTACAAGTTTTAACACTACAGGTTTCAACAAATTCCCCTCGCCCTCAGCGCAGCAATGGACTTAAAAATAGATGTAATGAGCAGCTTTGGATCTGCATAAATCCCCCGTGGAGTTCATTAATGATTTCATTTTTGGCAAGACACCATGTCGAACGACGGAGTGTTATTAAAAACATACATACACATGTACCTGAAACTGCATTCCTGCAAATGCTGAGGGAAAAAAAGGAGGCTGTGTAATTTTGGTTTACCTTTTAAGTAACATGATTGTAACGGTGTGTAACTGTAAACCCTTTTGTTCTCAAAACTAATTACAGCTCTCCAAGGGACGCCTGAATCTACAGTTATTTTTATATTTGAGAAAATGGGACCTGAAATTTCACCACAAAATCCCAGACTGGTTTGGGTAGGAAGGGACCTTCAAGATTATTCAGTTCCAACCCCCTGCCATGGGCAGGGACACCTTCCACTAGCCCAGGTTGATCCAAGCCCCGTCCAGCCTGGCCTTGGACACTTCCAGGGATCCAGGGGCAGCCACAGCTTCTCTGGGAAACCTGTGCCAGGGCCTCCCCACCCTCACAGCCAAGAATTCCTTCCCAATATCCCATCTATCCCTGCCCTCTGGCAGTGGGAAGCCATTCCCCCTTGTCCTGTCCCTCCAGGCCCTTGTCCAAAGTCCCTCTCCATCTCTCTTGGAGCCCCTTTAGGTACTCAAAGGCTGCAATAAAGTCATCCTGGAGCCTTCTCTTCTCCAACACCCCAGCTCTCCCAGCCTTTCCTCACAGCAAGAGCTGCTCCAGCCCTTGGAACATCTTCATGGCCTCCTCTGGACTCATTTCAACCTTTAAAGTTCTGCACTTGAACACAAGCAGCTCAGCCCCTGCTGCTGTTTGTTCCTGATCTCCACAGCCCAACATGAGTTATTACTCTGTGAAGCTCCCATTTCACACCACACTTGCTATTGCATGAAATCCCAGGAATGTGCCTGTTGACAAGGCAAGGTTCAGCACGTTGCACCACCAAACCACCCCCAGGAAATTCACTCCTGGCTGATGTGTTGCTGCAATGAAGGGAAAACTCAAATACAACATGTCAGAAAGTATGTGGTGCCTCCACCTCCCGTTTACTCCTCAGGGGAAAAGGTAAATAGAGTATAAGCAATTTCTTTCTTTTCAAAAAAAAAGTCTAAGCTGCCTGAGATGTAGGGAAATCATTTACCTTCTGCCTGTCAGAGCAAGTTATCTACATGCTTTTTCCATATTAAAACCGCAGCCTAAGAGAATGGACTCACTCTGTCTACAAAGGACAAAGTTTAAGTTGCAGAGAGAACATGAAAGCCCAGCAATAAACTCCAGGTTTTAAGCAGTGCTCATGTTCCATGGTTAGCCAAAGGAAAGCACATAAACCCTAAATATTTAAATGCAGACTGCTAAAGTCTGTTTATCATTTTCTGAAGAATCAGCTCAGAGACAGAATCCTATTTCTTGCCTCCTGCGTGTTTGCTTTTGGAAATTACTTTATCCATAATATGATTACTAAAATAAGTAACATGGACACGTTAACTATAAAGACAGACCTTTACCTACAAACTAGGTTGATCTTTAAGCTTTGAAGTTTTCCTAACTGCCCAGATTTTTCAGACCACTCCTAGTTCTAACTGCTGGCAGCAGCAGAAACATAAAACACTGCAGAAAAAAGCTACAGATTCTTTGCCAAAACAAGTAAAACCCCCCCATAGCATCTTTTTGAACCACTTCTCGTAACACCTTAATGCTGCTTCTCCCTCTGCCTCACAATCTGCTCCCCAACACGGACTGTCTGAGAAGCAAGAATAAGCACTTGAGCAGGAACATCCTAATTCCTGGTGGTGTGACCTGGGCACACACACCTGTACTGATGTGGCTGAAAATCCCGACTTGCAACTCACTCACCAGCACAGAAAAGGGAACATCAGTGTTTAAAAAGGAGCAGTTCCAAGAAGTGTTGAGTTACAGGGTCTCCCACACACTTCTGAATGCAGCCACTCTGTTTCATCACATCCACCAAGTCACATAGGATTAGTAATATCAGCTACTCATGGAATCATAGAAAGACACAGCTGGAGAGATCCAAAGGGCTGCAGGAGAGTGACCACATCCCACTGGGGACACCTCACTTTTGGGGACCCTGGCACAGGCCACCTCAGGTCCTGCCTCCTCAGGACATATTAACAAGCTCCAAAGACAAGCAATTTCATGGCTTTTGTGTAAACTGCCAGAGCAATAAAAAACATCATTAGAAACAAGTTACTGGCTAATCTAATTTTTAAGTATGCACAGCAATCAACTTTAAATTAATTACAATATCAGATTAAAAGAGGAAGATGGATCATTTGCTGGCACACTCACAAACTCTGTCAGGTGACAGTGTGCGTGTCATTGTTTTTAATTATTATTCTTTTTAATGGTTTTGTTAAGCCTTTATTCCAAGATGCAGGAAAATGACAGTGGCTTGTCCTGGGCTGCTGAGGAGACCCCCCACACTGTCTGCATCCCCAGGACACCATGGGGATGTCACCCTGTGTCCCACTCTCTGCAGACCTGCTGTGACACCAAGGAGGTGGTTTGGGGTCTGCTCTAATTAGGGGCTCTGCACACAGTGGTCTGTGGCAGCTTCACCCAATTATTTGTTTGTCATTGAGAGCAGATATTGTCAAGTTATTTTTGGCCCCTGATACAGTGGCAAAACATAATGAGGCCTTGAGGTGAACAACCATCTTGGCAGCAAGGAGCTAAGATGATGTGCTGTTGAAAGGCTGGAGAGCAATTAGGTTATTTGAATAGGAGGAGATGCTGGACAGGGCATGTGAAGACAGAGAAAACCAGCTTAACTATTAAAATGCCACCCCTCCCCCATTCAAGTTGTCAGCTAACTATTTAAGCAAGGTGTTAATTTACTATGGGCTGGATTGCAGACAAACTTCATTTTCCTATTAATTCAAAAGATGCACAGGCTTGTCCCACATGCACATATCACCCAGCCCTTTGCAGACAAGTGGAACAGCTTGCCAGATGATTATTATCAGCATTTAATCATATTACAGTGATTCCCACAAGTCCTGGCCGTGGGCCTGGTGTGCCCAGAGTGAGGGGCTCTGCAAACAGGGCCAAAGGTGGTCTGTAGAGTGATAACTTCGAAATAAGAGTCAGCATTAGGTACAGAGAGCAGATACAGAAGCAGATGGAAAAACAGCTCAGTCGAAATCCATCACCCCAACAACTCAACTCACACGGTGCCAAAGGCACGGGAGCGACCTGAGGAGCACGAGGGTAGGGCACAAGTCCTCTCTGCAGCTCTGTGGGCTTCACCTGGTGTCCAGGAGACTGGGCAGTGAGTTGGACTCACACCCACAGTGCCCACAAACACTTCTAACATCACACAGGATTGGGCTCTGCAGAGTTTACCTCGAGACACCGTCGTGCTGGTCACCACTGCACCTGCTGTGGGGAGCGGTTCAGACTTGTCTGACTGGTCAAATTGGGTTTTCCCTGCTCAGACTTTACATCCCATCCTGTCTGCACCACAGGAGGAGCACACAGCACCCGAGGGCCCAACAGAGTCTGGCTACGATCTTATAATCATAGAATGGTCTGGGTTGGAAGGGACCTTAAAGATCATCTCATTCCAATCCCTCTACACCTCCCACTAGCTGCTCAGAGCCTCATCCAACCTGGCCTTGAACACTTCCAGAGGGTCACTTTAGGAAGATACTTATTTTTGTAAAATATTGATGCAGATGCACACAAAGGAAAACACTCTCCACGACAAGCACTGGTAACTCCACCAGGTTCAGCAGAGCTGGGCACTCCCATCTCTTCTGCATCCAAGTGCAAATTCACAGGTTGCTAATTTGGGCACAAATTATCTTGAGAAACTACTGGGAAAACACAAGAGCAGGTATAACTGCCCAGTTTTAGGAAGGAAAACTGACCAGAGCACAAAGAAAAGCTGTAAGACACGAAAAATGATCTTTACAACACAGAAACAAATGAGAGTTTTCTAATTCAATCCACAGAGCCAGCTGGGTTTGCTTTAGCCTTTCAAGTGTTCAAGTATGAGCTTCTTTACCCAAAGGTTATGATTTCTCTTGGAGCTTGGACCAAACATGATCCTGGGGACCTGTTTCTATGCCATGGCTGTGGGTCTGGCTGTAGATGATGTGACATCTCTTTATGCACAGGGAGCAGCACAACAGGCACAGTGACACGAGCAGTGCCAGGGTGAGTTAAACCACCTGATCACATCCAAGCAATTCCTGGTGTATTCCAAGGGTTGTTCATCCAAGGGTTGTTCACCCACCTGCAATCAGACACGACTGTTCAAGTATGAACTGGGTTACAATGAGCCAGTCACTGAAGAACCACAGTCTGCAAAGCAATCTGGGTAGAGTGGTCTGCTCTAAACATGTCTGATGGAACCATGGGGTTTCTCTTGGCATGGGGAAGGAGGATGCACTTGGAGTTTCAGGATTGCTGGGATTGTTCCTGAGCATGCTCTCATCCATGTATGTGTTCAGAGAACATGGTCAGCACGACCCTTCCACACTGCTCTTTCCAAAATCCTGACAACCTTTCCATTTCTCCATCCACATGGTAAATCTTTCCCAGATCCCAGGGACTCTGGAGGCTCTTTATTCACACAGCAACAATCCTCAGCTTCAAATCAACACCCATTTCAGAGGGAGTTAGAAACACAAGACTGAACTTCTGGCAAAGAATGAAGACCAGAATGAAGACCAAGATCATTCCCCTGCTTTTTGATGAAGAAGTGAGAGCCTACGAGTTCACCCCATTTCTCCCATAACTACATGAGACTTGTTTGGACCTCAAGAAGAGTGTCAGGAGCACCTAAAGCACAGTTTAGGTACCTCACCTGGATACAATCAGATGGGAGAGGAAAAATTCCAGCACTTCTCTCTCAGAAGGGTCAGAAACCCAATATCCTTATCAGACTTTCCATCTGTCATGGCCTGAAGTCTCACTGCCCCCAATAACAAAAAAAACTGAAGATCAGCTGCCTTGGGACAGTAATTCCCTCAATGACAACATTCTCTCTATGCTACCCCAGGGTTCCAAGGAGAGCTGGTACTCCAAGTTCCAAAGCTGACCCACCCTTGAGGTTTTGATCTACAGCAGGTGCTGCGCTGCCAGCACAGCTTCTCACCCCTCCTCAGGGGCAGCAGGTCCAAAGTCAGATTTTAATAGCCATTTATCTCAGCAACACAAGCAAGGAGAAAAGAAAAAAAACCCAACAGTTATTTATCCCAGCACAGAACAAACTGGTGCTGAGGTCCCCAAGCAGCTCCCACACCTGCTGAAAGCTGCACAGGCTCCAGGCCTGCAACCCCCAGCAATAAAACCCAGCCAGCAGCAGTAAAACCAAGCCTTTGCTCATCTGCTTCTGATTTTTATAATGCTGTTTCTTTCAACAAATGAAGTTTCAGGGCTTGTGGGACTAACAACCTAGTAAATGAACTAAGTATTTATTTGTGGCTTTATTACTCAGCAGACCTATTTCCACGGAGTCGTTTTTCCTCAGGACTCAGCCTACTCTGCAGCAGCTGTTTTCTATTACAAGCCACTCAAATTCCTTTGCCTCTAATTTCCAAAAGTGCCCACTAACTTGAAATATTTGGAAACAGCACCAAATGGCTGTGGGAGCCCAGCAGTGCTGTACCTCATCCCGCTCCACAGGTTCTTCCTCCAAGGATTCTTCCCCGCCTCCCTCGTCACGCACGTGGCCCAAGTCCTACAGATACCCCTCCCCTCCTGACCCCAAAATGTTTGTGAAAACCCATGAGGGACCCACAGAGCACACAGGGACCCAATGTAAGGCTCCCAGGGGGGCTGAGGAAGGAAGTGGTTCAGCCCATGCTCCAAAGACTGCGAGTGACTTTTGGATCACGACAGCTAAGTGGGTAAGAGGGGATTTTGGGGAGCTCCTCTGGCTGGGAACAGGAGGCAGGAATAAGCCAGGTGGCTCTGGAGAGGTCAGGGCAAGCTGCAAGGATGCCTTAAGCCAGCATTGCAAGTGCCAGGGGAAATCCTACTGCACAGACTCCAGCGCTGGTGGAGTTTTGAGTCTTGTGCTCTCAGACTTGGAAAGTCCCCCCTGGTCCCACTCTGAACATCTTAAAGTGAGTGTAGGTCTTCAGCTCCAAAAAAAAAAAAAAAAAAAAGAAAAGAAAAAGGTGTTTTTACAACAGTATTTTTGGCTTAGAAATTCTTGGCTGTGGGGGTGGGGAGGCCCTGGCACAGGTTGCCCAGAGAAGCTGTGGCTGCCCCATCCCTGGGAGTGTCCTTGGCCAGGTTGGAGGGGGCTTGGAGCAACCTGGGCTAGTGGAAAGTGTCCCTGCCCATGGCAGGGGGTGGAATGAGATGAGATTTAAGGTCCCTTCCAACCCAAACTGTTCTGGGATTCTACAATTCCATGTTAATTATGGAAGGAGCCCTGCTCTCAGTTCCTGCCCTACTCTGCCAGCATATGTAAGTCAAGGCCATTAACTGCTCTAAAAGGCACTCAAATCAGTTTATCTGCTCCTCTGTTTGCCACTTTTTAACTATACATTGACACTGGCTTTTTCAAACAGCTTGAACACTGTGCTTGAATACTTTCAGACACACACTTGAGGCCTCTCTCAGCCAGTCATACCCAGCTGGGAAAGCAGTTCTTGTTACACTGAATAACTGGATGCCTTGGACAAACTCCAGGAGAAGAGGTGATGGCAGGTGAAGCTGTGCTGTGACTGGGCTGATCCCCCAGCACCAAGGTGGGGGCAGCTCCTCTGCCCTTGCCCAGGCTGTCTCTACCCCCCTCTCCTCCTTTCACTCAAGCAACTCAGCTGAAAAATTATCCCCCCCTTTTTTTTTTTTTTTTCTGTGTTTGGGTTTTTGGTGAGAAATCACTCACCTCATGCAGCCCAACTTTGCTGCCCAAAGCCAGGACAGCAGCCAGGTGGGGGAACACTGCAGGACCAGGTGGGCACAGGGACCAGCAAAAGGGGCTCGACCCTCCCTTGGTCACCAGGATCCATTAGGGACAGGAAAAAAGGAATTCTCAGTGATGCCTGGGTGGCTGAGAGTCTCCAGGGTGTCCTAGGATTTACTCCTGGAGCCCTCACCCAGCACAGCACTTCAGTAAATCTCAGTGTTAACAAGTGTTTGAAGTCAGTGGAGCAATGAAGGACAATACTGAGCTGAAGCCAAAATGAGGACAAATCAGGCTGTTTATTCCGCTCCCTGAGACTGGAAATGCCCCTCACAACTCCCTCCCTATCCTGAGAACCTCAGTGTCCCTTTGTGACAAGGCCTTGCCTTTCCTTTTGGATAATCTCCACTGAACCACGAGAAAGTTAAAAATTCACCAGATTAAAGTATCATCCTTCACAAAGTCTTCTTTGCCACCAGAATGAACGTGGCAGCTCTTACTTGGAGGCTCCATTTCAGTTTTTCTGCCTACTCAGACAAATATTATTGCACTCAGGTCACACAGTGAAGAATTTCTTCACATGTTCAGGCTCTGTTTTTCTAGGAAAAAAAAAAAAGCTGAGACTTTGGAAAGCAACAGCGAGATCTGCCTGTGGTTCTCTGCTCCTATTCCCACACTTTGGAAAACAACCACTAATTCATATGGACTTTTGTGGGTAGACTGCATGATAAAATAATATCTGACTTTGTGGGATCATTTTATGGAGACAAACACTTAAAATATGTCAGTGCAGTGATGAATCATAGAACAGTTTGGGTTGGAAGGGACCTTAAAGTTCATCTTGTTCCAATCCCTGCCCTGTGCAGGGACACCTTCCACTAGATCAGGTTGCTCCAAGCTCCAACCTTTTTGAAGGCAAAAGACATTCTTGTTTGGGGGACAGTTGAGAACTGGAAGAAAAAAAAAAGCCTCTTTGCTTTGGTTTTAAGCAGCTATGAGACTTTATTTAAAAAAAAAGGAAAAAGAGAGCCCACAATTCCTATAGACATCCCTGCAAAACTCCCACTGACATCCAGAGTGTCAAGACTGTAGGATGTGAGATACTTTGGAGTGCTTTTTTTTTTCTTTACATTAAGAGTAGCTGGATGTCTAACACCCCTTGCTCAGGCTGTGCAATTGTGCCAAGTGAGAAGACATCAGATCCTGCAGAAGAAGGGCCTCAGGGGGTGAACTGGTGGGTCAGAGGCACAGCTGGGTACTTGGGAAGCCTGGACACCCCCCGTGCACCGACCCCACACACCGAGCACTCTGTGCACAGCTCCACTGACTTCAAACAGGCTTGAAAGCCAGGCTGGCAGCACAGCCTGGATGGTGGCTGGGAAAGAACCACTTCTTTCTGAAGGTAAAGTTAATTCATGGCCCATTCCTACTGGTTTGTTTCTAGTTTTTGAGCCCCACGGGCACAAATATCCAATATCAGTGACAGGGTGCTGCTGCAGGCTCTGCTGCTCCCCAGGGTGGCTGTAGGTAACACTGATGGAAACCTCCCCGTTCAGGCTGCTCCCTCCCTTGAGCTGGGCCAGCCCAGGCCCTGTTTGCTGACACACCCTGGGGAGGAAGCCCTTTTTTCCTCCTACAACCCCCAGCAAGGTGTTGTGGAGCCGGAGCCAATCCAGCCTCAACATTAAACACACGGATGGACAAACCCCATGGAGGAACCCATTCCCATGGTTCAGTTTTATCTATAACCACGTCCCTGTTGCGTCAGCACCTTGGTGTCTGCATGGTCCTTGGCTTAACGTGGGTTAAACCCACTCCCAGGTTAAGCCTGCTCACAGGAGTAGCTTTGCTAAGGTGACAGAACTGCTGGTGTAAACCTGATGCAAAGGGCCTTGGCCAATGACACTGCTGCGCTTTTCCAGTGGAAATGAAGTGTATTTGATAAGATAACAAATGCCTGGCAAAGCACATTGAAGTTATGTAAGGGAAAGAATAGGAGGGGGAAAAAAACCCTTGTATAAACAGCAAAACAATACAGCTTTATCTAATCTCAGCAACTTATTGCTGCTTGTCTGCCTGTGTGTGTTTTACTGACAAAATAAAATAAATTGAATCAGCTCACACACGATAACATGCTCTTTCCTACCTCATACTAATTGCTTGGCTAATTGATGTTTGTTGAACTTTCTCCATTTCATTGAGTGATTAGGTACAAAGCTAACAGTTGACATCTGTAGGCGCTTAACTGGCGTCTGTAATTACTGTTAATGTTAAATAATTGTTAGTTAATTGGAGTGGTAACTGACTGAATGGAATCCAGATTGTGAAGCAAAAAGAGACCTAGTTAAATAAACATACATTTTCAGAGAAAATAACATTTTATTACAAGGGAGAGACTAACAGAAGGCCAGATATGGGAGGTCTGCAGGATGCTCTGTGTATGAAATCTCACACCAGCCTCCAGCCTGGACTCCCCTCACTGCAGGTATGTTGAGGCAGGATCTTTGTCACCAAAACACTCCTATCCCAAGAATTTCTCCACATTCTTTTGAACTGATTAACACAATTTTACAGTCCAACACTGATGTCTTTTTTGAGTAAACCAAATGTAGGCTAATCTATAAAACAAACATTCCCTCCAGAACAGATACAATTATGTGTTAGTAAATATTGCCATTTTGCTCCCTAAGACTGGAATAGTTTGACTTTGCTAAAATCAACAGCCTTAAATGAACTCCTGGGGAAATATAATCACCAAGTAATCCCAAAAGGGACTTGATACCAGCCCAAACGGGCAGGGATGCCCAGGACAACACTTCTAACTGCCTCCCTCTGCTATTTTGGTCAAGAAAAGCCAGTGCCTACAGGTGCTTCTACCATGCTGGCTCCTCTCTGCTCTTGTTTTGAGTTACTAACTTTAAAGTTATCAGTGAAGCCTTGAAAGGCTCCTGTTAGTAAGATCACAACTTTTAAGACTTAAGAATCCAAAAGGATGTGGAAGAGGCTACCTTGGACTTTCACCTGTTCCTGTGGGCACATTGGGCACATCACATTATCCAGCAACCTTCTCCTGCAGCTACAGAACAGCTTTGGGATCCCACAGCTCTGGCACCTCCCAGCTTTGGGATCCCACATCTCTGGAGTCTCCCAGCACTGGGATCCCAAAGCTCTGGCACCCCACACCCCACCTGACTGCCACAGCCCAGTCAAAAAGCCACCAGCACGTAGAGAAGAAGGGGCACGGAAAGAGTAGGGATGGTGAGGAGGGGTTTGTGCTCTGGAGATGCCGCTGTCAGGGATGTTATGGAGCAAATTCCTGGCACTGGAGTAACTGCCTCACTCCTTTGTGTACCAGAACAAAGCACCATCTCCAGACATTTATCGACCTTTCCATCTGCCTGGCTCAGAAGTCAGAGTGAAGTGACACACCAGCTCTTCTGATTTAACTCACGGGTACCAGGAACACGGGCTCTCCAAACCAGAGGCTTTTTCCAGTGCTCAGTCCCTCACTAATGAGACACTGAGCTTTCACATGGAAAATACTGAAAAGCCATTTGAAACCCATGAAAACACAGGCAAACCAGTGATTCAAAGCCACCACCGGAAAGGTCGGGATACACCACGGTCAGGGTGTCCCCTGGGGAGGGTGAGCCATCAGATCCACCACAGAGGGGGACAGCTGGTGTGATTCAGCAGTCCCTGAGGTTTGCTGGCCCATACCCGGTTCCCTGCACTGCTGGGATTGCTCCAGGGCTCCCAGAGCAAGTGAGGGAGAAGCGTTTCACTGAGAAGGAGCAGCAAGAAGAGCCAACATATGTGGACAGCAGCAACCCCACAAATCGAAAGCAATGCTGACAACACACCCCAAGTGAGTGAGGCTGTTCTGTGGGTTCCTACAGACCCCTAGAAAGGAGGGAGGCAGCCCCAGCCAGTTCTCAGGCCCACTGACCGTGCTAATACTGCACACGTGCTGTCTGTGTAGCACTGGATCCACTTATATTCAGCATGAGATGCCGTGGGGATGGTTTACTTAAGAGTGAGAGCACCTCTCCACAGCCAAGGATCTCCTGTGAATGCATCAGCAGGGAGGAATTGCCAACTTCAGCTCCCTACTTGTTTACAGAAACAGATGTAGAGGATCCTCAAGAAACGCTTCACCACAGACAGACGGGGGAGAAACAACAACATGACTGTTTTTCCAGGGCAGGATATTGCTGCAGAACCACCTAAACAGCCAGAGCTTGATCCGACTGGTATTTCAGCCACCAGTGAAGCCTCCTAACCCAGACGCCTTGATCTACCTCCAACTGAGAGTATAAATATTTCCCTGACAGCTGGTGGTGCCACACAGCAGAAGGATTCATAAAGTTTACATGAACATCCTGTAAACAATTTGAACATAAAAGGCTCTAACAGCCCAATTGTGTTTCTGATCAAAGGCAAACTTCAATATACGGCACAAACGAAAACTTCACCACTTTGGGACTCGTTTCTCCCTCCAGGAAAAGCTGTTTTCCAAGGGTATGTAGGAGGGAGTTAACATAAATGAACTACACAGTCACAGAATGAGCTGCCTGCTCTGCAGCTTCAGATGTGTCTATTTAAATTATTAAGAGAAAATGGAATTTAATTACACTGAGAAGTCACGTTACAAAAATTCCTGAACAAACCCTGTACTCTGGCCGGGATTAGTGGTGCTGAGGTGACACTCCCAGAGGGTAAAGAGCAGTTCTGTTCCTTCAAAGACACACAGAGCATAAGCAGGAATTCCAAACTGGAAGGGCCAACCCGCAGGGAAGGAGGGAGGGAGCTGCAGGCGGGGATGCACTTCTCTGCCAGCCCTTCTCCAACTCATTTATTCAGATGTTGACAGCTCCTTTGTCAAGCATTACCATGGGCCCAGACCCTTGGGTGCTCACCTCCCAGCACAGCCACCTGGATTCCCATGGGAACCATCTCCCTGGATAATTTCAGCATTACAAGGTGAAGTGTTCCCTGCAGAGCAATTGGAGTGCAGGGACAACTCACTTCAGTGGCAGCTGCAGCAGTTCCTGCTCTGGGGACCAAACCATATCCCTCCCAAATTCCCAGCCTGCTGCAGACACAGCACAGGGCTGGGACCTCCGGGAGCAGTGGCAGCAGGGAGCTGAGGTGGGAACCCCACAGCCCTTTCCACCCCTCGGCTCTGACACATGTCCCAGCCCTGAGGGGCCCCAGCATCCACTTGCTGCCCCCCAAAACTCACAGGGCCTTCCAGATTCAGGGATGCACCTTCCCGTTCAGCTTCAAGGGCACTAACTCCTAAATGGGAGCTGAGAGACTTCTCCTCAAGGGGTTTCACCAGCTCTTCAAGGGAGGTTTTGGGGTGATTTCATTGTGCTCTAGATTTCTTTAATTCTTAGTGTTTCTGAGGAAGGGACTGTCCCTTACACATCCACACCAATCCATCCCTCCTTGAGCTTATCTTCAGCCTTGAAGTCCACAACTAAATGACAGAAAGGGGACAAAATGTGTATACAAGAGCTGAAATGCTTCAGGATTTCTACAGGCTCCATAAATACATTACTTGTGTAATTTCTGCTACCTCAGTTATAAATAATTCGGGGGGGTGGGGGGGAATAAGTGGCAAGACGGCAAAAAAAACAAACACTGTGTGAGCCATGAGTGGCTGTGGGATCTCTGAGAGGGCTGGCTGTGGACACTGCCAGCCTGCCCAGCCCTCCCAGCCTGGCAGCTCTGAAGGTTCCATCAGGATTTACCCAATGCAAATCTGACCTTTCTTACGAGTGACTTTTATTGCTTTTGGCAAAAGCGGCCGTGGACAACACACAGTGGGGAAGAACTGGCTTGGAAGCAAAACAGACTGAACTGCAGAAAGGGAACTTGAACTTGGAATATATCAAACTGACAGCCCCCGGGCAGCCACAGCGTCCCCAGGGCACACACTTAGAGAAGGCAACAGCCTCCCCAGCATGGTGAGAGCCCTGCACCTGCCTGCCAGCAATTACTGACATTATCTCCAAACAGGGGAGCTTTTCTGAGGCTCTTTTTCCTGATATTTAGTAGTTTGAATGCTAATCCCTTTGACAAAACTGTCCCCCATGCTTTTTCTGTCCTCTTTCCCCTTAATCTCTTTCTCCCAGTAGAAAAAAGAAAAAAAAAGGGAAAAAAAAAAAAGAAAAAAGAAAATACCAGCCAGCCTAGTTTGGCCGCACCTGGATTTGCATTGATTCCTCCCTTGTCATTCATGTTACCAACAGGAATTAGCATATGGCTTTAAGGGGAAACTCAGGAGGAGAAAAGAAAGATGCCATTTTGATGGAAATAAGGGGCAAAGGAATAATCTACCATCAACTAAAAAGCTTATTTGTGTATGGTTTCCCAAGCAAAGCTTCGAAAAGCCCATGTTGATTTTAGGCTACACAAAGAAACCCTAATCCTTTCAAGGGAACTAAATCACCAAAGAAAAGTACCTCGGAAGAAAAGGCTCCCTGTCAAGCATGGGTATTCACATCCAAAGGGATGCCACGAACCAAGCTCCATAAGTAAACAGAAATAAGAATGTGGGAAATGTGTTTGAGGCAAAAAAAGAAAACCAAAGGAAGAGGAAGAGGGGCCTACTCTTCATCAGCCACCTCCTGGGGAGGAGAGGAGCCCCTCACCCTGGTTACAGGCCTGTGCCAGGAATGTGGATTCGCTGCCTCCTCCTCGGCTTCTCCTGCCCTGGTCCAACCCCAAGAAAGGGCTGCTCAAATGCCAAAGCTTTCTACAGCAAATTAGCAATATAAAGATGCAGTCACATGTAGTTTGGGGGCCTGGGGTCACTCCAGACATGCAGCTCTTCCCTTCTAATGGCTGTGCCACCTATTCTCTGCCTCCGAGGGGCCGGGAACCTGCAAATGCCATTAATCACAAAGGATAGATCAGCTTGCCAAGTGAGATAACCTCGTTAGACCTAAGAAATAATCCAGACTGTACTTCCAAAGGATGCTAATACATGAAAAACAGGACTATGGATCCGTAATGCAATTAAATCCAGGTATAATTCAATATGCAGCAGAAGACTTCAGAGGCAGCAGCGGATCAGCGTGGGAATCCCAAAGGTAACGGGGTCATGTTCTGTCCCCAGTTAAACCACTGCAGCTTCGTGGGATTAAAAGACACAGAAAAGCACCGGAATGACCCACTGGAGTAACAAACCAAACCCAGGGAGAAGCACACAGGGCAAATACCGAGCAAATCCACACCTGGCCAACAAAACAGACCCAAATTTCAAACCAATCAAACCTGCCTCTTCTAATGCAAACAGACTCCAACCTTCCAAACCCCCAGTCAGTCAAAATCCCGGGTTTACAGCTGGAAACTCAGCCCTTACTGAGTCCATTGAGGGGCAGGACAGTGGGGTAAAAACCTGGCACATTTTCCAGGCTTTGAATTACACTCATTTGCACAACTCCTGCCTGGAGCTGCACCCTCCACCCTCCTTGCAACAACACCAACAAAATCAAAAATAAGAATTAAAACCAAAGGATCCCCAAAGCCTTTCCAATAACGCTGCTCCAGGCCCAGCCCTGCAGGGCAGCTCATTGGTGCTGATTTAGGGCGAGTTTTCCCTTAATGTACTGTTATATCATTAGCCACTCTCTCTTTGGATTGCTGTTTGGAAGAAATTAATGGGATACTGAATATTTAAATGTGGCCCTCTATATCATTTATTAACTCTACAGAAAGCACACAGCACAGTAAGCCATGGTTTATGACTATTATCCTGTGAATACTAAACGTTGGCTGGTTATTACTGTCAGCAGTGCAAATTGGCTATTCATAATTCCACGTCTATCATGGAGCTGATGAGTAACAATCAAGTTAAAACATTTTGAAAACTCTTACAGTTATTTAAATGAGCTTAAATTAAAGCCATTTGTAAAATAAACTATTCCCTAATATTGTTATTTAAATTAATTCTGACCTGGCAGGCAATGCATTATTTAAAGCCTATATTTTATATTAAGCAAAGCAATTACCAAGCATACAGAACACGTCTGAAACCCAGAGAAACATAAAAAGCACTAACAAGCTGATTGCGACATTTCTGCAAGACAAGTTACATTTCATCTCCCATTGAAATTGCCATGAAAAGAAACGTGTGGGGAAAGAAAAAAAAAATCTGTTTGGGATGTGAATTGCAGCCTTACCTTTATTTGTGACAGCGTTGAACAGTTTCTCAGAGCTGGCATCAGATGCCTGAAAGACCAATAAAAACAAAAAAAAAAAAGTTACGTTTTGTAGCAGTGATAGATTTCCAAAGGCACGGCGGTGTATTTATACATAGGCAGAGGAATGTATATTTTAGGGAAACAAATCAGGAGACAAAACCAGGAGCGCTGGAAGCGGCGGCTCCGGGGCCGTGTCCATGAGGTGGTGCTGTTTGGCTGTGCTTCGCCGCCCTGCAGTGCAGAGATTTCCTTGGAAAGATTCTATTTCAAAAAGAAATGGGGTTTTTCTTCAACATTAGCTGCACGGAAACTGGATCTTTGTGCTGCCGTTATCCAACACGTTCTGACAGCGACATTGCGATGGAGGAGAGTCACGATTTGGAATCACACAGCCCAGCTCCGGGAACTTCCAGAACTGCAGATTTCTAAATTAATTTTTAAAGTATTTTTGGGATCCCTACTGTGGCAACACTCGATTTTTACCACCTTCAAAGCACTGCTGATAACTTAGGTTAGTAATTTCATCAACTGCTGCTACCAACTGTTTCAAAAATAAAGAGCAAGTTCGTGTTTAGGATCAGAATTTCCACGCCGGATTCACCTTCCTCTGAATAACTGAATCTTCACACCACGCTATGTGTCAACTAATAAACCTTTTCTTTTTCATCAAGACACCTTTATCCATGGAGGTTTTTCCTCCTAATATTGTGTTAGCACCCCCCCTACTCCTGCTGTTCCTGTGCCAACGCGCCAGTTCAGCTCTTTACCTGCTATAAAAAGCCTGACCTGGGTTTCACAAAAAAACGTTGAAACTCGAACAGCACAAAAGCAGACGGGGAAGGTAACGCTGGAAATGTTCATTTGACAAACACCCTGAGCTCAGAAGCACAAACCCCTAAGTTTCTGCAGCTCTGTTTGGGCACACACACACAATACACGCATATATCCAGCTACAGCCTAAACTTCTCTCTCCTCTGCACCCACAAATGCTCTTTGATTCGGGACTGGAGCTTGGATCCAGCCCCGTGAGAGACAGGCTGCTTTTGGAAAATACATGGAAAATGTGCTCAGTAACAAAACACTGCAAAACCAGGGTTAAAACGCAACACTCAAGAAAAATTTTAGTTTTTTCCTAGAAACTGTTTTCGTGCTGGATTCAGGAAAAATAATTAAAAACACTCTTTGGAAAGCAGGCTGTGGGGTTTTTTTTATTAAAGGGAAGGAATTTCTCAATTCAGAACCAAATAAAAACCATCAGACAAGCAACACAGACGTTAGCTATCTCGACTGCACTAAAAACTTCCCTGTGAAACTCCCGATAAATGAGCAGACACGGCTCAGACTGTGTATTGCAGTGCAGCAATACACTGAAATAATTTGTTTGCCCTCAAGTTAGCGACAGACAAGATTTCTACGATTAATTGTTAAAAATAGCATTATTCTTTTTCAGACTTCTAGACAGATTTTACTAGATTACCGCCTGGCTTATTTAAAAGCTGAGCTGGTGCATTTTGTCTCGATTAAATACCTTGTAAACACTGGATTTATTACCCAATGATGGATTTATTATGCAGTGACGACTTTCTCTAAATTAATGAAAATATGTGAATAATGCACAAATTGAAGAGATCAAGAAGGCCATGTGCTTTAAAGAGCAGCCCAGTATTAGTCCAACAAGAGGCTCAATGCTTTCCTACTCTTGCCAATCAGGCTGCTTAAAAATACTCTTTTCCAGTGAATTTCAGCTGTTGTTGTCTTTTCAAATGCAGCTTTTCTCTGAAGTCAAAACTCTCCGAATGAGTCCTTCTTTTCAGAAAGAAAATCCAATATTATAAACCAAACAAACTTCTTACAGTTTCAGCTATTACTTTATTTTACTGTTTCAAAACAAAACAGCACAGGGAAGCTCTAAGTTGCATATTTACTTGATTTTTCCAAGCACTACAAAGAGGAAAACATCTTGTTATGAAGTTTGTTCTAACACCAAGTGTAAACCAACAGATTGTCTTTAAGTCACGGTTTTTCAGCTGAAACCTTTTCCTGTGCTATCATATAAACCAGTCACAAACCGTGCTGTGACACCGGGAAGTGGCACATCTTGGACATAACGTGGTGCACAAGACAGCCTGCCCGGGGATGATTATCCATACAATATACATAAAAAAGGAGCAATTTTACAAAGACAAAGCTTGTCCACGAGCGAATCTCATTTTGCATTACTGACCACACACAACCGAATGGAAGAACAACTTGAAAGAACCCCTTTGCCTGCACTACCATAAAAATAACCTGAACCCAAACACTGGCTCAAATGGTGAGATGGAACTTTGCCTGCCTGTTCTGTTATTTAAAAATCGGGGTTTAAATACAACATAGCAATTAGGGCGATGAACCAGTGATACAGAGGCGAATACAATCTCTGCCAGCAGACAGGCAGTGTATCAATTTCCATGCAACTCTTATTTTTCCACAGTCAGGCAGCCACATCACTCAACAACGCTAAAGGAAAAAAAGCCAAATTAATTTAAAAATCCACAACGACTCAGCACTATCTCAGATGGATGAAATTCAGTGCCTATGCAGTGCTGACCTAAACCCTGCTCTGTACTGACAGGGATCTGTGGAGACAACAAAGTGCCTTTATGTCCACGGCGGGTGCGATGTGGCCAAACGTGGATGTCTGAGCGGCGGAGGAGCTCGGCTATCCCTTCCCTTACACCGGCCAAGTGCAACTCCCTCTTCATCCCCCTTTATCCTGATCTTTCCAGGTCTTCCTTGAGCAGCAGATGAGCAGACAGTGTCTGCTGGCACCGTGATATTTGGGGACAGCACCGGGTCGGGCGCCCCGGGCTATCCGGGGTGTTCTTGCCCTCCGAGCCCCCCCGGTTTCGGGGTCCTTCTCCCCGGTCCTGCACAGACAGAGCCGGAGCTGGTGACACACAGTTCCCTTCCTCGCACTTCGGCCGTTTTCCCTTACAAATCCCCTTGTTACCAAGCGCAGCTTAATCCTTTTCACCGCGAAATGAAACAACTCAGCAATCCCTGGGCTAAAAAAAACCCCAAAAACCAACCAAACAAAAAAACAACCAAAACCCAACAAACCGCACAGAAAAAAAAAAAATGACCTAAAGAGTATTTTTTGCCTCACCAAGGAATGCGCTGCCATTCAAGGGGCCGTATGACTAAAACATTTCCTGTGCAGACGGCGCAGCCTGACTCATTGCTGGCACGGCGCGGCACTTGCACCGGCCCCGCACCTGCCCGCGCAGCCAGCGCGGCCCCTCCGTGCCCCTCATCCCGGCCGGGGGTGCCCGGGAGAGGCGGCCGCTCCCTCCATCCCTCCCTCCATCCACAGGGGGCCCGCACGGAGCCCCCCGCCCTCCCCCGCGTTACCTGCGCTCCGGGGGCTCCGCGGGGCTGCCGGCCCGCGGCTCATGGCGGTGCGGGAGGGGCGGGCGGTGTGCGGGAACTCCCGATCCCAGCGCGGCTCTCTCTCAGCGTCCCGCGGCCAAACCCCAACTAATCCTCCGCGGGGGGCGAACTCCGGGGGCCGGGCGGGCGGGCATCCTTCCCGGGCCGCCGACCCCTTCCCCCGCTCCCGCAAGATGGATCCCGGGAGGAGCGGGGCGTGCGGGGGTGTGCGGGGAGCGCGGCGGGCGCGGAGCGGGAGCGCTTAATGGAGCAGCAGCAGGACAAAGAAAACCATGTGCGGCGGCGGCCGGGGCAGCGGCGGCACCTCCGGGTGCGGGGCGGTGCGGGGCGGTGCGGCCGCGGCGCCTCCTCCCTCCCTCCGCGGGTCCAGCGCGTCCCTTCCTTCCTTCGGGCGGCTTTTTCGGTTTTTTGATTCC
The DNA here is from genome assembly GCF_003945725.1 of Corapipo altera. NCBI lineage: Eukaryota > Metazoa > Chordata > Aves > Passeriformes > Pipridae > Corapipo > Corapipo altera. Next base: position 374,782 of record NW_020884965.1, read on the forward strand.
GCTGCCTTTTTTTTTTTTTCTTTTTTTTTTTTTTTCTACGGGAGGGGGTGATTGTTTTTGTTTTGGTTAAAAAGTCATGCCCGTCCTCTCTCTCCCGAGCCGAAGCGAGCTCCCTCCGGGCGCCGTCCCTCTCCCGCCGCGGCCGCGCTCAGGTGAATTCCATGGGGGAGACGCAGCGGCCCCGGCTCCTCCGGAACAGCCTCGCAAGCCTGTAATCCCCGCGGGGGCGGCCGCTCCGCCGGGCCGGGATGGGGATGCGGTGCCCCCGGACCCCTCTCCGCCGAGCCCGGGCTCGCTCCGCACTGCGCGGCGCTCCCGGAGCCGCTTCCCAGCGCCCGCCGGCTCCGCCTTCTCCCACCGCCCCGCCCCGCTCTCCGACGGGTCCCCGCGGCGGGGGCGGCCCGGCCCGGGGCGGGGGAGGCTCCGCGGGAGCCGCGATCCCCGTCCGCGGCTTTGCCGGCCCGGAGGAGCCGCCGGGAGACGCGGGGATGCTCCTCGAGGGGTGCGAAGGGACCCGCGGCGGATGCGGAGCCGGACGGTCCCCGCTGCCCCCGGGATGACGGCACACACGCACACGAGCATCAGTCGCTAAAGCTCCGCGAGCATCAGTCGCTAAAGCTCCGCGGGAGGAAACGCTATCGAAAACATCGTATTGCATTTAGCAATTTTTTTTGTTTGGTTTTAAACGGAAATGTAATTTTTTTTTTTTTATTGTAACTGGGAAAAAAAGCAATGTCCGCGGCTGCAGGCAGGGTGGCCTGACGGGGACCTCAGGCTGCTCCCTGAGTTGTGGTGACTCCCCGAATCTCCCCGTGCAGAGGCTCGCCTGGCTGCTCCCAGCGCTGAACATTGTTGTGGACAGGCAGTGGATTTCCTACTCGCTGTAGGTTTTCCTTAAGCACAGCACAACATTAGTAAGAGCCACCACGGAGCATAAACACACAGATACACGATGGTATAGATGATTATTCACTGGAGCGTGGCAGTCGGAGCCAAATGGTGTTTCCTGGGAAGAGGAGAGGCAGTTATGGCATTGGCACAGTAGCCACATATGGCAAGATGTTTCCTGGGAAAGGGATAAGTGCAAAGAGAGGGCTTATGGGCTCGTGAGGCCTTGCTCATAGGGTGTTTTCAAGGTTTCAGATCTTGAAATGGGTTTCAAACCAATACTGGGCTAGAAGTGCTAATGGAATTAAACTTGTGCGGGTTACACTTGGATTTGAGCTAAATCCTCAGAAACAGGGTTGACAAGCCCAACTCACCCAACCCCTGTGGCAGAGCTCAGCCTGTAGAAGGTGACTCTCCTAAGGAAAAGATGGGAACTACCTACACCAGCCAGAAAACAAGAGCAGAGCAAGAGCTGTGGCTGCCTGGTCGGCCTCACCGGAGCCAGGAGAAGAGTTACACACCCAAAATCCGGTGGGAGCTTGGAAAGACACGTTTATGTCCTGGCCCACTCCAGGCTCACCTCGGGGACAGGGATGATGTGAGATGATGAGGGACTGGGGCAGCGAGGTGTGTGTGTGGCTCTGAGCTGTCCCCGAGCAGTGTCACAGTGACCAGGGTACGGCCACGCTGCAGTGGCTCTGCTGGCCCTGCCCACAGCAAACCCCACAGCGTGTGAGGGGAATGGAGAAAGCATGGTCTGAACTGTCCACACAAGAACAAGTGCCATACTTAAGGAAAAACTCATTAGAACACCTTCTGACCAACTACTGATGTAGAACTACAGGATTTTATGCAAATAATTTCCCATTAGTTCCTCATTCCACCACTGTATGATCCATTTAAGAACAGTTTTCCCTCTCAGTGGCTTCTCCAAGAGTCTTTTCTGAGGTACAGTTCCACTGATTGTGGTGGTTTCTGCTGGGGCAGTTGCATGGGAAGATCAAATGACAACAAGAGGCAGAGGCACCCACCACAGCTCCACATTCAGTCTGCAGACACCACAGTGCTTTCCTGACATGGCTGATCCACAGTGGGAATGCTTGGGTAAAACTGTGGCAAATGGTCTCCACTGGAAAATGAAAGAATTGTGGCCAAAATGAAAGAATTGTGGCAAACCTCAGATCCTGGTTATAGCAATGGAAATGAGTTCTCCAGGGCTGTCCACCTCAGCAGGGTTATCCCTAGATTTCCACAGCATAATTGAGGATGGATTTCAGCTGTTAAAATTGCACAGGTTTTTGCATTTAATAGATGTATATTTGCATCTAATATATTGCAAAGATAATCTCGTGCCATCAGAGAGGTGGTTTCCATCTCCTCCTCTAGGAACCCAACAGAGGTGTCTTCAGGTCTGGTCTCTGAAATCAACAGTGGACAGTGGCCAAAAGCCATTGCAGCCCATCAGCTATTTCAGAGCTCAGCAAAGGAAATGGATGGGTTGAGTGCAGATTCCAGTCTCCACCAAAAATAAATTAATAAAGGCAATAAACTGGCAGAGTGTTCTCTGTACAACAACTGGAGCTCTCTGGGACTGACAGTGAGGCTGTACCTGGACGAGGAATTAAATGCACAATACCAAGGTGTGGCAGCTCATACACTCTATGAGCACCTTGGTCAAGACTTTCCACATCCTGACATGGTAAGAACAGGTCTAATTAAAGCCTAGGCTCCTCACAAGACTTTAATTTGATAAATTTAGCCAGGATTAAACTACAGACTTGTCCGTACTGGATTTTTCCAACGTTAACCACATGCCACACCTGAAATCTCAGCATACCCAGAATCAGAAATGCATTTACCTGCCCATCTCCCTGGGGCTGTGAGGGTTTATTGGCAGGGCTCTGGGCCTCATTATGCTCATTATTCGTGCCTTAGAGACAAGTTGAGGACCTCTGTTTTCCTGCTACAACATTGTACATGCACAGAATGTGTTGTGTAATTCTGAATGAGAAATTTGGAGTTTGGAAATTCACCCAAAGCCAAATTAAATCAAAGGGACCCTTTCTCCCCTCAGTGATTTCAATGGCCTTTGGATTAAGCTTCCCCTTTTCCTGACAGCAATATTTTCCTGTGTTTTAGGTTATGCCTGGATAGGCTTTTGAAACCTTCTGTCTCTTATCTATGTGGGACTTTGCCAGGATTTTTTTCATCTGTCTGTGGTCTCTGTCAGCGTTGACATTTGTTTCTGCCACAACAACAGCCAAATGAAGTGCACTGAACTCGGATCAAAAGTAATTTCAAGATCTTTCACTCTCTGGAAGAGGTTTTCAGATCCAAGTATTTTATAAAAATGACCTAAAGCTGCCCAGACAGCAGGCAGGGAAGCAGACATTTGTTTCCAAGTCATAGAGTAATTCCAAAGAAGAATTACCCATCTCTGGCACAAGGACCAAACGAATATTGAAATTACAGCAGATTATATTGGATTAAATTATTCATGGCAAGCCTCACCTCACCTGGAAGGTTCTGCAGCTTTTTTTCCTGGCAACATGAAAACTGGATATTCCAATTCTTTGGTATTCTGTCAAAGCCTGGAAACATTTATATTTCCATTAAGTTGCTAACCTTCCCAGAAGACAGCACGGTGTCTGAGTTTGGAGCGTGATTATTGTGCCTTATAAAGTCCTCCATAATGCTCTGGAAACATACACGATTTTGTCCATTACTGGGTAGGAGATGCAGGGTCTTTTCCCCAAGAAAACAATTTATGGAGCTATCAGGAGAGGTTTATGACTCTGAACACAAGCCATGGCACAATGTCCCAACCAGAAGGTACTTAAACTCAACACTTTAGGAGGTTCAAGAAAAGGACCTGTTCTCAACAGTGACCTCACCCCTGGCTTAGGCTGTAAAAAGGTCATGACAGATGCCAGTAAAAGTACATGGTGGTGAGGGCAGGTTCTGCTGGGTTGGGCAGGGATGTTTGTGTGCAGCCCAGCCCTGGGGTGGGTGCTCCTGGTGCTCCTTCAACACCCCTTCCAGCAGGGACAGAGCACTCCTGTGGGGAAAGGGTGACACAAACAGCAAATACCCCTTTTAGAAGGAAACTGGATGTAGAACATCCCTAGCTAAGTCTCCATGTAATAACGCTTTTCAACTGACAGAGCACAAAACTTTGGCGAGAGCATATTAATGACAGTGCAACTTTTTTTTTTTATTATTTTTATTTTTCTGCAGCATTCGCAAAACTAAACCCGTTTGTAATCCCTTCTTTTATGCAGAACAGATTGCAGTTTTAAGCAGAGGCCCATAAACTGCAGGTTCAAAGAAACCTGAAACTGAATTAGCATAAAAGCTGGAATTCTCATTTAGAGGAACAGCAAGGCAACTGCTCTGCAGGCAGTTTTATGATTAGGGTTTCAAATGGAAACAAAGATAAAAAGTGGGGCTCAGGGAACAATAGGGCTGCTCTCTCTTCCCTCTCCTTACAGCTTGGCCCTATAAAATACTAAGTGGTCTCCACTGCTTCCAAGGACAGAATTTAGCCCAGATTTGTACACGTGGAGAGGTTGGATAATTTTCTGAACCCATTTGCTGCACTGAAGAGAAATCCCAACTGTCCTACTGTGTGAAGCCATTTTTCCCACAGGCTTCTCCGGTGTTCACTCCTGGAGGTGAACACCAGTGTCATCTTTCCTTCCCATTGACAACCATGAAGAGCAAGAATCCCCAGACTGACTCCTGGCCGTAATTTTCAGTCAAAAAATACAATAATTTTATATCTTCCTCTGTAATCCTTCCTGTAGTTTGAGTTCCCAGGTACTAAATACATGACGGAGCAGGGGTTAGCTCCTGGAGGCCTTGGTGGGCTTTGAGCTGCTTCCCACACTGCAGCCTAACCTGGAACATAAGATCCTATCACTGGGTAAGAAGATAAAATATAAATTCTTCCCCATCTACCAGCACTCCTGTAGTACACTTCATAAATGCACCACTTGAAAGCTGTGGCCATTATCCTCCCCTAATTTCTGCCTGCTAGCAGGTTCTGCAACTGAAGAAGTATTTCAAATTAATTTGTCTGTCAATATCTGGGTACTGAATCACCTAATAAGAGAAATATTTTTCATTCTCTTCTTCTCAGTCAGAAGAAGAGACTTTCTTATCACCAAATAAAGCATCCATTATTGCATGCTGGAATCCCACTCTGTCATCCAGGTCATTTTTAGGCCAGAAAATGCTGAATCAGCACCATAAACCAATCAAGTAATTTCTTTCATTTTGTAATATTCAAGCAAAATAATGAAAATCACATCTCATTTGATGAGGAGAATATACGACAGAAATCTCTTCTTCCAAGGATAATTTTCAAAGAGGTATGCCAAGGCAAGAAATACTGTTGCAAAACCATGTAGCTAATGTAGGGGCTCTTCTGCTGAGCAGATAAATTCCATTTTTGACTGTCAGCTCATATTTAGATAGCAGATTATGAACAATAAATCTGTACCTTTACCCAGCTTCTAAACCGTGTAAAGACGTTAACTTGGCAAAAGAATGACCATTACTTTGATGAATGAAACATTCACCTAAAATATTCATGTACAAGATGATAATGTCCAATTGATAACCAAAAAACACCCACCCCAGTGCAGATTTAAATAACTGAGATGTATATGAGAGAAACCGAATCACATACATGAGAGGAGTTATTATGGCACTGTTAGGAGAACCAACAAATGGGAAAAAAAAAAGCTTGATAAATATTTTCCATAACAAAACACAATTGGTTTCAGTGGGATACAGCTCTGTTTCTCATTAGTTATCCTTCACTTGTCAGACAAGTTCCATATTTCACCGAAACCCGCTGAGTATTCTTTCTAGTTTGCTGGGGAAAGTGGCCATACATTTAGCACGTTCCCTTTATGCTGTGTGTTTTCACAGGTCTTTCTTTAAAACACACTGTACATGCTTTTGCTTCTTTCCCTCAGGATAGTGGGTTTCGACATCCAAGGAGAGTTTAAAAGCAGGTAACAAGTCATCACTTTTGAAGCTGCAGAGCAGCTGAAGAGGTGCAATAGCCCCAGCAGCCATTATCAGTGCCTGCCAGGGTGCCACGCTATCAAGTTATATGATAAAGCACTCAGCTGACACCAGAAAAATAATCATTCTCTCTCTCCTGCACCACCCCCTTTTTCACAAGGAGGCTTTTTACACTCATTAAATGCAACCTTATCTCTGAAAGACTGCAATCCTCAGCAAATGACAAGTGTGCCTAATCTCATTTTCTGACAAGCGATTCTGACAGCACCTTCCTTTTGATTTCTAAGACACGTAGCTAGACATATATTAATCTGTCAGTCATCGCCCCTAGGAAGGATGGAAAAAAGGAGAGACAGAGATGAACATTTGTGAATGTGAAGGGAACAAGGCAAGAAAGGACTAAGGGTCCTTTCCTGGCTATTTTAAGCAGCTCAGCTGTGTTTCCCCACTCCTCCCACCCCAACATGGCACCCAAGTCACTCCCGTGCAGCAGAGCTGCCAACCCACCTGTCTGCAGAGGTGGGTTAACAGGCATTTTATTTCAGGTTTCAGCGTGGCCCAGCAGCTGTGGACTAGCAGCCAGCAGTGGGTGTATTCTGGGTATATTTTCATGGTTTCCCTGGTGTCCAAGGCAGTTGGATTCTCATTTAATTTCTCTGTGCCTCAACTTTCAGCACTGCATAAAACCCAAGTGTTATTGTCACCACAGTGCCTATTTCAGTTGCAGACTGGGACTTCCCAGTACTGGTACTATAAAATGTAGAGACTTAATTCCGAATTTACAGATTATGAAGTGTTCTGCAATAACACTCTTTTTGTGCAGCGAGAAATGCTTTGTCATTGCAGCCACTGAAGCCCTGCTTGGCTTTGGTCACCAGCCTGGCTGGCACATGTTAGCAGGGACAGGCAAAGACAGGTTGGACAAAAGCATCAAGATTGAAAGCATCAAATTGGTGTCAGATCTTCACAATTCTGTATGAACACTCAAGGTGCTGTAAAACGTTCAGTACATCACAGCCTGGCTAGGTGCAAACTGGAGAGGCTGAGCAAGACTGAGTCCAGTTGCTTTTGGAGGCTTGGAAAAGGTAGGATTTCCAAGAACCCCTGGCTATAATATGAGAAGGTGCATTTAAAACCCAAGTGTGTTATGGGGCCCTACAGTGAGTGGGAATCAGTGCAGCTCACGTGGATTTGCCACTCAGCAAGTGTGCAAAACCCAGGCACTTTATGCACAGTGTATGACATGATAAGGGGGAATGGTTTTAGTGAAAGGGGGTAGACGTAGGCTTGATATAGGAAGAAATTTTTCCTTGTGGGGGTAGTGAGGCCCTGGCACAGGTTGCCCATGGAAGTTGTGGCTGCCCCATCCCTGGAAGTGTCCAAGGCCAGGCTGGATGGGGCTTGGAGCAACCTGAGCTAGTGGAAGGTGTCCCTGCCCATGGCAGGGTGGAACTGGGTGGGCTTTAAGGTCCTTTCCAACCCAAACCGTTCCGTGATTCCATGATATGGATTGGTGGGCACAGGGCTGTGGAGTGGGAGGAGGTAGCTGGTACACAGCTACAAAACTGCAAAGGGGCGTAAAATAAGTGAGATTCTACAAATGGGACCCAAAGGAGGAAGGAGATGAAATGAGGTGGGAGGCAGTGTACTTTATCTTGCACAGACCTATTAGTTATGTTCCTCGGAAACACGCCTTCTCCCTCTCAGCATGTGAGTCATATTAATATTTCTACCCACCAAATGGTAAATTACAGTAAATTAGACAGATTTCCCATCTAACATTTGCTGGCTGACCCGCCTGCACTTGCAGAGACCTCCCCAGCTGGCAGCACATCCTCCTGCCTGGGGACGGCCCAGGCGCCGCAGCTCCAGCTTGGCCCAGTCCAGATCCCTCAACTCAGAGCTCCTCTCCACCTCCTCTCCCTCCTGATGTGCTATATCACAGTACAGGAGAAACTTTATTGTTCATAATGGGCTAAGAAGAAAAAAAAAATCAAACGAAAGCAAAGTACAAAGGGGCTCCTCTGCAGTGCTTTAAACCGATGCCATTTTCATAGCAATATAGTCATTAAGTACTTGTTTGATGGTGCAAAAAGTAGGCCAAGATCTTTGCTAATACATTTAATTAATCAATACCTGCACTAGAAGATGGGAACAATTAAAGTTTTCCTCCTCACTCAGACAAAGCAGCAGAAAGCTTGTGATCTACTTAAGGAGCCTGCCACTCAATGGGAAGATGAAAAGACTCCTTTAGTTTTACTTAAGAGCTGAAATCATGTTAATACTCCAAGTGTTTAGGATGTGGCTCTCAGAAAGCCAGTAAATGAGCAGTGGCAGGAAAGCTGCCTGTTGTCCTCAGACTTGTGTTTCCACCCTGATGTCATCATAACAGGAAAAATCACAAATGTATTCTGGAGTTCACTGAGCCTGAAAATAACACTGGGGATATTTCCTTGCTGTGCAGAACACTTGGATAACTGAGCCTACCAGAAACATCCAACTACTCCTGATGGGCCTTGGAAGGGTAAATGGAAACATGACCCTGCAGTTTACATTTCTTCTGGATTTTTATTAAAAAAAGGATTTTCTAGTTGCATTTAAGTTTCAGGATGCAGAAATGAAGGTGTAGGTAGAAAAAGTTTTCTCCTGTGGGGAAAAGTGGTGGGAGGAAACTGGGCAGTTCACTGTGCAGACCTCGGGCTCAGGGAGGGAGAGACTTCTAATTTCACAATGAGGGTTGCTGTTATGGGCATCAAATACAAGAAAATTGCCCCAAATCAGCCCAAAATGCAGCTGTCCTCGGGGGACTCCAGCTCTACCCCTGCAGCAGGTGCCACCATCACCTAAGGGACAACACTTACCTCTTTTCCACCTTCTGGGGCCTCCAAAAACACACCTTGGCAATCATCCTGGTGGGCTAGTGTTGCCACATCTCCCCTGCACCCACTCCCTTGACTGGAAAAACTTTGGATAGGGGTCTCCTTTCAACCCAAGAGGCAGGACAGTGAACAGGTCACAAAGGATACGGTTGTTTCCCACTCCCCAAGGGAGTAACATCAAAGAAGACCAATGCAGGTAGTGCCAAAAACTGAATAGCCCAGGTTCATCTACTGTTCATCTCTGATGAGAGCAGAACCTCACCCAGGACCTCACAGCTTTCTGCTATGGAACCAAAGGGTCCATCACGGACACATCCTGACCTTACACACAAGAGAAAGTACAGACACAGTGCTGTGTTGAAAACAAACTATTTTTTCATGCCATCATTAACAGAAATATAAATGCTAATGACCTTATAATTTGTATTATGAGAACTATCAAGATAATGTTGCAGCCAAACAAGGAAAACTTCTCCCTGGTCATCATTTGGGAAATGCTGGAGATGCACTCAAGTCATAGAGTTGATCTCTTGCTGTGAATTTGCTGCCTAGTTTCACTCGCTATTGAGCCTATCAGGCAATTTGCTGTTTCTAACCCACTTGTCAAAATTATGCCAGAGCCTCACTAATACTTTCTTTGAGGTCTCCAATTGTCCTGTGCATCTTACCTGGGATTGCAGATTGCTCAGGTCACGGTACTCACAACAGAAAGGTCGACAACAAAACAAGCAGATGGATTCTGCCCTAGTCCAGCCTCCATCCAGACATCCAAATCTCTCCAAAAGTCCTGATTTGAAGTCCTTGGAAAATAAAATCCCTCTAACACAAGAAACAATTTTCAGTAGCTCGCCAAGCGCTATTTTCCTTTCATTTAGGATTCTAACAAAACCTAACTTCTTTGTCTCTCAAGCTCCCTTGATCTCCTTCACTTTTAGCTGTCACATAGAGTCAATTGGCTGCACCTCTCTGCTTGATAAAGACAAGCCAACTGGTCTGATGTATCTTTAATGAGGAGGTAGGTAAGACACAGTCCAACAAGGTGCTGCACACTTTGACCCTAAGCTAGCAAAGCACTTGAATAGCTGCTTAACTTTCAGCAAAAAAAAAGCCCTTTTGAAGCTAATGGGGCTGCTCTGGCATTCAGACTTGAGCACCATTGTATAAATTTGGCTGGATTAGGGGCAGAGTCTTTGCAGGGCTGAACCAGTTACTGAGAGAGCAAAACCAGTCAGAAATACACAGGTAACCTGGTGAGAGCCCAGGCTGCTGAGTCACAGGGAAACTGGGGAAAGTCCCTCCATTATTAATTAAAGTGTCAGCCTTGTTGCACACAACACTGTGTGTGTTGTTTTGTGTTAGTGGGAGCAGGCAGGGTTATTTCTGTTCTAATGGAACACTTCATAAATGGGATGGAACACCTGAAGGATCTGCAGGGATGAAGGCTTGGCCTTTACTTCAAAATAAGTGTTCAATTCTACAAGAAGGAAGGGACAAATACAAAATAATACAAATACAAATTAATGATAGGGAGGTCATGGAGAGGAAGCCAAAAGAGTAAAATTTATATCAAAGCTGAGCTATTGTTCCTGAGACTCAGTTAATCAGCTGATCCATATCCAGCCTGGATTATTCCAGGCATTACTGGAGGAGGAGAGCTTTTAGAATCTAATATAATACATGAGAGACATGATAAAACTTCAACCTGTTGTGATAATATGTTCTACTCCACATGCACCCCTAAGAAAGGCTGCCAGATCTCATCACCATTACTTATTAATCCATTTGTTCCTATAAAATCTTCTTATTTCCCCCTCTTTTTTAGGAATTCACTTTTTCTAAAGAGGAACTGATTTAATGTAGGGAAAAAGCTGCAGCGTATCAAAAAGGGAATGGAAAAATGGGTAGGGAGATAATGTTTGTTTAACTGGGAAGGAAGAGTTATTTTAGAAATATTTTACATCATTTAAAAAGCACTGAGTACTATTTTATGCCTCTATCTGAGGAATAAAAGTCATAGTTATGAGTCCAGCTGTACATATTTCAATAGCAAAGTGAGACCGTAACAGATACATAAAAATTTCTTTAAAAAGTAGCTCAGGTAGATTTTTCATGAGTAAAACACTGGCAACCTGAACTTTAAGATAATTTGCAGCATTCCAGTGGAGCATTTTGTTCATCTGTAAAGTGCTACAGAAAACAGAGCATAGATCATTCCTCCTTAGGCCTGTGTCACCTCACTCCGGCTGCCCCGGGGCTGTGCCGTCCATCACAGCACAGTGGGGCTGGGATATGTTAGTGCTTCCAAGTTCTTTAAAATTTATGGAACGTGCCTGATGCTTGGGGTTATGGCCATTTATTTAGGAAGTTTTAGCTGCTCTATAACTCGCTACTGTGCAAACAACAAAAAGTAAGGTGTTCACCAGGTTGAGCTTCTCTCTGTACAACATTACATAATATGAAAATTAAGTATTTTTGCTTAGCAGCAGGTTGCAATATTCTATATTACATCGCCCAGGACATACACAGAGAAGGTTATAAAAAGCTGCCTGAGCTGGTTTTATTTGAAGAGGCCTTCAGACCAAAAGCCTCGTCTCCGCCTTGGACCTGGCAGGGAGGCTCCAAGAAGTCACCAGGGCTCCCCATTAAAATACTGTCAGCACATACAAGAGTTTTGGTCTCCTTTTTAGTTCAAACGTTGTCTGGGAGAGACAAAGAAACAAAGTGTTTGGGTCAGTGGAAATTTCTGACAAAGACTTTTCTTCCTGGCACACACAGGGACAACCCCACCAACTGTGTCGGGTTTGTCCCCCCCGAATGACAAGGCAAAGGTCCTGATTAAAGGCCCTCAGAGGGGGGGACACAAAAGATGGCCCAGGACTTCAAAGTCAGCACACTGCTGGCCAGCGGGGAGGTCCCTTTTTCCCCCCCTCTCTCCTTTTAACTTCAGCTCCTGCTGGCTGTGGAAGGGTTTCTAATTGCATTTCACAGGGGCTGAACAAAACGTGGTCTTGTCTTCCAGACAGCAGCGACCCCGGAGGATGTGGAGATGATGTGAGGCTTCAGAGCAGGAACAAAAAGAGATTTATCACGCCAGCAAGCCATGCAGAGGCAATGGTGAAGCGTTTGCAAGGTTATTTGCATGTTGGCACATTTCTAGAGGTGAAAAAGCAGTGGTGGGTTTTCCTAGAGGTGGTGTGGGCTGGATCCCTTCTCATGGCTTTGAATGTGGGGCACCTGCAACCCCCCCAAGATTTGGGCCAGGGTTTGACCTTGTACATGGCACCAGCAGAAAGCCAGACACAGCTGAAGGTGGTTGCCTTGACCAGTGGAGTGGATTCCTCTTTTGTGCTGGAGAGGAAGAACCTCTGCCCACTGACCCAGGTCTGGAGGGGGAGACTTTGGCAAACTGTGATCTTGATCAAATGGCAGCCAGGATGATCTAAGCAGCCTAATTAACATTCTCCTAGTTGTGTCTAGAGCTATGAAAGACAAGGTTTGGCTGAAGCCTGGAAGTACAGGGAAGTGGTTTTAGGGGATGTAGGATGAGAAGAAAGCCTCCAGCCAAATGTTACATAGGCATTGCCCTGCCAGTGCAGACACGGGACATGATTTCAATCAAACCTGAAACTATACTGGAACTTTGCCATCTTACCCTCTATTCTTAGTGACAAAAAGGTCTGTGTTAGTAGGGATGAACAAAACCCTATGTCATCCCAAAATAAAACAAGTAACAAAGTGCTATCCCTTTAATGCCTGATAGTCTCTCTTTTCCACTTCCCTAATGAGATTGGCTTTCTCATTCTTCTTCTTTTGCATTCAAATTTCAATCTGCAATGAATTTTACACATTACAGGATGAACCCTATATCTGTTTTCCCACATTGCACAACACTAGACCCAACACAATACATCAAAATCCCAAGAAGTAGAGTTTATCCTGCATTGCTTTTGCCAATGCCAGACAATGAGAGCCAGCACTGCTGAGCCCTGAGCTTCCTCCATGGATGTCAGAGAGGAGAATTAGACCTGGAATGAGGTTAGTTAGTCACTGCTGATTCATCATGTGTTTGAGATTTGGATTAACAAACCATCCATCCCCCAGTCCTTGTATGCAGGCCCATGTTTCTAACAGGAGTAAGGGTTTTTTATTTATTTACTAACTGACAATGGTGGAAAGCCTCATATTCACATCCGAATTATAATAAATGCATTATAAATGAGTAAGTAGGAAACAGTAAGGAAATGATGTTTTACTTTTAAATGCTAATTATGGAGCCCTGGTGCAGTTAATGTGTAGGGTGTTCTGTCAATTTTTAATGTTTATGCCAAGTGTAGTCTTCAATTTAACATGAGCTTTTAATCCTTTGAGTACTAAATTGCCTTTTAATGCTTGCAGCACAACATTGTGTTTGCACAAAGTCAGGACTGAAAAATGAATTTACTACAAGATATGTGCATGTATGAAGGGGGGAGGAAGTACAAAGGACAAGACTTCTTTTTAATGATGTTGTTGGAACCATACAAGAGGAAGGAACTGCTTTCAGGATGTACCTGGCAATTGTTTGCAATGGCAAGAGGCTGCTGCTGATTTAGTATCTCTGTTGAAGCTTTTTCAGAGAGGGCTCTTTCAGGCTTCAATAATTTATCCAACGACTATACCAAAAATTTATGGTTTGCACCCAAAAATGGAAATTGAAGAAAAACAAAATGAAAGGAATTACCACAGAGAGGAATCTGCATGTTCAGTAGGACAAAAGCACCCATGAAGAGAGGGAGTTTTTCAGCTGACAGTACTTAAAAGAAATGCAGAGTAAGGCGGTTCTGGAAAAGATAAGTATTGTTTTCTGGGTTGGCTGGTTTGGTTTTGCCTTTTCAGCTGGTTCCTAGTTCTCAGGCTGCTCCAGTCAGTAGTGTGGCTACAGCACAACCCCCTGGGCTGAGGATGCTCATCCCAGCCCAACACAGCTTTTCCTTCCCAGTCTGCCCTCCTGTGAGCAGTCAGACTCAGGGAAATGGCCCAGGAAGGTCCACCTTCACAGCCAACAGCACAACTCCAGCACCCTGCACACACTCTCGGGGTTTCCTTGCCAGGGGACCACGTCCCCACTTGCTCCCACGGCAGCACTGCTGGGATTTGGCCAACTGGACAAACCCCAGCCCCACGTCCCCTCACTGCTGCTCTCCCCTCCCCTCCCAGCCCTGGGTGTAGGGGACTTAGAGCAGCTTGTGAGGCTAATCCCTATTTATCTCCCCAGTGAACAGACGTTTTAAAATGACACTGTTCACATGCTTAAAGCTCCGAATTTGACTTTCCTTGACAGCAGCCATGTCAGGAATCCCAATGAGGGTTATTTTTGGCAGTGGAGCCTTCACAGAATAGGCTTTGCTGTGTGTACAGTTTTCAGCACACCAGTACAGTTCTGCAGAGGAATAAAACTGGGGGCCTGAGGATTTTGTACATCCCGATGATGTACCCTCAGCTTTGCTGCCAGGTTAGACCCAGAGGGGTAAAGCTAATATATTAAAAACTCTCTTTCCTTTTTTTTCTTCCCCCCACGCCACCAAAATCTGTAAGATTTTTAGGAGATCACAGGATGGTTTGGGTTGGAAGGGACCTTAAAGCTCATCTCATTCCACCCCCTGCCCTGGGCAGGAACACTTTCCACTAGCCCAGGTTGCTCCAAGCCCCATCCAACCTGGCCTTGGACACTTCCAGGGATCCAGGGGCAGCCACAGCTTCCTTGGGCAACCTGTGCTAGGGCCTCCCCACCCTCACAGGGAACGATTTCTTCCTAATATCCAATCTAAACCTCTTCTTCTTCAGCTTAAAGCCATTCCCTCTTGTCTTCTCGTTGCAGAGCCTTGTAAAAAGTCCCTCTCCAGCCGTCCTGTAGACTGGTATTTGGAAACATTTTTCCTTCTCCCTCATCCTAGAACCCCACATGTGCTAAAATATAGTTTATGTTGCCCACTCCAATAATTTGGTGTTAGGGGAAGAAGGATCTCTACTTTTTGGTTATTAGCCAGTCACAGGTAACAGCAGCCAGGAAGAGCTAGAAATACAAATAGGGTCAACTATTTAATCATAAAACAATTATATGTTTTATGATTAAATAATACAACTTTAAAAAGTGGCTGTAAAGAGAAACATAGCCAATTAAAGGTGGAGTTTGAGCTGACAAATACAATTGTCACAGGTAGACAGGTAATGTTTAAACATTACCTTTGAAAAAAACTGCAGCTGAAATTAGTCTATGGGCCTTTTGCTAGAAACTCATACACTGAATTTAAGCACAGAAAAGGTCTTGCCACATAAAACCACCAAAATACAGAATCACAGGATCACAAAGGTTGGAAAAGACCACCAAGATCAATCTTGGACTGAGTACCAACATGCCCATTAAACCACACCAGAAAGGGCCACATCTACTCATTTCCTGAAGCCTTACAGGGATGGGGACACCCCTCCCCCCGCCCCTGTGCCAGGGCCTGACCACCCATTTCAGTGGAGAAATCTTCCCCAGTATCCAACCTAAAGCTCCCCTGGCACAGCTGGAGGCCGTTCCCTCTCCTCCTGTCCCTTGTTCCCTGGGAGCAGAGCCCGACCCCCCCCAGTTCCCCCCTCCTGTCAGGGGGTTGCAGAGCCAGAAGGTCCCCCCTGAGCCTCCTTTTCTCCAGGCTGAGCCCCCCCAGCTCCCTCAGCTGCTCCTGCTGCTCCAGCCCCTTCCCCAGCTCTGTTCCCTTCTCTGGACATGCTCCAAAGTCTTTCTTGTTGTGAGGGGGCCAAAACTGCCCCCAGGATTCGAGGTGGTGCCTCCACAGTGCCAGCACAGGGGGACAGTCACTGCCCTAGTCCTGTGGCCACACCATGGCTGGTACAGGCCTGGTGTCCTTGCCCTTCTGGGCCACATGTGGCACGAAGCACATGGATCACTGCTCGTGGAAGTGAAAAGCCAAAGTGAAGCCAAAGTAAAGGAGGCTGAGATGTTCAAAGTAAAGCATTGTGCCTGCTAAGCCTTGGCTGTGTCACCCCACATCCAACCAAACCCTCCCTGCTCCCTCAAGACTTTCTGCTCCCATGTACCATTTTGTATCTGCTGGAAGGCAGGAGGGCTCTGCAGAGGGACCTGGTCAAGCTGGAGAGTTGGGCTGATTCGAAGGGGATGAGGTTCAAACAGGCCAAGTGCCAGGTCCTGCACTTTGGTCACAACAAGCCCCGGCAGCCCCCCGGTGTTGGGTCAAAAGTTGGACTTGATGTCTTTTCCAGCCTGGTTGATTCTATGATTCTATGATTCTATGTGTGTTAAGGTTCCCCCTGTCCACACTGAGGAGAACCTGGCCATGGCACTATCCCCACTCACATCCCAAGGTTGCTGCTGGCAGCGAGGGGTGACCAGCCCTGGTGAACCCCCAGCCCCTCAGCCCAGCTCAGCTCCTGGCACCTGCCCTGCACAGCTGAGGAAAGACTTCTCTGAAGGTGCTTTGGGAGGTAATTACACCCTGGGAGGTAATTACACCCATTTGCAGAAGTACCAACACTGCAGAGCAGAGGTTGGAAAACACGCGTTTGGGAATTCTCCCGTCTCTTCATTTGGCCCAATGCCTCACTAATGGCATCCAGCTAAACATCCTGGCTTGGAAAATGGGGAGGACCAGGAAACCAGGCAGTGTTGGCCACTATTTTTTTCTTGTGATTGCATCATTTTTTCAGGACAACCACTTAAAGCTTGGTGCTCAAGGCAGGCTCTTAGGCCCATCCCACTGAGATGCTGAACCCCCTGGCCCCAGTCTAACACTGAGGTTTTTCTGCTCTGCAGGGAAGTGACAAATACCAAAACACCCCATACTTGAAAGACCAATAAAGGATAATCCATAATTTAAAGAATCAAATATATGTCCCTATTTCCTCTGGCTTTGATCTGGAGTTTTAATTTATGGAGATAAAACTGAATTAGACGCCAGTTTTAAAAGCTTGGTCTTCAAATACTGGACTTAAATTTTGAGAAGGGGTATTAAAGCAGAACCCACAGACAGGGAAGGCACATTCCACCCTGCAGCACCACAAACCCTTTGGAGCATCACTGCTTTCATGGCTCCAGAAGGACATGGCTGCACAGGAGTGCTAAAGGCATATGTTCCACATATGTAAACATATATTCCTACATGAGGCTTAGATCTCCAATAGGAGGATTGGAGAAATAAACCCATCTTTTTGAATGGGGCGGATGCAAGAGCAGGGCTGGGGTCTGTCTGGTGGGCAGGACAGGCTGGAGTGATGGTGGTAGTGGGGATGGGGACCTGCAGATGCCCTGGCTGGGGATTTCAGCCCTGGCACAGAGTTCTGCAGGGTTCTCTGAAGGCAGGAATCTCCCTGCCACAAACCACCTACCAATTTTAATGTATTTTAAAATAAGACAGGGGTGAGGTCTGTATTTGCAGTGTGTTTTGCTTTGCCTTACATTTCCAATCCTCTTTTCCAAGCCTCCTTCTTACTATTTTTTCTCCCCTCACCCAGGTTTTTTAATCTTCTCATTCAAGGCTGAATTCTTCTCTTTTCCTTTTCATGCCATTGAGGTGAACAGCCTCTATTTTAGATCTTGTTCATTAATATATCGAGGCATCTTACTTTGTATTACTTCCATATCTAGATGTTATCTAAAGCTTTTTATATAGTAAGAGAGAAATTACAAGGTTCATAATTTCCCTCATACATGTAACAAAAATGATAAAGCATGAAATTGCAGAGCTGTGACTGATTTTTCTATAGAAGTTCAACAACTTCCAGCAGGCTACGGCAGAGATGGGGTTGGATTTGGGCTGTGCCTTTAGGTCTGTGCTGATATGAATCATTGTGTGCACGTGTCTGGAATTAGAAACTTGTGTTTGTCTTTTATATGTGTCAAATACACGTCAGAGCAGGCCACGGAGATGCTCCAAGGGCTGGAGCCCCTCTGCTCTGGAGCCAGGCTGGGAGAGCTGGGGGGGTTCACCTGGAGCAGAAAAGGCTCCAGGGAGACCTGAGAGCCCCTTGCAGGGCCTAAAGGGGCTCCAGGAGAGCTGGAGAGGGATTTGGGACAAGGGATGGAGGGACAGGACAAGAGGAAGGAGGAGAGGTTCACAGGGGATATTAGGGTGAAATCTCTCCCTGTGAGGGTGGTGAGGCCCTGGCATAGGTTGCCCAGAGAAGCTGTGGCTGCCCCATGATGTCATCCATCAACTTGCTTTAGTGACTCTCATAAGGGAACTTAAATCATGGAACGACAGTTTTTGATTTCCTTAATTTTAGAGCAAACGTGGAAATCAGGTGAGCTCGGGAAAGCTCCGTGGAAGTGTCCAAGGCCAGGTTGGATGGGGCTTGAAGCAACCTGGGCTGATGGAAGGTGTCCCTGACCATGGCAGGGGGTGGGACTGGGTGAGCTTTACAGTCCCTTCCAACTCAAACCATTCCATGACTCTGTTTCTATAAATACATCACACTTGGGTGAAAAGCAACATTAAAACACCAGATAAAACCCTTCTGAGAGGATGCAGCATGTCTGCAGCAGATTTGGAATTACACAGCAATTTTGTAAAACATCAGGCAGCTCTTTAATAGGTCCTGTTTGGGCAAGCAGATGGAAGAAAGGATTCAGTTTACCCACATCTGCAAAATCCAGCTTGGAGGAATAAACACTCAGCAAGAGACTTCTAATTCTTTGTGCACCTGCCTAGGGCAAAAGTAACATAGCACTGGTTTTACTCCTGGGCTTTTGAACACATCTTGCTTTTGACAGGGCTACAGACAGAGCAGCTGTAATTGTTGGCTGGACCTCCTTGGAGAGTATTTGAGCCCCACACTGTGCTCTTGGATTCATGGAAAGGAAGAAAGCTCAGCACCTCCCAAGACCTGATGAGATCAGGGCGAAGTCAGTCAAAGAAGAGCAACGCAGTTATCAGACAGAGAAGGCAAAACTAGCCTCTCCATGTGTCACTAAGGACAATGGGGCTGCACTCCTTCCAAGGTCCTACTGAAGCCCAAGTGAAATTAAATCTTTCTATTTAATAATGATTCACCCAGTTTCTTCTACACTCCTGGTGCCAGACAACTATAAATGCTTCAGTGGTGCCAGGATCCCCATCCCAGATGTCCAGGACACCCTGGAGTCAGCACTGTGTCCATGGCAAGGTTACAGCAGCCCAATGCCCCTATTCCTGGACTTGCCAGCAGTGTGGATGAGGCCTTGCAGCTCACCAAAGGCAGCGTGGAGTTGAGAGAACCGTTCCCACTGTGGGGTTTGTCCATGAAGCTGGATTCCTTTCCCTCAGCTGGATTCCTCTCCCTCAACTGGACTACAGAGAATACAACACCCATATCACATTGCCTTGACATACTTTGTGACTGGCAAGCCCTGCTCTCCCCACTCCCTTACATATCCAAATTTCTGAGGTTAACTTTTTCTGTCACTCATCCCTACAGCACACTAGGCAATGGTGAGCCTTTAAAAGAATAAAATTTAAAAAATCAGTGTGAATTTAAAAGTATAAAGTCTTTGTGCCACGCTGCCTAATGTTTCACTGACCATCTCATGCAGTGATGAAGGGAAATCTCTGTTTAAAACCTGAGGCAGGTTCTTTGTGGTGTTCTTTCCATCATTGGGGTAAAGAAGCCATGGAGGGCTGGAATACCCATGGGAAGGCTGGAGAAGCCAGGGAAGCCCAGCACACACGACTTAAGTTCCACTGTGTCACAAATCTATCCTTATTTCAATAAATGTATGCATGTGCAAACATTTTGAGAAAGTTTCAAGCACGTACTCTAGCATGGTAATATCTTCCAAAAGCTGTGGATTTCACTAAATCACTTTTACTGCCCTAGTTTTGGAGGGAGTATAAATATTGCATGCACGGAATCCAGCACCGTTTCAAGGGCACCACTGCACGTGGGGCTGTGTGGGGCTGCACGGCCCTGACTCAGGGCCTGCTGGCATTGCTGGACACTTGTCATCCATCAACTTGCTTTAGTGACTCTCATAAGGGAACTTAAATCATGGAATGACAGGTTTTTGATTTCCTTAATTTTAGAGCGAACGTGGAAATCGGGTGAGCTCGGGAAGGCCGCGTGGTGTGCGAGCGTGGCAAGGAGCTGGCAAACCAAACTCCCCTCGTGGCAGTCTTGCATATAAACTGTAAGCCCATAAATTGCCTTTAAAAAGTTACTATTGAGAAATTCCAGTGTTGCTTTTTTATATTATTGCATTGCCTAAAAGCCTTAGCTGTGAACTTGGATTCTGGCTCTCTAAAATACACGTCCCTGTCTCAGAGCTGTACATTACAGACACTAAGACATTACAGACACTAAGACATTCATTGCCCAGCTGAATCCAGGCTAATGCATTGCATTTATTCCCTAAAAGCATTCAGAGGAGAAATGAAAGAGCAAACAAAATAAACCCTAATGTTACACAGGAATTAAATATACCCAGTCTTTACTACTTGGTATTTTCCTCCTTTGCTATTCATAAACAGGCAGCCAGAAGTTTCTTTACTCGTAATGATGAGTGAAGGCTGGATTGGTAACTCCGTGATCCCTCAGAAATTGCCCGTGTCTGTGATATCTGGGAGTCAGCACCTCCACCTGTTCAGCTGTCACACCTCTTGTTCAGGTCTCTCCTATGATAATCTCCCCCTGCTCAGCTCCAGATAACACAATGCATTCTCTCTTCTACCTCCCGAGCTTATTTGCAGATGTAGCCAGCCATAAGAAGCTTTAAATGTGTATTACACTACAGGAAAAACCCCTGTGGCCCACCAAGTAGTGGGCTGGAAAACCAGTTTAGATTCACAAAGAAGCTGGTATTAAAATCCTGGAGGACTTAGCATTCCACCTGCCATGGGTTTTAAGTCCTGTGAACAAAAAAGGAGCCCTGGTAATTTGGCTAAAAAATGAAATTCCATCATTTCTGCAGAATAAACAAAAACAAACCCAATGCATTAGCTATGCAATACTTCTCAGCATCACAGTTTGAATGCATCATTAAAGACAGATTTTACCCATGAAAAGCATTTTTAAAAAGTAATAAATACACAAAACTTTACATACACTTTTCATTTCATTCCTACATCCTCTCTGTGGGAGGTGGACTCAGATTAAGTTGGTATAGCCAATTCCTCCAGCTCCAGGAAGCTGGAGCCCTATTTCTTACAGCTCACTTATTGTATATTGTGCTCTAAGCTAGATCCTACCTGCAAGTGTAAAATTTGGGAGAATAAATCTATGATGTTCACAGATATTAGAAATGAAAATAAGTAAAGAGCAGCTAGAATGTAATCTCCCTGTCAGTACAGAAAGTTCACATTCCCATTTCCAGGTCCTAAGACAAACACCAAGGCCAATTCTCTGATTCTTCTCTCCTGAAAAACTGGTTTATTACAAAATTCAGGTGGAATCCTCTATGCTCAGATCTAAGATGGCTTTATTAATTACATGGGGAGCTGTTTTTGAAGGAGCACAAAGCAAATGAATGTGCAAATTACTATGGAGAACATCCTTGCTGGCCCAGCCTTGCCAAAGCAGTGTTGTCTTGTCCCTCTTCCAGTCGAGGAACCATCACCATTGATTTGAGGAAGGACCAAACTGCAGCTCAGTGCCCCAGCTGCTGGGAGGGTGATGCTCTAAAGAAGGCAAAATAACCCTCACATCCAAATTAAACCTTAAGGAGGGGGAAAAGAAAGGTACCTGCAAATATCAGAATCCTGAAGGATGTTAAACCAGGAGACAACAGCCACAGTCAACAAGTCAAGTCTCCTTCCATCCTCCTCCAGTGACAAAACCAGAGTACCTAAGGCTTCTTAGTGCTTTTGATTATATCTCAAAAATACCATAAAATAATGGGATTGAGTCTCCTCTCTGGCATAGTGGATTTTAATGATAAGTGATTGCCCCTGAAATGCTGGCATCACACTGGAGTAAACGAGAGGTGTGAGAAGCACAGTGTTATAATGGGCACTGCCTCCAAAAAATACTGCTCTAGTAATGCCCACAGCTCATACATGGCAGACACTGCCCAGGTCACTGCAACAGTCATAGCCTTGAAAAGACAGGGAATGACAGAGGAGAGCTGTAAAATATCCGTCCCCATTCCATGGCCACGGACTGCCCTGGCGATGGATCGGCCCCAGCGGGTGCTGTCAGTGAAGCCCTGTAGCCAAGTGCCCGAATTCTCAGAACACACAACTCCAGCAGAGGATACTGCAAGGTTACCAGTAAAAGACGAGTCCTGAGGGGAATATTCAGGAGCAGTTCCTTGGTTGGGAGCTGCTTCCCGCTGCGGAATGTCACTCACACAGAAAGTCACGATGCCTTGATAGGCTTCACAATCCCCATCAGTTCTTCAGCTGCTTGGCTAATCAGATATTATTACCTCCTTTGTGTTTTCTTCCCCAGCCCTCTCTCTCTCTTTCTCTGGCAAGGTTGCTGCAAAAGCACTCGGTAATGATTCCTATCTAAATATTTCACTTGCGATACCAAGGTCTGTATTTTGCATACTGTGGAACTTCTGTTGCTTTGTCTTTTGACAAAAAAGCTCGCCGTGCTTCTAGGAATAAATACTGATAATTGTACCCAGCCTCAACAGAGCCTGTTGTACATTAAACCACACAAAATTGGATTCAAAGGCAGTAATTGTTGAGGACGTGACTTCAGCACACCCAAACCTTCAAGGTTTGTGTGAAGGTGGAGGTTTGGGAACTCCCTTTCAGGCTTGAGGCTACACCAGATCTTTCTGTGCCACACAGACACCCTGGCAGGACATGTGGAACCAGAGTCTGGTGCTGTGATTCCCAGTCCTGCAGGGTCACCTCCTCATTGGGAATCCTCCCTCCCTACACTCAGAGTGAAAGGAACATTTCACTTCACTTTATAAACATGCTTGGCATGGGCCTGAATCTTCTGTAGACATTGGCCAGCATATGGCCATTAAATTCCTTGGGAGAAGATGTAGGTCAGTGCTAAAAGCTTTAGAAAATCTCACTTTTTGACTTTTGCTTTCCTTGTGTGCAGAACACTGAGATTTCAACTTGCCTAAATCAGAGGAGATTAAACTTCAGAATTCCAAAACCAGGCAAATTGTTATGATTAATTTTTTTTCTCACAGTTGCTTAACAAGACAGACCTGGTGACTTTACAGTCTTCTGCAAAGGAGAGATCCCCAGAGCTTTGACCATATCCAAACAACTGCCCCTTGTTGAGCAGATGTTCAACTCTGCAGAGCAGTTCAAACAGTCCCTGGAGCAGGGGCCTGACTGCAGCTCCCTGTGCTGTGGCACACAGGCCATCAGCTGCAGCCCTGCTCCTTCACCCAGCCCCGTCCCTTCCACCCAGCCCCGCTCCAGGCCACCGAGACCCGAACAAAGGCGGCCTTTTCTCAGCAGGACGTGTGAGCTCGGGCACTCTGCCACGGCTTCCCAGCTTCTGCAGGTAACTGGGTGCAGTGGAGACAAGCCTAATGTGGTTTCATATGGAAATGAGTGGTAAATTATTAATATTAATAACATCTATAAACAACTGGTGACAACTTCAAGTGGCTTATTGTGTAGTACGTACAAGGCATCTGTTCATTATCATTTACAAGACACTCTTGATACACACAACAATTTACCCGAGGAGCTGTGCAGACACGTCCCACTCTGAGTTTCCCTGTCAAAGCCCAGGGTGCTGACAGCATTCCAGAGTCTGTGCTGGGAGAGCACTGTGCTCATACTGGAGTGGGAGCCCTGGGGTGGGTGTCCCTCACCCGCACGCGGCGCCGGCGGGGACGAGCTGCTCCCAGCAGCTCATTTACCTTCAGATCTCGCTGTTCTATAAGGTCACAGCGATTGCATCAGTGGAAATTTGTCTAATTCAGAGAGGGGCTGATTCTCGCTGGCAGCCAGACGCCTGGAAGCCATTACGTGTCTGTGTGATGGTTTAAGGCCCAAAGGAAACTTCCTCCAGCCCAGCAAGTAACTCACGGGAAAAGGTTGTGAGAGGGGAGAGGCAAACGGGAGTGTGAGTGCAGGATTCTGCAAAGCACCACTATAAGTTTATTATGTCAAAGATAGAGTAAGCCGTGATGTTACAATTTTTCTGTCAAGGACAGTGATAAAAAACTCTCCTCACTCCAAGCTCTGGGATTTACGGCATAGGTTTCCAACCTCCAGAGGCTAATTATTTCCAGTCATCCTGCAGTGCACCCTGGGCAATGCTTTATGAAGTTAGCTTCATGTGGCTGAACACCCCTTACTTCACTGGCCTCTTGCTGTCATGATGCAAAGACGGACTAGTACTTCATGTAGCAATTTTTAAATAGAAGTGGATGATTTTTCAAGTAATTATTAGCAAAAACGTCAAACAGAAAGGCAGAGGCTGGCTATCCTACTGAGAGGAACCACTGAGGCAGAAAATATGTGCCAGAGCATAGAGTGGGAGCTGCACTGAGCTTGATGTCAGACAATGTGCTTTATCAAACTGGGAACACAACACCAGGCTGCTCATAATGCCTCCTTTAATGAGGCGGCCCAGCCGCCATGCTCGGCTGTATTCAAATAAACACAGTGGCTTTTCAGCAACTGATTTTAATCTCATTTCCTGATCTGAGAAGGGCCCGGGAAACCTGACACTCTCAAAAAAATTGTTTTTTAATTGTTGTTGGCAACCTCATCTGCTACCTTCAAAGGACAAGTTAATGGTATCTAAACAGGGAACAGTGACACCACAGCAAGTGAGGGAGCTGCTCCTCTCTCTCTCTCTCACAAAGACCAATTCTCAAATCACCAGCTGTTTCCTTCGTCTTTTGGAAAAGGAAAAAAAAAAATATCTCAAGACCTTCCTTGAAGGCAGAGGTGGGAATGACAACGCTCGACCTGCAGATCAGGGCCGTGTCAGGAACAGCTTTGAAGTGGAGCATTGCAAAGGCCATCCGGAGCGTAGAGCCGCCCTCCTGCCGTCGGAACAGGCACTCCCAGGAGCTATGAGCAATTCCACACTGGACATGACTTCACTGGATTGCACACAGTGGAGAAGAACGATCTTCTGAGGTTAAAACACCAGCGTTCAGCTGGGGATTTCTGCTGTTATTGAATCCGTCCAGGCCGCAACCCCCCCGTGTACAAATGGAGAAACCAGTTCATTCCTTCTGATGCCCCATTTTCTCTGGCAACTTTACAAGCGTTTTTGGACATGGATTAATCCTTTTTCTGTGTTTAGTAATGACACCTGAAGACTATGTGTACATAAATGACCAATAATGGCAGCGCTCTTATCAGGTGGCCATCAAACCTTGGTCACATCTCACATTTCTGGAGTTAGTTTCTGGGCCTCGTAGAAAATCTGAACTAGAAACTGCTCCAGCCTTTGGGGAAATTAAGATATAGAATCACAGAATCATAGAATAGTTCGGGTTGAAATGGACCTTAAAGATCATAGGCCAAACCATGTGACAAATCCTTCCCTGTGAGGGTGGGGAGGCCCTGGCACAGGTTGCCCAGAGAAGCTGTGGCTGCCCCTGGATCCCTGGAAGAGTCCAAGGCCAGGCTGGACGGGGCTTGGAGCAACCTGGGCTAGTGGAAGGTGTCCCTGCCTATGGCAGGGGGTGGAACTGAATAGGTTTTAAGGACTCTTCCAATCCAAACCATTTTATGATTCTAAAACCTAGTAAATTCAGCAGTGAAGATACAGTAATTGTTTTTTCTATAAAAGACTGCTGAAATAGGAGAAAAAGCCCAATCCCACATGTAGTTGCAATAAAGCTCATTGTGCACATATCCAAAGGTAAAGCCACACGTGCCCCAGCAATCCAGCTGTGCTACATCTGGGCTTTCAGAGCAAGCCTGCAGTTCAGTCAGGCCACACTGGGGGTTCAAACTACCTGTGTATCTGCAGAAATATCTGAGCTACAAGGAACTTCTCAGCTCATTAACAGTCTGCTCTTTGAAGCTCCATCCAATTTTAGCAACTGAAATGCTGGAGGTGGCTCAGGCTGGCAAACAGCGAGTCCAGCCAGGTCTGTAGGGACTGTCCAGCTCATGACAGGTCAAAAGGAAGTTCACTGCCATTTAGGGTCGTTGAGCAAGTGTGGATGTATGGTAGTACTTAGCTTATGGTCAAGTGTTGCATTTCACAGAATCACAGAATATTCTGAGTTGGAAGGGACCCACAAAGACCAAATCCAACTATCAGCCCTTCACAGGACACCCCAACAATCCCACCATGTGCCTGAGAGTGTTGTCCAAACACTCCTTAAGCTCTGTCAGCCTTGGGGCTGACACTTGGTGATGTCCCATCTCTCTCATTTATCAAGGTCTCTCTGATTTTGAGGGATTTAAAGTGCCAGGAAAAGCTGTGGGGACACACCAATTTTTCTAAAAAGCAGCTGATTCCCATTCAGCAGAAGTTTGGTCCCACTTGTCCTGAGCTAGACCGAAGTCACTCAGACTGAAACACAAATGTTCATAAAGGCAACACTGTCTTAATGACTTGTTTTCAATTTAGTCCTAAATCAAGATTTAAGAGGTTTCTGTTATTGATTTTCTCAGTACTTAATTTTAAAACAGAATTTTGCAAGGGATTGTCCATCTGCAGGAAGAACATCCAGGTACCTCCATAGTTCCTGAGTGGAGATGCTTCAGAGGAAAAGCAGATGACAGTCCAACTGTTCCTGAGCATTTGGTTTATGACCAATTACAAGTTTAGCCTTCCAAAATTATCTCAGCATGGGTTGTGCTGGGCTAGCAAAGCTCTGCTGGGAAGGAGACAGACATTTTGGAAAACAACTTGACCAACCTGGATTTTGGAAAACCACACCTGCTGTCTCTCTTGTCTGGAGCTGGAACCAGGCATGGCACATGTGCAGGGAGAGGTGAAACCTGGCCTGGCTGTTCAGCTGACATGTTCCCTCAAGGCAAAATGTCAAGAGAAACACTATGAAAACGTGTGACTTCAGGTAGGAGTTGCCAACTTCAGGCATGTAGGATCATGTGGGACAGGTTCCTTGGAGCCAGCACCTCCTGCCCCCTCAGGCTTCCTGCTGCTGTGACTGCCCTCTGCTTTGGGAAAGAAAACCCCCCTGAGGCATGGCCTGAAGAGCAGCAAGAATCAGGCAAAGCAGTCAAGCAAAGAGCTACTGGTAACTTATGATCAGGCATAAATTTTTCAAGAGCCCATAAACAATTCAAACATCCAACATTTCAGAGAAACCAGTGGAACCAGGTATTTGTGTTAGTCACAGCACATTGCTGCAAAAGGCACTGCACATCAACATGGCACTGTTTGCTGGAGAGGTGGACACAGATCAACACAGACCCCAAGTTTCACACTGGGGGTAGACACGAGTTTTCCAGGGGAAAACACAAAAAAGCCAAAAAAAGCAAGTTTTGTCCAGCTGTGGTGGTCCATTAGGAAAAAAGATTGGAAACTGGACAAAGCTCCAGCCCTTCACATTATTACATCTCTGATATAAAAATGACAGCAGATGAGCTCAGTGCCAGCAAACTCGTTCCCAAAGCAGCAGAGGGTTCCTGGTATCTGTAACCTCCATCCTTTTGAAGTCTGTCATTTCTCAGAGCCTCTTTTTCTGCACTTCCAGCTGTTTATATGACACAAACCACTTTCTGGATGCGAGCCCCAGACCTCTCACGTATGGAAGAATTAACCTGAGGAGGAAACTGTCAGACAAGGCTGACTCGAGTTCCACCCCCACTTCAGCAACGCACAGGAGGAGCCAACACCTTTCTGCAGAGTGGCAAATTAGTGTCTTACAAGTGGAATGATCTGAGGGAATCTGCATCCAAGACCTTTGCCACAGAGCAGGACTCTATTGTGTTTGCACGTCAATAAAGGCACCCCAGGCAGCTCTGGGCTACCAGCTGAGCCGTGGGCAGATTGCAAACAGCTCCCAGTGCTGAGGCACCTGGACATGGGAGACTGTGTGGGTAAAACTGCAGAGACCTCTCCTCATCCCACTGCTCCCTCTGCCCAAAGCCTCAACCATGCACTCATCCCCCACCATCTCACAACACAGACCTCCTTGGAAGCCACTGCCACCTCCCACTTGTGAACCCCTCCTGGCCCATCCCAATCTGTGCTGTGTCCTGTGACTCTGGATCATATGGAGATTGGGTATGTTCCTTCCTACTGCAGCAAACCAAAAGTCTTCAGGAAAATCCAGAATTGGGTTTCCAGGGAATGGCACAAAAACAAGCATATGGGGACACCTGTCTGAATCTGCTCTCTGCTTTCTGCCACTGATGGCTCTGAGATTTCTTCAGCCAAGGATGTCAGCTTTGTACTTAAAGTTTTCCATACGTCTTTCTTCCAGAAACACTGTCCCCTCATCATCAGGAAGACTCACCACATTCAGTTCAACTTTATTCTGTAATATTTTTTCCTACAAAACTCTACTTTTACAGTATTTATGGCTGCATAACTACAAGTGAAGTAAAACAAAGAGAATGGAATTGGGAAGTTAAGTTGTATCGTCTGATAAAGTCAGGAAAATATTTGGAGAGGCAAACGCAGAAAACTGAGGCTGTGATGGCCAATGCTGTTTACAGAGTTGGCCAATGCAAGGGGAGATGAGTGAAGAGGCACCTACCTGTCTGTAGGAGATGCTTTTGCTCTCTGAATGAGCTCTTCCTGCCTGCAGCAGGTAACAGGTGTTGCCCTACTCACTCCTTCCCAGTATATTTTGGTAAGAGTACATAATCCTCAGAAAATCTTGTGATGAGGGTCATGCTATGCTGTTATATATTTTACAGAAAAACATGTCAAGGCAAAGAGAAGTGAACGGATCAAGAAGGGATGCCTGGCTTCCTTGGTACAGCTATTTGGCAAGCACAGATGGGGTTGCTGAGTGGTCAGCAGATCCCCAAGGGCTCAGAAACGACCCCTTGGACTTCCAGTGCTCCTCACAGCTCACAGGACGGCTCCTCTCCAACACACAGCACCTACAACTATTTATGCCCAGAGCTGTGACTCTGTGACAAAGCCTCCTCAAGCCCACTCGACACCGTGGTGCACTTGGCCATGGCACAGACATGGCTGGAACACTCCAAGGAAACTGGAACAGGCACAGAAAGCCACAGGAGGAAGCCCTGGGCTCCAGTACATACAGAATCATCAATCTCAGGATGAGAGAAAGGACTTCATGTTTGGATGACATCAAGCATCCTTGTCAGGATCATGACGTTCGTTCCCTTGCTGCTGACCTGGAAAGCGAAATATGCCCTTGACATACGACCCAAACAAATGTGAAGGCAATTTTACTGACAGCATGAATAAAATAAACTCTCCCTGACAGGCCCACAGAAAGGGGTAAGAGATGAAGTGGTTTGTGCTATCCTCCGTTAGCTAAAGCCCTTTGGACTTTGCTTCCACCTCACTGCAGAAGGCTGCTGATGCAAAGGGTGATATTTGCCTGCAATCTTTCCCTGGGAAGTAATTAGTTTCCATTTAGAGGGATGACAAATTGATCAGGCAGGAATCTCACTGAGCTCTGAATTGAAGTTAAACTGTGATAGCTCCAGCTCTGGCAAGTTGGGTTTGTCAGTCTGTCAATGCATTTTACAGTTTCAAAATTCAATCACCCAACAGCAGGAAAGACATTGGCTTAAAAAAAAAAAAAAGAAAAGAAAGATAGAAAAAAAAAAGAAGCAGCAGCACAGAAGAGGGGGGAGAACCAGCAAAGCCTACACTTCCTCCTGCAAGTTCATTATCACCTCTCCAAAGCATGACGGTGGTGTGAAATGGGTTAGACGCATGGATGCCTCTGTTAACGGCCAAGGAAAAAAAAGTCGCACATCATTAGGAATGGAATAAACGATACCGAGGCACAGAGCAGAAATGATTTGATTAGCAATTTCCAGTTTTGAAAAGACCTGGAAGAGAACCAAATGACTATACAGAAGGTGTGATGGAGTTCTTAATTGCTGTAACTGCACAGGGAGACTCGATGATTTGTGACATATAATACAGCACAGTACGCTAACGCTAATAACTGTTAATTAACTGCAGCAATGATATACTCTCAAAATGCACATACAAGTTACCATAATTTCTAGATTAAAAGCTGCAACGTTCAGAGCCAAAGGCAGAGGGAAGGCAGCACAAAGGGAGTGGGAGAAGAGAAGAAGGTGAAAAAGGAGATAGAGAATCTTTCCTTTTTTTTTAAAACCCCCTTTTGAGCACTCCTGACATCTCACCCGGAGCAAAGCGGGCAGAAAGCACTAGGAAAAAAAATTAAACACTCCTGCCGAAATGCGAAACGGTTCCTGCACGAGGCTCTCCCTCCAGAGCAGCAGTTATTAATTCTGAAAGGCTGTTGTTGCACCAGGCCATCTGGCTGTGCCGTAAAGAGTTCAGGAGCTGCTGCTGAGCTCAGATTCCTGTTGGATCCCACTCGCCCCAGCGACATCATTCACTCGCAAATGTTATCTCTCCGCTTTTGCCCCCTCGCTGCTGCTTGCGAGTCGCTTTATTTATTTGCAGGCACTTTGCTGCATTGCCCAGTGCAAAACTGGCTCTGCCAGGAGCCTCCGGGGAGCCAAGAGACAACAGCCTCGCCCAGCGGATGCTCCGGAGCCGGTTTCGCTCTGCTTCCGAACAGCAGCGCTGTGTGTGAGGCTGGAAGGTGGCACCGAGGAAAAGCTGCAGGATTGACAGCCCGGGAGACTGAAGGCTTCTATTTATCCCCCAGCAGGCAGAGCACACACACGCTCCCACATGCTGTCCTTGGCGGAGCCGGGAATCAGATGACGCTGATTAGCTGTCCAGAATTCCTAAACATTTTCTCTTTCGGATCAATAGTAATAAAGAGGAGGGTAGGGCAGGTATCAGGCTGTATGGTGGAAGGCTGATTCCCATCTTCCTGCAGAGCTGCAGCCAGCCCCGGTAGAAAAACCTCTTGGCTTCCTTCTCCTCTGGGGTTCTTTCGGTGCAAGCGACCTGCAGCCAGGCTACTTAAATGTCACAGCCAGGCTGGTCTTGTACCAACCCTCACACATCAATTACCCTGAGGATGAGGATGGAGAGCTAACAGGCTCTGCTCTTCCCTTTGTGTGCCCATCCTCACACACTCCTCCTGGATGGCCTCCCAAGGGCAGTTAAGTGAAGTGGTCTGTGTTCTGGACGGCAAAAATTTGAGCCCAAATCTAATCCCTGCAGCAAACAGTGGGAAACCGGGGAAAAAAAACCCACACAAACCATCCTTAACATCTTCACCCGACCTGAATTATTCTGTGATTCCACAATTCCGTGACTCCATAGCACTGGTGTTCACCAGGGCGCACCGGGATGCAGCTGATGGCAAAGATAAGGATTCAAGCACAGAGCAACGAGGGAAAAAAAGGACTAACAGACTGGCTCAGCCTCTCTATCCCCCGCGTTCGCACCAGCACAGCGTGTTGAGAGCATGTGTGAAGTCTATCTATCATTTTAACATTGAAGTGCCTGGAAAAATATTAAGGGTAAACTTTGCTGTCATTCCAACATATGGCGAGGTACTGAAATATAGACATATCCTGAGGAAACTGGAGAATTTGAATGAAAACCTCCTTTAACTGAAGAGCACGTTGGTTCTGTGTTTTCCATTTTTTTGTCCACCTCCTCCCCCCACAATTTTTTTTCTACTCCAGTTTCTTTCAAGCTAATAAATCATTTCTCCTTCATAGAATCCCACAATGGTTTGGTTGGAAGGGACCTTAAAGCTCATCTTATTCCACCCCCTGCCATGAGCAGGGACATCTTCCACTGTCCCAGGTTGCTCCAAGCCCTGTCCAAACTGGCCTTGGACACTTCCAGGGATGGGGCAGCCACAGTTTCTCTGGGCAACCTGTGCCAGGGCCTCACCATCCTCTGGTGAGAGATTTTCTTCTTAACATCTAATCTAATCTCTCCTCTTTTAGCTTACAACAGTTCCCCCTTATCCTATCACTGTTTGCCCATGTAAAATGTCACTCTCCCTCTTTTTTATGGGCCCCCTAAAAGTACTGGAAGCCCCCTTCAACACCCTGAGGAGCATGATGAGCATACATAGAGAGAAAAAGAAAAATAAGCTTATATTTATGTTCTAATAAAAGAAATAGCTTATAGTTACCAAAAAAAATGAGAATTTTCAATTTTTATGCTGTGCATGAAAGACAGACTTGACCTTCCTGACTGTACAGCCCTACTCCTTCCCTGGCTGTGTGGCCAGCACAGACCTGTCCCTTACACTCCTCCAGCACTCTGCCCAAATGGAAATGGCTCACAGGATGGCATTTGGATCATTTTCTTCAGTAGCAGAATGACACTGCTGGGCCAATCCTTTCCCTTTCCTCACCTCTGTTTCTTCAAAGGCTCCTAAGCTGTCACATCACTCCCAATTTTGCTCCCACGACCGCAGCCTCTAAACAATATTGCATTTTCTTTACCACCTAACAGGGAACTTTCAAACCCATTTAAATGTGAGAGGAACGCTGCGAACACTGGTCCATACCCACGACAGACATTTAATAACCCCCCTGGGAAAGGAGAGCTTCTGAAACTGCTAAAATGCATCCTGTGGGGATGTCAGCCTGGAGTGAAAGATTCTTAAAGACTTTTTGTGTGACAGCATCACACCCTCTGAGAGTCCCAGGTGCCATTAGGGGGGAGGAGGGGACTGCAGCACACTTGAAGAATTCAAGAATAATCAGCCTCAGGTATTAATGTTTTGCTTGAAGATGTAAAAGATAAGACACTGAAACGGTGTGATTGCCAGAAAAGGGGGTGTTAATAAGACATAAAGCTGCCTGTTCAACTCTACACCCTCATTCTGCAAGGGTGCTGATGCCCATGAGGTCCCAAGTATTATACAGGATTAACAAGGGACCACAGCCAGGTGGGGGCAAGGGGACTGCCAAAAGGTTGGATCAGCTTCTTGGATAAACTGGAAACAACTCCCCATGTCATTTCCATCCCTCAGCCTTCCAGCAACCTCTCTCAAGCCCTGCCAGCTTGTCCCACACAGACCTCTGCCCAAACCATACGTAACACCACTGATTCTACTGCAAAAAGCATTTTTCATATCTGAAGGGAAATTAGGGGTAAAAGAGGGTCTCCTTTCAAGTCTTTCCCATTCTAAATCCAGACTTTGTCTCAGCACTACAAAACAAAGCCTTTGTATAGGACAGCTTGGCACCCACCCTCGTGCAAGGGGGGATTATACTTTCCAAGTTGCATTTTTTGCCCTTGAAATGTTCCCCTCATAATTAGAAGCAATTTTTTTTTCTGTCACAAGATGAAATTCCTTTGTGCAAAAAACCCAAGCCAAAGCCTATATATTACTTACTTCTCTCTTTAAAGCCTTTAGCTTTCCTGGAGATTAAGTGCCTGATAAACCCTCCCAAAGTTGGGGTTAAGGGCAGGACTGCCCTGTCAGCCCCAGCTGGGCTCTTCTCACAACTGGACTGTGACAAAACCCTTGGGAGGCCCTGGCTCCCAAGTCCAGGGCTTTCCTGGTTACTCCCAGCACTGGAAAATTCCTTCTCCTGTGCTGGTTCCTGGAAGAGCACCCCTTGGCCACTGGACACCAGGAGAGATCTTCTAGCCCACACCCTTTTAACAATAATCTTTGTGATTTTTTTCTTTATTTCTTCACCTATGACTTTCCTGAATATTTATCCCATACTTACTGGAAATACCTACCTCTACTTGTTTTTCCCCTTCATGTGACTGGAGTTCAGGGTGATTTGGAGGTAGCTGGAGAACAAGGAAGCATTTTGCTCCAGATGCCTGGCCCAACTCTGAACAGGAGCACGGGGACACTGGTGTCCCTGCCACCCAGTACAGCCTTCAGAGTATTTAAAAGATAAGGTGTGCATCCATAGGAGCCACAGGGCCAATCTGACAGCTGGGACCAGAGGGGCTGGCACAGGAACAAAGCCTCTGGGGCACAGAGCAAGTCACTGGGGACAACACCTGCCCCTTGGGTGCTGCGATGGAGCCTCTCCTCTGGGTGCCCCATGAAATCCCATCAGCCCCAAACAGCAGCTCCACAGGCACTTGGCTGTTCATTTGTCCTTCATACCTCATGTTCCTGATCCTACCTTCCTAGACCATCTCCTAGGATAAAGTGGTTGGCTCCCAAGCTCTTCGCTTTGTGCTTTGTGCCCAATTTTAGCTCCTGCCAACCTGGCATTCCTCTGGCTCCTCAGCTTCCTTCTGGCCCTGCCTCCAATGCAGGGTCTACTCTCATCCTAACTCACTCACTCTTGCTTGTGCCACACCTGGACTCTGCCCAGCGACTGATTCCATCCCTGATTTCTCAGCTGACCTGCCAACATTTGCGCCAAGTGAAAATCCTGCCGGGGCACAGAAGTGCAGCCTGTTCTGGCTGCACGAAATACAGTTCTCCCTCACTCCCTACAATCACAGAGGTATTTGCTGCCCCAGATGGAAACAAATATTTTTTATGAAGATCTGTTTTAACCAAAAGCACACATAAAACAAAAGCAAGAGAAATATTTGAGGTTTGCGGTCGTTGGAATCTCTGCACCGAAAATTAATGCTTTGACATGGATTTTGCGCTTAATCTTTTGTGGCAACTTTTTTACATTTGTAAGAGTTATGGATTTTAAAAGTCACAGCTAAGATTGCTTAATGAGCATTCACCACCCTGGAAGTGGAAGCAAGGCTGATGTGGTTTAGTCAGCTGTTAGCTTTATTGCCTCTCTTCTGTACTAAAAGTGACAAGTTGAACACATTATAGAGAGCTCAGATGTGTTATGTAGATGAAGCCTGCAGCAATATCTGCCTGCTCTCTATTATTTATGATGTCTATATAATACAATGGACTGAGATTTAAGCCATTGTGATGCAGTTTGTTTTCCAGGGTTCTAAAGTACAGCACATTTTACAGAGAATTGCATCTCTGTTACATATTAATCAAATCCATCTTACATGCAGCTCTTACACTGTAAACTAAAGGGAAAGAAAGATTAAAGCGCTTGGCTTTTCCTCAGCTGTCAAGGACTGGCAATAAA
Source organism: Corapipo altera (assembly GCF_003945725.1). Lineage (NCBI taxonomy): Eukaryota > Metazoa > Chordata > Aves > Passeriformes > Pipridae > Corapipo > Corapipo altera. Next base: position 409,598 of record NW_020884965.1, read on the forward strand.
ATAATAATAAGGGCTTCTAAATAATGTGTGTGTGACAGGCCTTTGCTCGGCTGTGCAGTCCTTTATGGAGGTTAACTACAAAATAAGTTCCAGTGAGTGATTGAGAACAGGCGAGTGTGTAATACTGTAATGCCAAGCCCTGCATAATTCTTTGCAAAGTTCATTTGCAGAAATCCTCCCAACCTGACAAGCCAAAGTTGTTGTGGGTCCAGGCGCTCAGCAGAGGTGTGAAGTTTAACTCCTGCTGCCCCCACTCCAAACCCTCACCCTCCTCCTGAACTGCTTCAGCTGCAGCCCATTAAAGCAGAAAGCTCCACTCCAGCAACACCAGTCAGTCTTCCTGGTTTCTTAAAAAATATTATTATGAGGGAAGTCATGGGAAAGTTATTTTATTATAAAATATATAAAACTCTGTAGAGGTCTGTGGTTTTGGATTTTTCTTTTCCATCATTAGCCAGAGTTTTGAAGATCAAGAGGTGGAATTTTTAAGAAAAGCCTAAATCACAACAAGTTTTTAAGACAGTATGAACTGTGGAATTTATTGGAGGGTGATTTTTGCCTTTCCTCCCTTGGCTTTTGCTGCCAGGTAGCCTTTCCAAAGTTCATGTGTCTGCTCTGCCCTATTACCCCCTCAGCAACCACAGTTCACAGGTGGTCTGTCCACCCCCCACCAGGTCACTCACACCGTGGTAGAGGGACAGAAGGGACTACAGGGAACAGGCAGCCAAAAGGAAGAACTTCCCTGTGCAGTGACCCAGCTCTGAACAGGCTGCCAAGGGAGGGGTGGAATCTCCTCACTGGGGATATTCCAGACCCCTCTGGACACAATCCTATGCCCTGTGCTCTGGGCTGGTCCTGCCTGAGCAGGGAGGTGGCAGCAGTGACCCACTGGGGTCCCTTCCAACCTGGGATTATGTGAGAACATCACAAGTCACAGCAACGCCCAGCTGGTGACAAGGCTCAGGATTAAGGATCCGGTGTTTAGTGTGGGTTCTCTCACTGACTTCCCACAGTGTCACCCCATGCCCAAAGGGTGATCCAATCAGGCTTACAGAGCCCCACAACCCCCATATGAAAAATCACCAGGTGAAAGCTGAGCTTTTAAGCTCTGCTCTGCTGTGGACAGGAGAAATACAGCAGAGGGCGGGATGAGGGATGTGTGTGAGTGTCCAGCAGCACTTGGCATCACACACAGCCAAGCCAACCAGCACACCACCCCTGCAAGCCACGATGATGCCTAAAACCACTCTGGACAGGGACCCCCAGGGCAGGGAGGGCAGGACACAGCACCCAGACAGGGCAGCACCAGCCCTCTGGCAGCAGCACCCTCAGAGATGTTGCCAGAAAATTCATCCCTGGATCCAGAGCAAAGTTCTAACAACATTTAAGGTAGGGAGCTCCAACTGGAGTCAGCATAAAGATGGAGCTGCTGGAAAAGACGTGAATTCAGATCCAGGTCTGTGTCCTGGAGAAAGCAGAAAGGAGCTCGGGCATGGGGTCTGGCTCACCTGGAAACCACGCAGCACCTCCCAGGGTTGGTAATTTTAGGCTCAACCAACACCAGCAAAGGAGTTCAGGAAATCAAAGGAAGGCCTTCAGGGCACCATCTGGTTGCTGCAAGGAGACAGGGAGAATTCCCATCGCCCTCGCACACTCGACAGGGCCCCTGCCAGCTCCTGCCACCCCCATCTCACAGCAACGGCATTTGTTTATTGCTGAGCCAATCCACGAGGGCAAACTCAAAGGTTTGCTCTCAAAGGTCCATCTTAAAATGCTATTATACACGTCCCTTGGGTCAGAGTGGTATTTTAAGTCTATTGCCACGGAAAGAAGATGTTTCCTAGTATTTTCTGTATTTTCTTTAGTGTGTTGGGTCTCCTTTCTCACAACCCTCCTGAAACACTGGCCATTGATGTCCCAGCCTGTTTTTCTCTGTGATATTCACACTGTGACTCCTGGGACTCCTCAGGAATGTACGTACAGGTGTTGCCACCACCTGAGCACTTCACTGTGTGAGTGCTTGATTTTTGATTTTATTTTTTTTTAAACTTGAAAAAATATAATTTTAAGCCTCAACTCAAATCTAACCCCCTTCTTTCATAACGTCCCCATGGTTTGGGTTCATTCCCACTCATGTCGAGTCCAATTTACTTCTGACTGACACTGTTGCACACAGGAGGGAAGAAATAAGCCTCATGAGGATGTCCTGCATAGCACAGGTTACATTTGTAACCTGTAAATAACCATCAATGTCCTGTGTTCTCAGGTGTTTTGTCTTCCAGGTAACCAAACCTTTGCACAGTGAGTGCATCTTTATCTCCATTCCTGCCATGAGCATGCCTCAAGTGACTGTAACTTGGTGTATGGCTGTCTTGAGGACTTCTATGATTTTGGCACTTTCTATGAATCCCCAAGATGCCCCAGGCCAAGCTGGGCTCTGAGCTTTCATTTAAATACAGAAAAAGAAAATTCTGCTCCTTAGGTGGTCAAGCTTTTCCTTGGAATCACTTGTGACTCAATCCCCTCAGAACAAAATGGAGAGTCCAACTTTTTGTATTGCAAAGAAACTCATTATTTTAGGGAATCTTCTCATCTCCTCAGGGCTGTTAACATGGAACCTTGCCATGAATCCACCAAACAGCCTCTCACTGTCCACTGGCCACACCTACGAGGCCAGGCACATCCAGCAGGCACAAGAAGTCTCTCTGAAGCCAAGAAGAACCGTCTTGGCATTTAATTTTCCCCAGTGAATGGGGAAAGATAGATTTTGGAAATAGATCAAAACTCCACTGAGGGGGAAAAAAAATGACCCTGCAGCTTTGAAAGGTTTGTCAGCCCTAACGTGGAAAGTTCCTGAAGCGAAGCTTGGCGTTGGAGAGATTCCTTCCCAGTCCAAACTGGGAACTGGGGGACAGCCATTTCCACTCCTGTGTAAGCAACACTTAAAAGGATGAATAAGAGCTGGCCACACAGAGGAGCAGGCTGGTTTCTTTTGCTTTCCTTGACATGGAAAGTGGCCTGCATGCCACCTGACACTCAGGGATCACTTCCCAGGCTATGGGAAATGAGCTGGGAAAACACAAGCACAAACCTCCTGTGGTTTACATGTCTGCATCAGGCGAGCCCTGCAGAATGCAAAGGCAAACCTTTCAATCCTTCCCTCTCCCCAGCCCTGAAAGGCCAGCACAGAGCTCCATTCAGGAGGGGATTTACCACAGGGTTTGGAAAGCCCCAAGTGCTAGACAGGAATCCTGCCCTGACTGAACCTACTTATAAGCCCTCCCATTAACAGCACTGTGAAGAGCTGGTGGCACAGTGTGTGTGGAACAGAGCTGTAAGTCACAGCACAGGTTTTCTGAATGAGCTGGGGACCAGCTGCATCCCTTTACTCCCTCAATAACACACTGATATGGGCACATTTATTTTCCTGTTGAAGCAGCTCACAGAATAAATGCACATCCCATCCAAGGGGAGATTACTGGGGGAGCAGATGTATGCTATACTGCAAACAGTAAACTTATGGAGCTCTAATCCGAGACAATACAATTTAGTTTCATACAAATCCTCTGAAGAAAGCACCACAAACTGCTTTGCAGCAGGAGAAGAGGAACCTTGCTCTCAGGCCATGGCAGCGGGAGCTCTGCGCATCCCAGTGCTGGCCACCAAACCCATCTTACTGAGACATTTGCACAGCCTGTGCTCCAACTCATCCAGCTGGAACCCAACACACTCACCCTCACGGGAGACCCCGAGCCTCAACTCTTGCTTGTAAAGTGCTTGGAGCTCCCCGGGCGAGCTGCCTGCAGAGCCATTAACAGCGCCGGTACATTTACTGCACACGTCTGGGTCAGCAGCTCCCAGACAGGGCAAACCACGCAGGGAGACAAAGGTGAGTCTGAAAACCCCGGAAATTTAATAGCAATAAGGTACAAATTCATGCAGGCTCGTAATGACAAGGCAAAAATGGGAAATTGGAAGTAGTGGGGCAAGGTGTAATAATGCTAAATGCTGCAGCATTTAGCACTGGCAGCAGAGAACAGCAAATCAGGAGCTTTTAAGGGGCGACCTGAAGCGAGGAAGTGGCTCAGGGGAGAGGAGGGAGAGCTGTACCAGTTAAATGGACACAAGAGAAAGATCAACTCCCAACTGCATAAATGCTGCAAGGGAAGGGAGGAAGAGGAGGCCGAGAGGAGCAGGGAGGGGGTGAGATGTCATAGATGAGCTTGGAGAGGTGGGATGAGGCAAATCCATAAGGAAGACATCGGAGTTTTTTTAATTGAATATGAACAGTAAGAAGTGAGAAAGTTTTATTGGAAATGTTAAGGCTTCCTGTTTTACATCCTTGGTTTTAAATCTTCATTGGGAATCAGCACATGGCACTGGAAACAAAACCCATCCCTCACCAAAGGCTGCTCGCCGCAATCGCTGCCTCGCTGGATCTTGCTTTAAATAGTCAATAGCCCAGTGCTATGTCTTGTGCTGATTATTCAAGAGCCATTATGATATCAGTGAATGTCTCTGATTGCATTTAATTCGAGTAGGCAATATATTTTGAATTCAACTTGCTCTAGCAGTCCCCAGCTCTCCCTCCCCCAAAGTCTAACAGATCATTTAAAAGCAAGCAGGTCACATCCTGAGCTGTAGGTAGTAACCATGTCATTTCTTCGTCTCCTAGGGGCTTTAAATCCTGCAACTGCTGCCCTGCCAGCAGGAGAGGTGACCCCACATTTGTCCTGCTCATCGCTGGCTAATAACCATTAGGGACAATGGCACAGCTCCCACCTGCTGCCCAGGAGGAGCGCAGATCGCTCCCAGCGGGATGCCAGCGCTGACAATCTCCTCTCCTTTTCATTACAGGCTTTTGTCACTCTCACACCCCCAGAAACTACTCAGGAGGGCTCTCAGGGAATTAAACTGCAGTGACAAAGTGGGTCCTACCCCCTCCCAAGTTAGCAAACACGGGCGAGGGCTGAGGCTGTGCCTTGGCTGCCCCAATGAACCGGCACCTGGATCGCTCTCCGTGAAGGGCCGTGGGCTGACACGTGGCCGGGGGAACACACGGGGACACTCATCTGGACGAGACAAAGGCTCAGCCCTCACAACTCGAGCACAAGTCACTTGGTTTCCAGGAGCCCCCAGCCCCACCTGCACTAAGGCGGCTCTGAACGGCCCTGCAGACCCTGGTGCCAGAGGGGCTGTGCCGAGCCCCCGGTGAGATGGCCCAGGGCAGGCCCTGCCACGCTCAGGGCTGTCAGAAGAGGAGCTTCAGTCCCCCACAGTGCTTTCAAACACCCAGAACACCAACCCTCCGGGGCACGGGCCTTGCCTTGGCAGAAGAGGGTTTTCCATTCCCACAGCAGCCCCAGCCCCAGGACACGGAGCTGCGGGGCCTCTGGGCCACAGGTTCTGCTACAAAATCTTTATCCATCTTTAGACTCTTTGTAAAGCCCCTCACACCGTGCCTGCAGCAGCACAGCTGGCGCCCGCCACTGCTCCAGCAGCATCCCTGCCCCTCTCCAGTGCCTCCACACGCAGCACAGTCCCTGGGAAGGGAAACAGATCCTGCAGCTCTATTTTTCGGTGCAATATGGGCTGGTGGACGTAAAAACAAGTGGCTCGGCTGCGCTGGCAGACCCTCAGCCGGCGTAAATCCACGGATGCCGGCGGGGCTGTGCCAGCCCGCTCCGGCTGCGGCACGAGGTGTATCCGTGGCGCATCCGTGTGCTCGCACCAGCCCTTTGTACGGCTTCCCTGAAGCAGCAGCAGCCCGGCCTCGCACTGCTGCAGTGAAGTATTAACTCATACCCAACACAGTTTGTCTCCGAGGACCCTCTTGGCCCCTTCGTCATCCTGTGCTGACATTTTAATCGCGCTTTTGTGGGAGCCGGCTGGCAGTTTGTCATCAGGAATGGCGCGGCGAGGGGCCAGCGCGGGCTGCTGGCTGCGCGGCTGCCGAGGGGAGCAGCCCATTCTGACAGACTGAGCAATAATCTGAACTTACTGCGCTGAGCCTGTGGGACACCAGCCGGGCCGCTTTATCTTCTTCATTAAAGTGCGCTCAAAAAAAAAATCCATTTTCCTTTAAAGTCTCAGGAACAGATGGAGTAAAATTAATTGCGCCATTAAGTCCCGATAGACAATACCAGAGTGGTTTTCTTTCAACAGTGCATGTGTGTTACAAAGTGCTCTTCGTAAAAGGCAATTACTGCAACATTTGCCATAAAATAAAGGTTGCTTTAATGGGCAATAAACACAGGCTTCAAATTTTGTATGAAATGGGTCTCCAAAGGGCGCTGTTATAGGCAGCTCAAAGGCACAACTGACTTTAGTATTTCTGCTCTGGCTCCAGCACAGCTAGTTCGGAGAACAATGATTTCCACCCTTGGATATTTTCTGATGGAATTATGTATGCCATGGCAGCGCACGGCCAGGCCCTCCGAGCCACCTTTGGCTGGTTGGGAAATGGTGGCCGGGCAGACTCCGGCGCTCTGCCGGCTGCCATCCGTATGGGACACAGCCACAGGGAGGAGGACGTGGCCGAGGCCAGGGTTGGTTCTTCTGCCGAGTAGAGAATAATAAGGCCCCATTTCCTGACAGCAGATCCTTGCCAGTCTCAATTACCACTGGGTTTGTTTGATGCAAAGCCTGACATATTTATTTATATTTCTTTTCAGCATAAAATACACTGGAAAATGGATACCACATCCTTGCAAACAGAAGGAAGAGACTATAAAAATGTGTGTGGGCAGTGTTCAGAAGACAAGAAACAATGGCATTTTCCATGTTCTTTGCTCTCTGGGCACTAAAAACCAAACCCAGTCCTTGCCATACCACTCCCCATCAAACGGCTTGTGACGGCACTGCTGAACGCAGCTTCTGAACAGGCTGGTTTGGGGTCCTGACCACAAACAACCCAACAAATCGACATCATTCACACCAAATGGTACATTGCATTTGTCAACTTAACAGCCAGCCTCGCCCTGGGAGTAAAACACTTCATTTAGGCAGATTTCAGTCCTACAGAATCCCCGACGATGGTATCAAGACAGATGCCTCACACACCCCATGTGCTCTTCCTGCAATGACCCGTTAAAAATCCCCTCTTCTATCTGGTACCCCTGTGACTGTCCTGGGTGCATCCACGTGCCCACATACTTCTGGGTAGGAAAACAGTTTCTATCTGATTCTCTTTCAGATTTATTTGAAGAGGAGGGGAAATAATTTCAATTCATTGTATTTTCACATTCCAGTAATTACAAAGCGAGCATGACATATAAATGATCCATTAATTGAAATATGGGCTCTATGAGCTCCAATATTTATAGTGTAAATCCATATTTAATTAAATAAAGCCAATAATGCTCATTTTCAAAAGGAACATTGAAGCTTTTTATTTAACCATGTAGTTGATGCTGAATTTTCTCATTTCTGATCAACACCTTTTAGTAAATCACTGTGACCAAGAGAAGTGGGGGGTCAGAGGGTGCAGGCTGGCTCACTGGAGAACCCCCCAGACCCCATACAAGCAGCCCCTGCTGCTGGAGGCACTTTACATCCCTGCTACTATACAACAGTGCTGCTGCTTGGTAATAGCATCAGTCAGCACCTCTGACTGAGCAGCTTTAATCACCCACTTAATTGCCTTAATCGCCTTTTACATAACTAAGAAATCACAACACTGCAATTGTCTGACTCTGACACACAGTAACATCAGGGGTGTGACATTAATGACGTAATTATATTAATTGCCAGGAGCTAATGTTTCAGGATCTCAAAGTAACAGACGCCAACTCCCAAACCCACAGCTGCTGCTCCCTGGGCACTTGCTGGGTACAGGGCAAAGGCCACAGCAGTGGCGTGGGCAAGGGCAAGCCCAAAAAAATGGGCTTTAACACTCCGGCCACAGAAAGCCTGGCACCTCTCAATACCTGTATGTATACAGAAATGCACACATGTATAAGGGTCTGAAGCATCTCTCTCATGAAGAAAGGGCTGAGGGAGCTGGGCCTGTTCAGCCTCAAGAAGGGACACTGAGAGGGATGTGTATAAATATCTAAAGGGTGCCAACAGGATGGACCAGGCTCTGCTCGGTGGTACCAACCAATGGAACAAGAGGCCACGGGCAGAAACTGGTGCCCAGGAATTTCCAGCTGAACATGAGGAAGAACTTCTTCCCTGTGCAGTGATTGAGCTCTGAAAAGACTGCTCAGGGAGGGGCTGGAGTCTCCTCACTGGGGATATTCCAGAACCCTCTGGACACAATCCTGTGCCTGGGATAGCCCTGCCTGAGCAGGGAGGCGAGACCGGATGCTCCACTGTGGTGCCTTCCAGTGTGACTCACTGTGGGATTCTGTGATATATATTGTTTTCTTTGATACCTGCTGTTGAAGTCACAGTTCTGAGCTCACTGTAAGAATTACAGAGTGCAGAACTGGAAAAGCCCCAGTCCAGGTGTGCAGCCCTGCTCCCTGACTAGGTCTGAATGCTGCCTTGCAGGGGATGGAGCACTTCCTACTTCCTTGGGACAGTTTTTCATAATTTTAATCAGACTTTACCATGATGACATTTTCCTTTAGTTGATCAGGATTTAAATGTTACTTTCCTTTAAAAGAATTTTACCCCACTTGTCCTTGAAGCAGTATCGACCCTCCCTGCTATGGTGTCTATAAACTTTAAACACCAATCCTTTCTCTGTTTCTCTTAGTAGTCGGCTGATGCAGTGTGCATAGGATGTCTTTGCTCCAATTCAACCAGATACAAGGTGTTTGCATAGGTGCAAGATGGTGGAAACCCAGAGACCTCTGTACTGACAGGCACTAAGATGGTGGTTTGATTGCACAATAAACCCAATTTGAGGGTGGCAATTGCCTGGTGAAAAGCCCTGCAGCCTCCAAACTCAAAGTGCTGGTTGTATATCAACTCACATTGCCAACGCAAAGTTTAAAAAAAGTTGATGGGTGAGTTTGTCCCAGTAAACTTTATCCTGGAGGAAGTATCATCTGTCATCTCACAGCTAATACAACGCCAGCAGAGAGCAGAAAAGCCAACATAAACTTCTATCATGTGCTTTGGCTGAGCGGACAGAAATGTAACCACATAAATACACCCGACTCAGATCAAATTAACATTGCTGGGATATTCCAGGAATGCACCACTGGTATTATGCATCCTGCAGCTATAGCCTTGGCATGCCTATGTATATCTCCAAACACACCCTAACACCAAGGTGTGAAGGTAAAAAGCTTGTAGACAGCATATGAAGAATAATCCTTAGCCAGCCACTGGCTCCTTGGAGGTCTTGGCCTCAAACACGTGACTCCAGTTGGCACACAATCCATCCCTGTGCCTTGATTTACCCCTCTGAATTCACCCCTGTGCCTTCAATTCCCCCTCCAACACGCTGCATATATCTACACTGGATTTTCGAAGCATACAGTGCAAAGCTAACTCTGTCCTCTGGCAGAGTTCCCCGCCCTCAATGAACCCCGAGTAAACCCCAAGTGACGATTTTACCTAAAGCTTCTCTTGAGGAAGCCCTGTGCAAATTCACTCCATGCTGTACACCTACACAGAGCAGGCAGTGGTGAGGGACGCTGGCTCTCCCTGCCAGAAACTGGGGATGAGCAAAGCCCTGCAAGACAAGCGTGCCCTGGGTGGTACAAATCCCCTCTGCCAGGTCAGCTCTGCTCAGAGCCAGGTCATGGGCTAAGCAGGGACCTCTGACCACCTGCAGCCAACCCAACCAGAGCCAAACCCCCTGCGTGCTTTGCAGGCAAAACGACCTTTTGTTGGCAAAGCGAACTTTGGTGATGGATCAGAGTGGGATGATATCTACAGGAAAAAAAGCCCAAAAAAGGACGTGGGATTTCCTGGCCAATAGGACTAATGGGCAGGAATGGAACTGTAGACATCATTCATAGCTGGTGGATGTGCTCTCAGATCCTCATTACCTGTCCCTCACGAGACTCTGCCAAGGGGTGGAAATATTCTCCTCTGAGGTTTTGGCACAAGGTCTAATCATGCATTTCATGAAAAAAAAACAATTTCTCCTTCCGGCCCCATCCTGGCCAACGACAGCACAGGAGACAAGCAGATGCCTCCAAGAGTGGCAAACAGCAGTGAATGCAGGTTTTATTACTTTTTAAGTTCTATTTACAACTATTTCACCATCTCAAGAGCTAGAGAGGAGTCCTCAGTATTAGCTGCACGAAGTAAACAAGATGCTAAGAGCTTTCATGGCTTTTTAGTGCTAATGACAATTAATAATAAATGGATACTGCAATAATGTATCCAGTGAAAGGCTTCATAGGCATGCAACACACTTCCTGCACCTCCTGCTTATGGATCACTGAGTGAAAAGTGAGGCAGGGTGAAAGTTAAGGAAGTAAAATAACAATGAGTGGGAGCAAAACAACTGAACGGGGTAACCAGGGCGCCCCAGAATGCCTGATATTTAGGCTGAGGTTTTCAGCAAGATCATAGAATCACTGAATGGTTTGGGTTGGAAGTGACCTTAAACTCATCCAGTTCCACCCTCTGCCACAGGCAGGGACACCTTCCACTAGCCCAGGTGGCTCCAAACCCTGTCCAACCCGGCCTTGGGCTCTTCCAGGGATGGGGCAGCCACTGCTTCTCTGGACAACCTAAATAAGCCAACTTCTCAATGGTGGCTGTGGCAGGGCTGGATTCTCTCTCTGCAGAGCAGCAGTTGTTAATGCCTCATCTCCAGAGCCTCACACACATTTCTGAGCAGCACTCTGAGATAGTTAAGAAGGTACTCGGGGTAAGGCAGACCAACTGAAACCCTCGGGCCCTGCAATCTGCAGTCTTAGATTTCATAGCTTGTTAACAAAGTAAAAAAGGACGGGATCACACACACACACACAAATAAATCCCAAACAAATCTGCAGAATTCCCCACTCTCCAGAAGGGTCTTCACCTTTGCTGTTCTGCATTGCTGAATTCATAGATGTTGAATTCTTTATCCCTAGGAAGCTAATTATTATGAAAGGTCAAAATAAATAGCCACACTTGTACATAAAGCTGTTGTTAATATGGAGAAGTAGACAGCTCCAATTTACAAGCTATTTTGTTGTTATAATTACAGAGCTCCTTTCACCAGCGAGTTTGTAACCATTTGGTTTAATTATGAACTAAGGAGAAGAGGAGGGGGAGGAAGGACAGCCGTGTCCCTCCAGAATGGTGCTTTCCCAGGTATCCTGAAGGAGCAGGTTGAGGATAAGTGGGAGTCAGCTCCCGTGGGCTTCCCTAAACACTTCCCTAAAGACAAGGACAGACACAGCAGAGCCAGGCAAGCAGCTAGCAAAGGGTTAAGCTGCAGCCCATTAGGAATGTCCTTCAGTGCTGGGTCTGTTTTTCCTTACAGAACATTAAGCTCAGTGGGGCAGGCACAAACCCCTGCAGTGCCCCCATTAAAAAAGATCAAGTCGCACATGTCGATATCACAGCTTCACCCAAACTGTAATTTGTCTGACAGCAGCTCGGGCTGCTGGGCCTGGCCAGGGAGGACCAGGCTGCCTTTTAAAGAGAGAGACCCAAATCCCCTTAAAAAAAAGATAATTTTGTGGCCAGACAAACTGCTTAACGACATAAAGATGCAATAAGCGTTTCTGCCACTCCTCCCCTCCCTCTGGAAGCAGGATAAAGCCCAGCACACTACAAAATAATCCCAGTAAAGGCACTGCTGAAGTACTAACAAAATGCTTGGTGCAGTCAAAGCATCGTCCTCTTTTTTTCCCCCCTCTCTTTTCTTTCTTTTTTTCCTTAATGCCAAAGGCATTAAAAGAGATGAAAACCACTCCATTGAGCTAGGTGAAACGTTAATCCATTGGCCTTACTTTGCTGGGAAACCAGGGTTTGAATGAGGCCCAAGGTATAAATGAAATGAGTTTAGTGATCTCAGTTTAATTCTTAATAGGCCACAACAGGCACTGCAGATACAGAAGATACAATATTAGGAAATCAAACCCTTTCAGAATTGTTTTTTCCTTTCGGTTAACGAGGGTCAGGAGAGAATTAATACAGAGACTAAAACCTTAAGCCAACCTAAATAGCTCTCTATGCAGTTAGAGTGCAGGAGGAGCAGGGAGATGCTGCCTGGGAGCCCCACAGTTGAGGAGCCATTCTGCAGCACAGCAGATGCTGGAAAAGCTGATCTGCAGAAAGTTAAGGCTCCATCCAAAGCACGGGAGGATTTCCAGTGACACCTCAGCAGATTTTGAACCAAGCCTACATAACTGCACATAATGGGATCTGAATAATCCCACTGAAGCCCAAACTTTAGTGATACCGGTGGCTCAATCTTTAGATTGACAGAGTCTTGAAAGCCACAGATCTTTCCCAATAAGCTGGAGTGGGAGGAAACAAACCCAATCAAACTCCCAACCCCTACTTAGGATCATCCTTAGAATAAACAGTGCCAAGGGTCCTGAGCAAAGTACATGTTTACATGGGAATTTTAGTTTCTTCCAGAGTTTTTCTAGCTCCAGCTTTGTAGTGGGTATATTTAGTGGAGGTCTCAGGTGGAAAGTCAAACCTTTTAAATGAAGATATTTTGTCAGTACTGAGAAAGATCAATTTTGCTTTGCGGAAGGGTGAGGTGTCACTTTTTCATTCTCACAAAAAAGGGAAGAAATAATGTATCAAGACTGGATAACTGAGCCTGGAAGAAAACCAGCAGCAAAACAGCTATTCAGAGATTTAATAAAGATGAAATATTCTAAAGTGCAATGATGAAGTCCAGCTTTGAACAAATCTCATGGAATGCCACAGTGGCTAAATTCTGAGCCAGTATCTTCTTAGATCTCCCTGGTTTCTCTGGCTCTCTCCCTGCCCTTTGGCTACACTCTCCTTGCTCTGCATTCTCCCGTATTCCAAAGATCAGGAGATGATCGTGTGACACCTCAGCAGATTTACACAACTGGGGGGCTGGGGAAGTCTTCCCTCTCACATTAAAGGCAGCTTTGTCATGTGCCAGGAGAACAGTTGGCTCTTCCTGCCTCACAAGAAACAAGGGAAGACCCAGGGCCATTCAGAAACTCCTCCATGCCAGCCCCCTTTACCTGAGCTCTGCCCAGTGTCCCTCTCCTGAGGCACCCCGTGCTGTGGGTGTCCTGGTGACAGAGGAGTTCCAGGGAACTGTGGGCATGAGGGGGAGGCAGGATAGAGGCAGGAGGAAGGGTGAGCAGCCCAGCTGCTCTAGGACCAGGTTACTACCCCAAGGAAGCTCATGATGCCCATTGCTCTGCAGTCTCACTCCTTCCCTCTGGTACCCCATGAGCAGCACCCACACACTCCTGTTTGCTCCTGTGACCCTCCTTCCATCCCTGAACCAAACACCACAGTAACATGGTCCCACTCTCCCCTTGCACCCAGTCCCTTTCAAAAACCTGATTTCAGGGACATTAGGTGCAAAAGCCAGAAAACAACAAGAAGACCCCCCCCCCCCCCCCCCCCCCCAAGCCCTCAAACACCTCCAGCACAGTTCACTAAGGTAAGAGAAAGCAAATATACAGCCTACAGAGAGACATGGACATAAATCCTTCAGGATGCTGTCTTATCTCACCACACAGAAATTTAATCACCCAAGACGCCGCACGTCAGGGTGGTGAAATACATCTTAGTCTTGATTCCTGCAGAAAACAAGTTCTTCTCTTAAAAGGTGGTAGCAGTGACATAGTGGAGAGATACACATAAGTATATATATATATTTTTATGTATCACTTGTACAGAACTGTGAATAATGGCATTTCCAACCTGGTGGCCTAATGAAGACATAAAGCAGAGTCCACAGTTAGATACAAAAGTATTAAAGTTGGTGGTGGATGGCTCCATTACCATTGAACCCATGATTGCACCAAGGGAATAATTTAAAAGTTTACCTACCAAATTACAGGCTTGCTTGGCAATGCATTCCTACAACAAAATGCCTTCAGCTGGTGTTCAGAACTCATTTCTGCATCAAGTGTGTGACAGGTTCAACTCCTTATGTTTTTGGGGACAGTAAGAGCTGGAAATTGCTCAGCCTGGACATGTCAACTGGATATGTCTCTATTTCCCTGAAGGTGGAGATGTTAGGATAGATTATGGGTTCAGCTCAGGCCCACTAGTGTGGTCTCTGAAGGGGGAACACTGCAGTGTAACCTCAATTTGGAGGGGCAGTTATAGGTCCTTACCCAACAGATGACTAAAAATGAAAACACAGGAGATGGGTATTCTAGGAAAGACTGAGGGATGATCACCGGGGAATCTATGGACAGAACAAGGAATTAAGCAACATAAAACACAGTCCAAACTAAAACTAGTAACAGATTTTGGGTTGTTCCTTTTTAGACTTTTCAGCCATTTCAATCTGCAATAATTCTCCCTGCTCTGCTCAGTTCCATCCTGTGGCTTCGGGGAGACACCGAATGTGTTTGACTACAGAACAGGCTTTATGGTTAACCAAGGTGCAATCCACAGTGATAATGTATTCCTGCACATAATGGCCTGAAAGTACTGTATTCACCTATGAGCTTTCTCCAAATTGTGTATTAATGGAAGAGATCATATAAGATATTGCTCCTTAATATGCTTGAAAGACTCCCATAAAGGCACAGAGTCTTACTCGGCTCTTTGAACAGGTGTATTGGCTCTAAGCTAAGTGCAGCCATGTTATACCCCCAGGAAACTACTGTAGGAGAGGAGAAAACCAGGGATGTCTCAGGCAAGAACCCAGCTCCCCTGGCTCCAGCCTGGGAGCACGTGAACGTGCAGCCATCACTCGGGGTTGCCATGGAGATAATTGCAATGTCATAACTAAAGGCTAATGTCAGCACCAGGCTCTGCAAGGAAATGATTGTATTGTATTTTTAATTTACCCCCAAATTATTGCAATTCCTCCATCGGCGAGAAAAGGGGAATTGTATATTTAATTTTTGGACGGCAACACAGTGTAACTTTGTGGTTTAGGGTCCAGAAGTTTTTACATCACTGTCTTTTTTTGAAGGTGCTCTCAGGTGTTTCTATACACAACTATTTTAAGACTGAGAATTCACAGGCTACACATAAATAAGCAATAATAATATTTTTACATGTTATAATGCATGTGGACACCTATACCCTGCTCTCCCAGCCTGAGCCTCATTTAGCAACTCTAACTGTTTTATTAACAATATTAATCAATACTTTCAAAATGCTCTCTTGACCTGAGAGTTGTTAAGCTGCTCTCTGGTAAAAACACATGAAACAAAATGAAATTTTAAATTATCTTCACACTTGCTCAACCATGCTCTCTGCCCTTTCTGCCTGAACTGGTGCCTTCCAAGCTCCTGAGCTAAATCCAGGCCAGCATGGGGCCAAACTGCTGCTTTCTGTGGGACTAATTTCAAAGTCAATAAGCTCTTGCACAGCTCCAGCCCTCTGGATGCCGGTGGTGGGGCTGACAGCAACACTGCCAACAGCACTGAACGGGAGCTTGGCAAGGTGGAGACCAAACATGTTCTAAATGTCATGTACATGGCATTATTCAGAACCTAAAATAATCAATACCATCATCATTGCAGCAACAGTTTCACCAAAAGCTCTGCTGCACAGCCCACTCCAAATGCAATAGTCAAAAATATTCAAGACCATGCAAAGTCACAAGTGAAGAGATTAAGCAACCTGTATGCCTCCAAAACAGATGCAAGAGAAGATATGGAAGTATTCATCAACCTGTTGCCATTAATACCACTCCTTTATCATACTGAGAAAGTTATTTATTGCAAAAATGAGTCACACCTTCAGCCCAAGGAGGAAACCCAAATGAAGCACCTCTGTCACACGTGACATTGGCTGCTCTGGCTGTGCACGTCCCACCTGTCCTGCACTCAACATTCCCCATTCATGGCAAGCACCAGGAATACTACAGATCACCCACGTGGCCTTCCTTGAGCAAGGCTCTGTTCCACCTCAATGATCACAGAAGGGTTGGAAGGGACCTTAAAGACCATCTCGTTCCAACCCCCCGACATGGGCAGGGACACCTTCCACTACTCCAACCTGGCCTTGGACACTTCCAGGGATGGGGCTCTCCAGACCAGAGCTGCAGCTGCACAGAGATGATCAATAGCAACAAGAAAGAGAAAGAAGAAGGAAAGAGAGATGAATGCACAGAATCTGCAAGTTTCCTTAAAGGAGAACTGAAACAAAGGGAAAGGAAGATCTTTTGGAAATGTTGCTATTTTCTAATTGTTTGCAACTTGGGTTTGATGCATAAGGAGGAGAAAATGATCTAAAACTATAGTAGTCTCTAACTCTGTTGAGATAATTGCCCTTCTCCTCCCTCTTCTTAGATGTCTTTGCTGCCCAAACTGAATTCCAGGAGATAAACAGCAGAGCATTTTCCAAAATCAAATTCTTTTTTCTGATCAATTACACCCAACACCTGAATGACATGGCATATGGAGCACTTGCTTATTCTGGCAGTTTAATATCAAAGAATTTATTACCATTTTCAGTACAGTAAAGATTATTTGAGTATTAGGAGGATATACATTAAAATGTAATGTATCTAATGTATAAAATGTAATGACTGCAGAGAGAGTAACATCACACTCGAGTAGAGAAGCAGAAGTAGGCTCTGTTGGAAGCAATTTGGCCCATTTTGGAAAAGCTAGCTGTTAAAAATCACAGGCAAATCCCAAACTGGCTCTTACCAGCTCCCTTCAGCAAGCTCTGCTTCTTCCCTGTACTGCCTGCTCTGTCCAAGCCACCCCCTACACTGAGCCCACCAAGTCACTCCTCTCCTTCTCCAAGCTTTTAGGACTGAGCACTGAAGCCTCACTCTCTTTACATGCCCCCCTCTGACCCCCTGGGAAATCCCTAAGCAGGATGGTTCTCCTGAAGAATAACCTCAGCTTTCAGGACACCACCATCCCCTTGGAGTGACAACGTTGTCTCTCCTGTCTCACACGGGATCACTGGAAGAAAAATGAGCATATTGGGAAAGCTACCAATTAGGCAGCGTTCAGCACATGACCAAAAAAGAAGGCACTGTGGTGTGAAAGCCAGCCAGTAATAAGTTGCACTTCCATAATTTCATAGGAAAATCCTTGGGGCGCAGCCAGGATTCTGAAAGAAGGCTGTATTTATAGCAATCAGTTTGGTTTGACATATTTCCCCTAATATGCTAAATTACTCCTTCACTATCATCATAACTTCCCCTCAGTCATTGCTCAGCATCTCCTATTAGCCCGGCCTAAAAGCACTTACGGAGCTTCTCCGGCTGTGACCTCCTTAAAAACGCGTTAATCCCGACGGCAGCGGCGGGGAAGGGGCCGCGCAGCCCGCAATTAACCCGCCCGGGGCTGCACCGCCTCTCCCGAAGACCGAGGGGCTCCTCGGCTCCACCAAGGCTTTGCTATTCCTAATCGGTGTCCTTTTGTCCCTCCCCGTGCACTCCTCCACCCCTCTGCCCATCTCGGATCGTTACATCCCAGCGGAAGGCTCTCGGAGTTGCCCCCGAGGAGTGGCAGCTCTCCCACTTGCCCGTGAGCTCGGAGCACGGAGGCGTGAACCAAAGACCCTCAGGATTCCCCGGATAATCCCCGGATCCTCAGCTCTACGACTGCGTGGACAATTTTATGGATGACTTGTACCGTCCGTGGTTATACAAAACCACAACTACAAGTCATTTATTTGACAACAGCTTGCCCTGATTTCTCACTCGTGGTACGACGATGGCCAGAAGTCCCACTCAGGCTCAGGGCTCTGCCGTGTGACACTGTGTGCATCTGCAGTGAAACAAAGTCCTTGCCCTGAAGAACTAAACTCTGAGAGGCAAATCTGTTATGATGAAGCGTGTCAAATCTGATCACCATCCAGCATCTCTGCATTTGCCTCTGCTCATCCTGCTCAGCTAGCCCCAAAAGAACAGTCATTACAGCCCTGGACAATCTCTGTGTGGCAATCCCTGGTTTGTGTGAATAATGCTGGTTATTCCATAACAAATACACCCAGTGATACCTTTATAATGATCATCTTTACACTGTGCTCTCCTCAAAATATTAAGTGACAATAACGTAGTTCTGATTTTATTTTTTAAACCACCTGCATTCTCACATCAAATAGAGACTTTTCCTGTAGAGCCAGAACTGGAGAAAGGATAATGCCCTTTTTTTTCTTTAAGGAAAGGGGGGAAAAAAAAGAAATAAAATCATGCGTCTTCAACCTTTTTTCCTCCTGCTACTCGGGTGCTTGTCTTTAATGAGCAGCTCCAAATGACAGCTTTAATCACTGCCTCTGGCCACTGAAAGAGGCCGCTAATGATAGGAAAGAACAGAGGACCATTTGCATCAATCAGCTCTAGTCTAAATCACTTTTTATGATAATGCATCCAAGCGAAGAAGAACGTCTCTGATGTCTCCTGCATGATGATGTACCACAGTGCTGTCTCCTCATCTCAGACCTCCACATAAATCTCTTAAAGATGCACACACACCCCACCCTGTGCTGCCAGCGCTGGCCCTCGTTTTCTACACCATTAATGATCTACCACCAGGGTAGAGTCAGGAGAGGTTAAGCAATCAGTTCATTCAGCTTTCACTTTCTGCGGGGGATGCCCACTGCTCCGGGAGAAGGGGAGGGGAATACACAGACAATGCCTGAGCTGTCAAACAAATACAATTTAGGATCCACATAATTTGTGGTTTGCCATTAACATCAGGGGCTGGCAGAGGAAAAACATTGGGCAAAATCTAGAGGGTGCTGCCTGCTACAGCATCACACCTCTGCTACACACGGAACTGAAACGCTGCTACAGCTTTACTCTGTGAGTACACTTTATTTACACAGGAGTGCTTTCAAAGGGACTAATCCCATAAGCACAGATTGGCCCCCCCTCCCCCGCGGAAGGGTTTATAGGATCAAGCACAGCTCTGTAATACTAAAACAAGACCTGATCCTGCACAAGACAGCGCCCTGATTAGACACCAGCCTGAGAGGGAAGAGCTGGGCCCAATTCCTGACCCAGCCACCAGCAAAGTCCCATGGTTAAACCAGCTCTGAAAACAGAGAAACTCCTCATCTTCCCAAGCTCCAGCTCTGGGTGTATGAAGAGCTTCATTTGCACTGGACATGGGAACCATATGTACACATACATATTATTATATATGGCCTATACCCACTCAGGGTCCTGCACAAACTGACTGTAGCTGAGTCTGCTGGGTGCTTCTATTCCAAAGCACCAAAGCAAACAGGACTGAGTCCCACAGCAACACTGGGCACATTGCAAGGGTAAGACTGCCCTGTGTAGGAACCTCAGTGGGAATCCTAGCTGAACTGGGGGCCTAATTGCCCTTGGCTCCTTTGAAGATCCCAGTGTTCCCAGCCTGGTGCCCTGACTAACCCCAGTGACCCGCGGGCTATCTGCAGGCTGCTCATGTGCTTTGGGGCCAGGGAGACCTGCTGTCCAGGCCAGATTTGCTGGGATGCATAATGCCCTCCCGCTGGGCCCTGTGTCAAAACAACCTCCCCCTGTCAAAGCAAACTAATAGATGCAACAGCAGATCTACCAGATTCATGTGGGACTCATATAAATGCACAGGGCTGGTTTTATTATTCCCTTTAAATAAGGGGAAAAAAGAGAAGACAATGTTAATTTGATTTTGGAGTTTCTCCTAACTGGCATAATGCTGTATGGAGGAAATGACACCAATTTCCCTGGCAAGTGCTCTGTGTATTCAGTCTGATCCTTCCACACTGCCTGGAGAGGCCAGAGGAGCAATGCTGGGGACTTTATGCTCTTGTAGTTTGACTGACACTTCTCAGGACATGCTAATCACCTTTCAGGGCAAAAAAGAAGGAAAAGCTCTGCAAATAGGCAATTCTGTTTAATCTACTGATGTTAATAAAAACCTCCTTTTGCTTATGGAAGTAGGCTATGCTCTGCAGGTCTTAGTGTTCCACAGCAAAGGGGGCTCACCGTGCCAGCTGAAGTCATTGGACACTTTTAGTCTCCTGATTAAAAACAGGACAACTATGACTGTATTTATCAGAAGCAAAGGATGAAGGAGAAGGATTTATTTAGTTAGAGCAAAATGCAGACTGAAAATTAGGATGCTACAATTCTCTAGATGAAGAATCCTTCCAAGAAAATTGTCTTTTTAGGAAGACATCCAGTTCTGGTGGATCGTTCAGGCCACACGTGGGAAAAGTCACTGGGGCTGCTGGTGAAGCACGTGGCTCTTGGTGGAAGGTGGCCAGGCTGGCCCCAGCAGTCTGATACCAGCATCCAGAAGAGCTAATGGGAAGAATCACAATGGCTTCAGTG
This sequence comes from Corapipo altera, assembly GCF_003945725.1. Lineage (NCBI taxonomy): Eukaryota > Metazoa > Chordata > Aves > Passeriformes > Pipridae > Corapipo > Corapipo altera. The sequence continues at coordinate 429,909 of NW_020884965.1, forward strand.
GGCTCTGTACTGGGGCCTCAGCATATGCAATTAAAAAAAAAGGAAAAAGAAAAAAAGAAAAAGAAAAAAAAGACCAGAGCAGTACACAACAGCTGTAGCCCTCCTAAGCCTTTCTTTCTTGCAAATGCTTCCCTTGGCGGCTTTATTTCATTTTATTATAATAAACTTCAAAAGGTGTATTTGATCTGCCAGCATTTTTTTCCCTGTCCACCAGGAGTTCATTTCAGCTGTGCAAGGCAGCAAATACTGTACATTAGGTTAATTTTCATTTCAGCTGTACAACACACATTATTGTTTCACTGCTTGGCTTTAGTGAACTCCTGGTGGATACAGTCAAAACCATACCAGCAGATCAAATGTACTCTTTGAAGTTCCCTATAATGAAACATCTTTAAAAAAAAAAAAAAAAGGAGGAAAAAGCTTTTAGAAAGCTTTAAAATATCCTGACTTGTTTGGAGCATTTTAATGTTTTGGCCTTTCCCTTTTAAAAGCAAGTAACAAGAGATTTCATCCTCTTTATCATCCTCTCCAGCTTTTACTCCTAGCAGAAGTTATATTATGGATGAAGCAGAAATTAATCTCTCACACACAGCTCAATTTAAATGAGCTTGAGGTGATGCTGTACATGGTGGCTGTAATGTAAAAAAATGAAAACAACTGAAACTAGTGTGATTTGAAGGCAGGACTGGACTCTGAAGCCTACAAACTATCTTCAACTTCACTCCAGGAACACGTCAAATTTCATTATAAATCTCAGTGATTAGAACATGGCCTGTGAAACTGTCTCCAAGAGGTTCCCTCCTTGTCACAAGGCCTCCCACAGTTACCCAAGGATCTTAACCCTTCCCTCATTCAGTTGAATTATCCTCCTGTTTTCTTCATCCTCCAGTCAATCCTGACTCATTTTACTAAGCCAGCACAGAGTACAACCCACAGAAAGGGCACCAAACTACACGCGGGCGAGGCTGGAACCTCCTGCACCGACTTTACCACCAGCAGACTGTAACATGGAACTGCATCCTGACTAACACACCCTTCAACACTTCGAGGAGACAACCTGACCTTGATTTCAAGCAAACTTCACTGGCTTCATTGTTTGCGATTTGAGAACACGTAAAGCTTGTGGTTAAATGGGATTAACCAAACAGGATCAGGTCTCTGGAATAAAGCAGGTTCAGTAACAAGTTCTTACAGAAGAGCCCAAGGGCATGTGAAGGCTCGTGGATTATCAATGATGGACCCTTGGAACAAATTTCGGAGATATTCAACCAGTGCAAAGTGAGAGGAGCATCTGGTTTGGGGTTATATCACAGGTGAAATGAGTGTAATGGTTTCAACAACCCAGTGATGTCTGTGGCACCCCCAGACCTCAGCCCAGTACAGGTCACCAGCACCCCCTGAGGGGGCTCCCCAGCCCCTCCTGGCCCTCCCTGCTCCCATCCCCCTGTGTGTTCACTGAGTCAAGAGCTGTCACCACAGTCCTGTAGGTCGACAGGCTGTAAATGGCTCCATCCTCCTGCGAGCCTTCTGTCAGGCATTGAGAGAGCTGCGCTTCCCTCCCGTCATCATCTCACAGCCAATGTCCCATTTTGGACAAAGTAATGAGTATTTGAAACACCCCCCACAGAAAGGAAGAAAAACAAGACACTTTGTGTACACCATTAGTTTCATGCATCTTGCAAGTGCAGTTCCCCAGCTAGAAAATCTCCCACAGCTTTTGGTTCACTTTGAACAAAATCACGTTGGACTTCTGATGAATAGCTCAGCTCAAAATACACTTGGAGGCTTTTCCTTGAATTTTAACTTGGGAGTAAATAACCTACAGTGAAGCTAATTGTATTGAAAATTCAGAATATTGAGGAAACGTTACATGTGATAAATATTTACCCTGAAGGAATTCAAAGGGAGTCTGTAACAATTTATTTCTAACCAATACCAAGTAATATTAAATTGCAGAGAAAATGCAGCCCCAAACCCTATATTTTTCCAACTTGTACTAATGATCGTTCTTTGTGAAAAATGCCAGACAACAATGTCCTTTAACCATGCAGCTACACACCATAATGGGGGCTCATACTCTGTGTTAACATATTTCATCCCAACGTCCTCTGCGAAACAACGGATTGATTCTGCTTCCACTTAAATTGGTGTAACTAATTAGACCCAACTAGAATTACTCCTGATCCTATTCATGTAAACAGTCTTGATGACTTCAGTGGGGCTATTAGTGAAAATAAGGACTCACACAGAGTGAGGATTTATGGGCTCAAATCCTCTCTATTTGAAGCCTCAGTAAAATGCAGCCAATTCCAACACAGAAGGAGAAAGCTGAGCTGTGCACAGTTGAAGAGTGGAAGAGTGAAAAAAGGGGAGCATTTTGGCCAAATAAACTGGGAGAAAAATCACTCTGTGAAAGAACTGTCAAATAAAAGACCCGGTGCTGAGAGTTTCAAAAGGAGTACCTGGGGAGAGGCTGGAAATTCAGAAGGCACTGCTGACACAAGTACTCAGCACCCCATGGCTTCCACCAGAGCTCTTGCTTGAGAAAGGTATTTGAGAACATTTATCCACACAGGATTTTTCCTTTAAGCCAAAACTAGTGAGGACATGCACGGAAATGTAAAAGGTTTCATTTTGAGCTCGCCTTGACAATGCAGATCAGCCTCGTGTTTCAAATGAACCAGTTCATCCAGACTTTGTAGTGCCTAAATTCAGCCCGTTGAGAGAATGCTAAAGCAGATGATTACAAAATAAAGGTTCTTCTAAAAAAAAGGAAGAGGGGGAGAAACTATATTAATCACTACCAGAAAACATCTGTTTTTAAATGAGGTGGTTTTGATCTATACTGTTTGTGATGCAAGAGGAAGGCTTTGCCATCCATATGACAACCAGACCTTCATTTTGTTGGGATTAGGGGTCAGCACAGGGGACTGCGGGAGGGAAGAGCGGGAAGGGAGAAGGAGAAAGATTCCTGTAACAAATGCCAGGACGCTTACTCTATAAACACAACCTACAGACCACGAGCCACAAGTCCACTTTCAGTATTTCTGCTTGATTTATAACAGGATAAACCAACTAAAAGTTGAAGATTTCATCTCATTTACAGATATATGAGAGGCTTCTCTTCAAACACCCTTAATTATACACCAAGGGTGGGATCAAAATGAAGATGCTGCAAACAGAGACACTTAAGAATAGTCACTTCAAACACACAGAGACACCAGAAGGCAGCAGAAAGTTCTCCTTCTGTTTATCACTTCTGTAACTGAAACCATTTCAGAAAGGACAACATCAGGGCCTTTGCTACAGGACAGCCGGAGGCTGAGCAGAGACCTGCTCCCTGCCACCAGCAGGGCAAGAACAGAATTGATCAAGTTTCTAAATCTTATTCTTGGGCTTTATAAAAAAAGTTAAATGGTCTGAAGAGAAAAAAAGTGAAGAAAGGGATAGTCTTTTACCCAAGAATCAAATCTGAGCTAATCCTGCAACAAGTGAAGGACACCTTGATGTGGAGAGAGTAGCACTACAATGTGAGACAAGCAGTCTGCACCAGTTGCTTATTCCATCTTTCTCTCACCCCGTGGCATTTCAGCTGACAGTGCTTCAGCCCACTCCTCTCCAAAATGACTAGAATTGGCTTTCTGATCTAACAGAATAGAGGGCCTCAAAAGTGCTTGAAGATCTTCGGTAAAGGTTTAGAGCAGTTTGGATTATATTCCTACAGCTGTACTTGCTATACGTGCTGACTTGGTAGTCATGCCTGTCTGCCTGGTGTGCCAGAAACTGTGTTAAAAGAAAATCTGATTTCCTCCCACCTCTGGAACCCATGGAAAGCAGGCACCTCAAAGCACATTTCCTTTGAGGATTTTGTCTCACCCAACCCTCTTGTCACCACCTTTCCTGTAAGATAAGATTCTTTCTCCTCGACTCAGCTGAAACATATTACCTTAGAAATACCTTTGTATCATCTTATTTTTCTGCATCCTCTCACTGCTCCCAAGGAATTCAGAAATCAACCCCAAGACATGAAAAGGAAGTTTCAGACTCCAGGAAACATGAGGAATGCAATTCAAGCATTGCATTTCCTCCTACATCACGAAAAAACACACTACAAGCGCTGCAGAAGTTTATTTTTCACTGAGACTGACATAAGCATCTGACAACCTGCATCATAATGAACATTATTATTTCAATGTTGTGTTTAACATTGCTCCTTATCTTCCCCAGTACGCACAGCAGTGTATGGTAGGGTGAACAGGGTAAGTGAATACATCACTCCTTCCCTCCTCCTACTCCCCTTGTGCTTTAACTGCACACAGGAGTGTATGATTGAAGCAGCTTAATTAATCCTCAGACTTTAAAGTGATGGCAGGAGGAACGTTCAACCCGCGTACAAATCCTTACAAACACTTCCAAAGAGATACTGAGGGTCTCCTGAAGAGCCTGAAGAAAGGAAGGAAACTCCACTGCTATTTTTGCGCCTGCATCCAAGATGGTGGATGAGGAGTGGGGTCCTGCCTATGAGCTAAGGGGCACTGCAGACCCTGCAGGGGTTTTGTGCCCAAGGATCCTTCCCAAGAGTCTATCCCAGCATATACTCCTGGAAAAACAGAAATTCAGACAGCAAGCTTTTCTGCTGCACGAGCAACACGTTCTTCCTACTCACCACCGATTTCCCAGTGGATTGGCAGCTACCCAGGTTACACAGCTCAGAGGCCAGGATGAGCTTTGCCATTTCTATCCCATAATAAAGGCACAGTCTTTCATTTTGGATCCCAGGCCCATCGTGGATATCCTTACCTTTGTCACCTGGTGATTAAGGCCACCACGACATGCTCTCCATGGGTCATTTGGAAATCTGAGCTGAGGAAAAGGCTGCTGCCTACTTATTAAGTGGTGTGTCACAGGGAAAGCTGATTACAGCCGTGCTCCAAAATCTGTGTTGGCTTCTGATTAGTTTTCTGGTAGAATTAAGGTTTTGGTTTTGACCTACAAAGCAGTGAATGCTTTGGGCACTAATTACTTAAAAGCTCATTCCTCCCTCTGCGCTGTAACATGACAAGTTGTGGTTAGTGGGTGTTCTTGAGCTGACAGTCCCTCGGGGGTTGTTTGACTGCAAAGTGAACTCAAATAACTCAAGTCCTATCAACACGCAGGAGCCCTTAACTCAGAGCCCAGACAAGCTCTTTAATTCTCTCATGCAGGGACATAAGTTAAACCTTACTCAGTGCTCACACTCGGGCTGATGTGACAGATCCATCCCGGGAGCGCTGGCAGCTGGAACGGGCACACTGAGAGTTGCTCAGTGCTCTCCCAGAGAACTTCCCTGGCTCCCTGAGGACAACCAAGTGCTGCCACCCTCAGCTGGGAAGGGATTAAAAGAGTGCCCAAAGCTCCTGCTGTCACCCCAGGAGTGTCCCCTGGGCCAAAGGAGTAAAGCAGTTCCAGGAAAGGGCCCTGGGGGTCCTGGTGGGTGCCAGTTGTCCCTGAGTCAGCAGTGCCCTGGCAGCCAGGAGGGTCAACCCTGTCCTGGGGGTACCAGGGAGGGGATTGTCCTGCTCTGCTCTGCCCTGGGGCGGCCTCACCTGCAACATTGGGGCAGTTTGGGGGGACACAATGTAGGGAAGGAACTGAGCCATTGGAGAGTGTCCAAAGGAGGCAATGAGGGTGGGGAAGGGCCTTGATTTGAAGCCGTGTGAGGGCACTGAGGGCACTTGGTGTGTTCAGCTGGAACAGAGGAGGCTGAGGGGAGACCTCAGTGCAGTTCCAACTTCCTGGGCAGGGGCAGAGGAGGGGCAGGGACTGAGCTCTGCTCTGGGGGGACCAGGGACAGCAGCCAGGGAATGGCTGGAGCTGTGTCAGGGCAGGCTCAGGTTGGATCTCAGGCAAAGGTTCTTCCCCCAGAGGCTGGTTGGGCACTGCCCAGGCTCCCCAGGGCAGTGGGCACAGCCCCAAGGCTGCCAGAGCTCAGGGAGGGTTTGGCTGATCCTCTGGGGCACAGGGGGTGACTCTTGGGGCTGGGCCTGTGCAGGGCTGAGGGTTGGACTCCATGATCTTTGGGGTCCCTTCCAACTCAGCAGATTCTGGGATTCTGTAAGGTGGGAAGATCCCAGTGCAGTGATGGCCACAGTGTGATTCTGAGCTGGGGCTGCAGCTTGCACACAGGTTACTTTTGTCAGCTCTTCAGAGGAGACATAACAGTGAAGAGTCTTAGCCCAGGTGGCAATGGCCTTTACCAGGAGCACCTCTTGCTCTTCAATTCCCTGAGTATTTTAGACATTCTGGACTTCCTGCAAAATCCACCTCTCCTTTTGGGATCAGAGACTTCAGATGGCTGGTTATGATAACTGTGGCTGTTCTGACCTTTCAGTTCCTCCTGTTAACCACACATTAACTAACAGTTGGGGGATAAGAGGCTAGCAGTAATTTATATCAATTTTGTACGTTTTAAAAATACAACAATACATTTTCAAATTCCACTGGTTTAGGCAGGTCTTTGTCGCATTTAATTAAAAGATGAAACAAAGAAGATATGTCCTCATATTGCACAAACTGCAATGTTAATGCATGAAAAACACATTTCCCATTCAGAGCTTCTCCATTCCAACCCTTTCCTCATGCTTTCTGCTTATTCACCTCTGCCAGGGAAAGTTCTGTGTGTGCCCTGTGTGTACAGAGACACAGCCACAGGCAAGGCCAGGGCGGTGTTACACTGAGAACCAAACCTTCCACGAGAATCCCTGGCACAGCACAACACATTCCAAAGAGTCAGCTGAAGGGAACCTATTGGTTACAGACCTGCCTTCCCCCACTCCTTCTTTAAGCTTTGTTTTCCATTTTCCTTGCTTCGTATGTTTTCCAGTGGATCCTTTGGCCTCCCTTACACACCCGTGATTATTCCATGATAAAGAGACCCTTAATAAAATATTAGAAATAATGAGTAACATCACCTCCAGGCCCACAGGTGTCCATCACCTACCCAATGGAAACTCAAGTAGCAGTTTCCAAGATCATTATTGTAGAATCCCAGAATGGTTTGGGCTGTAAGGGACCTTTAAGACCATCTTGTTCCAATCCCCAGCCATGGACAGGGACACCTTCCACTAGCCCAGGTTGCTCCAAGCCCCATCCAACCTGGCCTTGGACACTTCCAGGGATGGGGCAGCTACAGCTTCTCTGGGCAGCCTGTGCCAGGGCCTCCCCACCCTCACAGCCAAGAATTCCTTCCCAATATCCAGACTAAATCTCAGATATAACTCCTAAACCCCAATATTGAACATCTGTCATTCAGTAATACCTTTCATGTGTTAACAGTATAATGCAATGTAGTACACTTATAAAGTCCAGATAGGATAAAGTCAGTTTAATCATGAGAACCTCCTATATTTCTTTCAACTCTGATACCACTTGTTAGTCAAAAAATGAGTTTAAACCATACACTTCTTTCAAAAAGGGAGAATAATATTTATCCATCAGCAGTTTCTGCACTACAATTTCTATACTCAAAGACAATGAATCCTTAGATCCAACACTTCCAGGTTCCTTGGTGCTGAATAATGTACTTTATCTAGGTTTTCAATCCCATATATTCAAGATGGGAAAGCCCTTTTCTCTTGTTCTCCTTTGTACTGGGCTCTGTTGTTGCTGTCTTATTAAAATCAGGTTAACACGGAATTATTGCTCAGAGGCCACTTGTTCATTACGCAGGTGTCACATGCTTTGCTAAATTTCTCTGCTCCACTTCTGAAAGAATCCAACTCAACAGAGCAGAGCAGAAGCTAAAAGCACAGATTTACTTTTTATTCTGAGCCACTGCGTCATCAGCTGGTTATTTAAAACTTTGTTCCGAGGGGCTGAGCCCAAGAGGCCAAGACTTTCCACTTAATAGGACTGAACAAACTCCTCAACGTGCTTCTAGGGATATACTTCTGCATCATCATTAGCAATACTGATTTATATTTATATTATGTCCCATAAGGTTCCCATATTCACTCTATAATATATAACATCCACATGGCAATGAAGGCATCCATAGCATGAGGCACAACAGTAGCACAGCCACAGGAGCTTATGAAGTATTTATCAGTAAGTGCTACAAACTGTAAAACTTGCAATATGAATGGTAAAATTATATAAAATAAGAGTTATAAAAGTAAGTCATTATAATTTGAGGTTGCTAATATTGCAGTTACCCTTGGCTAGTGTTCTTGGCATTGTTAGTTATGATATATAGGAGCTTACACACACCCCAGACAGAATAAAACACACGCAGCTTATAGACTGCACATGAGTTTTGCAAGAGAACCGGTTTTGATGAAGGAGTTCTGACTGTTTCCAAGCACCCACAGCTCCAAATTCTTCTTCAGGCCATAGCAGGCAAAGAAAACAAACCTTTGAGTGGTTTTTGCTTTGTGACCCACACCCTGACATTTCTCAGAGCCCCCCTGCTCTCCTCTCTCATGGGGCACCACAGATTTATCCCTGACACCACCTTGCAGGAGTAAAACCTTTGTCACCCTGGGCAAACAAGTGCTTGTGAACAACTGAAAAAGTAGACAGTGTCCACCTCACCTGCATTTGTAAAGTTTCTATATCCGGTAAAAGTTTACATAAATGAAATGAATGAAAAAAAAGGGAAAGCCAAGTCTCCTTAGAAAGGAATTTTTACCACCACCCCTTTTCAAATCATGCCTTTAGAAACCAACCCCCCTGCTTGCATCTCCAAGCCATGTCTGTAGGCTCTGCATTCAATTCCTCACCAAACTCCACCACTATTCCCCTGTCAGCTGTGACCTCCTATCCCTTAAAAGAGCTCCACAAAAACATCCACTTTCTCAGTGTGCTGGACCTTCCTGCAGTTCTCCTGTCCTTCCCAGATAAAACACAGCAAAACTGCACTATAATTACACAAAGTCTTAATTAAACTAAAGAATTTAAAGCATCTCCAATGTTTTTATTATCAGCAGTAGTGCCATTCCATCAGGATGACAGACTTGCATGTATTACTGAGCCCCTAATTAGCAATTGCTTTCCTGGTTAATAATTATTAAAATGCTATTAGAAAATATGTTTAAAATACATATTGCCATGAAGTTCTGTGTCTGCACCTACCAGGTCTGAAGCATGATGAATCAGCAGTGGCTGGAGAGCAGCTCACTTCTGGTCCTAGAAGGGCACCAGCTGGGTCAGATCCTGCTCTCCTCTCAGCAGCAATCCCAGCTGCCAACCCAAACCCTTGCACAAGGCAGGAGTGGGTGCTGGAAACCTTACATTTCAGAGCTGTTGGACCCCAGGAGCATGGCATCATCCCAGCCTGCTGGTGGGACAGTGTCCCAGATTGCTGTCACCCCATTCCAGCACCCCCTGCTCCCAGATCTCTCCATGGGAGTGACTGTTGCTCAGCTCAAACACTCCCCACCCCACCAAAGAGGTGCAGGCAACACCTGACAATGCTTTTGGTTGGGCCAAACAACAGCTGCTGCCATCAGTGTCCACCAGGGCAAGGGGGCACAGCAGGCTCCTGTTATCCCATGGAGCAGCACTGCCCCCAAGGCCTCAGTGCCCCCGTTCACATGACCATGTGAAAGCCTCAAAGAAGGTAAATTCCTACAAATAGAGTCTCCCTTATGGTTACAAGGACCAGTTTGAAAATGCAAACATGGGAAACTCAACACCCATCAGAAGAGCTGGGGCAGGGGAGGGAAGCTGGGACCTGGCCTGGCCCACAGTGCAGGGTGGGTGAGTGGTGACTCTTCCCTGCACTGTCATAGTCCTGGAAACTTCACTGCAGTGACAGATTTAACCTGGATTTAAACCATGGCAGGAGTCCAGATTCCTCCCAATTACTCACAGCCCATCCCCAAACCCACAAATCCTGATGTGAAACTTTCCTTTAATGATCACTTCATAATGCATGTACCACCAGCAGAAACCTCTGGTAACCAAATTCTTTTTCATCTGTGGCTAGACCAGATCTTCCCTGAAACGTTCCATGCCTGAAACAGCTAATTTTTCTGCTCACAAACAATACAGCACCCAGAAACATTCACCTAGAAATGCTCAGAAACACATTTCCACCCCCCCCGGCTCCTGAGCTGGAGCACTGACACTTTCCTCTTCTGCATCCCATGGCTGCAGGGTTAATAACAGGGGTTCCTACACAATTTCAGTGCTGCAATTCAAAATTTGCTCCTTGTAGAAGATGTTTAGAAAGGAGGAAAAGCTTGGAGATGGGAGAAGGAAAAATAATTAATAACTTGCCTATTCCTGTTTTTCGTTACCCATTGAAATAGTTCACAATAAAATCAAAATTATTGCTTTGGTATTCAAGAAATTTTATATCCAGCTTCCACTGGAGGAAATGCTGCTTTTTCCTATTAATCCAGGACTTTAAAATGACAACAAGTACATTAGGGAGGTGTCTGTGTAATAAAACCCCCACACTGATCAGGGATGCATATTTATGTGGCAAACTTGGGATGCTTTAATTTTACTATCGGAATTGGATGTGTGCTGCTTCCCAGCTTGGGATGGGCATTTTAATGTGAAAAGGAGAAAATTCCCACGGTGGTCAGGCCCTCCAAACCCAGCACTCCCTGCACACCTCCAAGCCTTGCCCTGGAAGGCTCTGGGCAGAGTCCCTGTGAGTTTGCTGGAGAGAAGCAAATGCTGCATATCCATCAAATATGGGCTGGGATCATTTTTGCTGGAAAGGCCTGTGAGTGCCACACTGCATCCCTATGGAACCAAAGGATGGCACCCCTAATCCACTGCAGCAGGACTCTGGTCACACCTGGAGGCAGCAGTAGCTTCAAGCAAAACCATGACAACCATCACACCTTCCAGTGTCACCAGCCATACCAGGCTCATGCTCAGTGCTGTCTCAGCAAGAGTGGTATTTTTGGGACTGACTCACTGTTGAAAGTAATGATGAGGAGTGAGGGGGATTGGAAAGCACGTGATGGGCAGTGAATCCTTTTGCTTAGTCAATCTGGTGAGAATGACTTTCAAACAACCCAAGAACACAAAAAAGGCACTAAAAAGGAGATCTATTTGGTTTTATTAGATGGAGAATAAGGCCACTTCTTCAATCAGTGAAATTCTCCATGTGAAATGGAGGTTTATTCACCTTTTTATATTGTCATTTAATAAGCTCGTAAGTGAAGAATTATGAAACCAAGGTAATACTGAACCCCATTTTCATATTTCCAGCCACGCAGTTTTTCTGCTTTGCTAACTTCTAGACACTCAGCTCTTATTCTACCCACATCTTTAAAGGTCATTGCTCCCATAGGACTTTTGGTGTTTTGTTTTTTTTTTTTTTGGTAGATAGAGATGCAACTGCGAAAAGGACCATGGCCACTTAAGTTCCTTCCTACATCACTCTTGTCTCCTCTTAAAAAATAAGAAAGCTGCTGTGTCTCTGTAGGAAAGGTTCTGAAAGGATTCTGGAGGCATACAGAGTCTTCAACAAAAGTTTCAAAGCAGCTTCATCATTTGCAGTGAATACAAGTTTTTGAGCGATATGTAGGAAGAAGCTTGAATAAGCTCAGATCTCAGAACTGAAGGCTTCTCTAAAGAAAAAGTTCTAGAAATGCCTGCATTTAGATGGGGGAAATGTGTGTGACTCAAGAACAAAGCCCTGAGACGCAGCGAGAGGAATAACCTTTCAGATCAAGCTGGTTTCCCCACCTAGAGAGTTCCAGCCTGCACGTTCCCATTTGATGCAAATGTCTGTCAGAATAGCACTACTGGAAAATAGATAAAAGATTAGCTGTGACATTATGAAAAATGAAAGCTTCAAAATGGCTATAAATTTCATGAAAAAAACCCACAACAGATATCCTTTCTGAAAGGCAACAGTAGCCCCTGTGGTTTATTCAGCACCACAGCCCCACTGGCAGCCACCGGTGTTTGAACAACTTCTCCCAGCTCATCCCTGTGCAGCAGCTTCCCCACTGCCTCCTCTGCTGAAAACAGGACCAGGGAACAATCCCAGCTGTGCTTCTGATGGAGCACCTCTCCTGTGAGGAAAGGCTGAGAGAGCTGGAGTCGATCAACGTGGAGAAGAGAAGGCTCCAGGATGAACTTTGTGCCTAAAGGGGCTCCAAGAGAGATGGAGAGGGACTTGGGACAAGGAACGGAGGGACAGGACAAGGGGGAATGGCTTCAAACTGGAAGAGGGGAGGCTGAGATTGGGTAATAGGAAGTAATTCTTGGCTGTTCAGTTGGTGAGGCCCCAGCACAGGTTTTGAGGCCCCAGCACAGGTTTTGAGGCCCCAGCACAGCCCAGAGAAGCTGTGGCTGCCCCTGGATCCCTGGAAGTGTCCAAGGCCAGGTTGGACAGGGCTTGGAGCAACCTGGGCTAGGGGAAGGTGTCCCTGCCCATGGCAGGGGTGGGTGGAACAAGATGGGCTTTAAGGTCCCTTCCAATCTGAGATTCTAAGATTCCTTTCTCTCAACTAGAAATGGTGATAGAAATTCAGGTGAAATAGCTGCACATGCAGCACACCCTATTTCACAGGAGAATTACACATTCCAGGCAGAGAGTAGGCAAGGATTAGATTTTCACACCAGCCTTCACTGAGCAGCCCAACCATTGGTCTTTCATTTACCAGAGAAGACCTACACTGGGGACACCTTTGCTGCACAGATTTCTGCTGTTCCCTTCACCAGAAAAGAAAGCTGAAGGTACCTGTAGCAGTGGTGTAAATCTACTCCTCATCTTCAGCCACCAGCAGCTGCTCAGCTGGAGGGGGTTTGTGGCAGAGGACCCACCTACCCCAGCCAGGACTCTCAGCAGGGAGACTCAGGACATCTGTGCAAATGTTTGTCTCCTTCAGCTGGTGTAAACTGGCATCATTCCACGGACACCAGTGGAGTCCTGCTGATTTATATAAACTGGTGATCTCACTCTCTGTAATTACATCCCATTTCCTATCCACAAATACTGTCCTGTACAGCAAGATCTCAGTCACCCGTGACATTTCTCTTGCATGCTCTGAGAGCCCAGTCCTAAGGGCCCAGGAATACAATCTAATGGATTTCGATGAACTACACCTTTACATTCACAGCAATACAGCACCTCACATTAAACACAAGGCTCAGCTTAACTACACCCAATTCACAGCTATTGTTTTCATTAAGTGGAGGTCAGGCAATACAGATACTGCTCGACACCTGCATTTTTCATTGCTCAGTCATTCTCTGTGGTGCTGCACAAGTGACATTTGGGTACTCATGTTGAGAAAGCTGTGAAATGATATTGAAAATCTGGAAAGCAAGCCCTGACAGGCCCTGGGATGGTGCAGCAATGGGGGACAGGCAGGGAGCGAGACAGAAATAATCCTGCCACCTTGTGCCACCTGGAATGATGATTCCCCTGTTCTGTCAGGCGTGTATTGACAAAGCCAATGTCTTGCCAGCCACTTCCTGAGAAAGACCTTGAGCCTTCAGCACCAGCCTTAGCAAACCAGGAGTTGCTGCAGAGCACCTGCCCTCTCACCTGCCAGCACCTTCAAGGACCAGTTCTGTACACACCTGAGGACCAGCTGAGACCTCTGGAGCTGCAGCAGCTGAGGACACCCAGCATGGTGAGACAGGCCCTGTGGAAGAGTCCTGCTCACCGTGGGATTGGTGTTACCCTGGGGGTTTGGGCCCTGCTGCAGCCAGGGAGAGTCACTGGGGTGTGCAGAGAGCCTGGGATCCTGCAGCAGCTGCCCACATGGCACTTAATTCTGGAAGATAGAACCAGTCCAGTGTTAAATTAACAACTGAGAGCGGTGCAGGGAGTTGGGCTGATGCTAAAGTTGTTTAGGTTGGATTGCGGTTCCTCGTTTTCCCGAGCAGGGCAGCGTTCCAGCGCTCCGAGGTGAAAATGCCTTTGTGCTCCTCAGCAACTCTCAATAAGCACAGTTGCTTTTTAAATTGAAACCCATATCAGACAATTCCCAGGAAAATGACAATATAGAACAGCTCCAGCTAAAGCCCTTCAGTGTCCAGAAGTATGAGCTCTCCATATGGCGAAGGGAGGAACTGTGCTTCCCTGGCCAATGTCTGCAGGGCACAAATGGGATGAAAAGTTCCCTGTCCCAGGCTACGGAACTACCCACAAATTGCAGGCTCACAATCCATCCAGGGTTTAATTAATACATCCTCAGAAAGCCACAGTTCTCTGGCTGTTGTTAGACATGCTGATTTTTCAGTGTGGTTGAAGCTCCATTTATGATTTCAGTAAAAGCTCCATTTTTTTTCTTCTCTCTCTAGTTAAAAAATGAGCCTCCAGCTACAAATTGGACGATTACAGACAGTATTGTAAAGCAGCAGTAAAAAAGTGTTAATGAGCTGCAGGATATCAGAAGCAAAAAAGAAAATATTTCCCCCGCAGGCCAAACAAAATTAATTTTAAAAATTAATGTAAACCACTAATGCAGCAAGTGCCTCCATTAAATTATGGGGCTCTGACATGTACAATGCAATATTTTTGCCATTGAATTTGTTATCTAAAAGGTGTTCATTGTTTATTACGGTGTGAAAAGCTGTTTTGCTCCAGATAGGCTGGTTCATTAAGAAATTGGATCCTTGCCATAGCCCTATTTCTTAGCAATGAAGCGATGCCCTGTAGCAAAAAATGCAGAGAGCGGCTCTCTGTTTAATATCAGAAATGTAAATCAAAAGACTCCAGTCTGCTTTTTAAATGGCTTTTGGTCTTTACAGAACTGAAATTCACCCCCAAATATTTCACATTGCTGGCTGGTCAAAACGGCTCCTCCAAATTCCAGCTCTGCTGAATGATTATCATAATAATAATCCCTGTCAATGAGGGGTTTGTAACTGCTCATGCTACTAAAACAATTTAAATTCTGCTGGTTCATTCATCAAACTGTAACAGGTTTGATTTTAAGAAGGGAAAGAAAACCATGTTTTAACTGCCTAAGGAGAAAATAACATTATGATAAGAACCAAGATATGTACAATTACACAAAAGCTAATGACTTAATATTTCAGGGTTGAAAATTTCACATAACTGGATTTTGATGTTTCTGTGTGTGCTGAACAGGATCTTTTTCAGCAAAGACTCTCAGCATTAAAAGTCATCACTGAGAACCAGGGTTGGACCCATGTGAGTGTGGGACCTTGGTGGGGGAACTGGAGGAGGTGTGTCCATAGGGACAGGAGAGGATATGGCTTTAGGGAATAGGACCAGGGAGGGAAACAAGAGCTGCTTTTGTTTCTTGATGTTGATAAGAAACATCAGAGCTTTTGAGTCTAAATAACAGTGGGAAGAGAGAAAACAAAATCTAACCAAAAGCCCTCTGTTGGCTTATAAAAAATTACTCCATTTAGCAAAATTAGATATTTTGTTGGCCTTCATTTATGAGCCAAAACACCCTGAGGGGGACTACTTACCAACTTTAATTAGTAATAAAAAGCTTACAAGTGCCAGGGGAACCAGAACTGGAGTCCATGGGCCAAATCCTCCGCTCAAATTACGTCAGTTAAAATCTAGGTTCTTCTTACCTTCAAAGAAGTTGCCTTGTGCTTTCCATGGGACAGCCTTGTGGCCTCAAGTCACACCAAAGACAGGAGACCTGTGCTGGGACCAATGCACTGAAAAACTGCCATTTGACCAGGTTTAAAAGATTGTTGTCAGGAGATTTTTATGTGCTTGAGGCAAGAATTACTGAGGATTAATGACTGTGTGTTGGGTTTGCTGGGCAAGGGTTTGGTAGCAGGGGGGCTCCAGGCGTGGCTTCTGTGAAAGCTGCTGGAAGCTTCCCCTGTGTCCCACAGAGCCAATGCCAGATGGCTCCAAAGAGGCTCCCATGGAGATCCATGGGGGATCAGAGATCCCCATGCAGCCCCTGGAGGAGCCCAGGACAGAGCATAGGGTGTCTGAAGGAGCCTGTGACCCTGTGCTGCAGCAGGGTCCTGGCAGGACCTGTGGATCCACGGAAAGAGGAGCCCACACTGGAGCAGGATTGCTGGAAGGACCTGTGACCATGTGGAGGATCCACACTGGAGCAGTTCCTAAAGGACTGACCCCGTGGGAAGGGATCCACACTGGAGCAGGGGCAGAGTTCGAGCAGTCCAACCCCTGTGGAGGGAGGAGCAGCAGACAGAGGGTGTGATGAAGTGACCACAGCTCCCGTTCCTTGTCCCTCTGTGCCACTTGGGCTGAGCAGGGAGAGAAAATCCAGAGCCAGTAGGTCTTGCAGGGAGCACCCTGTGATTTGCCACCTATTTTAACATGTGCACTCATGTTAAAAATTTCCAAATGAACAATCACTCCTTAAAATTAGCAAAGGGACTAATCCTGCTGCCATACACTTGACTGACTTGACTGACTGTAGTTTACCTCTGTTGGCTATTAGCTGCTAAACTCTCAGGTGAGGAGATAATTCAGCTCAGCTTTCTTCTTTTGATCTGAGAAACTAAGTTTATACAAACCTTTCACAGTGAAATCAAAAATCACATGAAAAAACAGGCAGTGCTGGGGGACAGAGCCTGGACATGAGACCAGCCAGAGCATGACTTATCATAGACCTTTCATCAGACCTTCCTGTGAAATCTAATTTCAACTCTCACGAAAGAAACTTCACCAGTGCCAGACACAACCTGCCCTGAGGGCAGCCCTAGTGAGGCCACAGACGAGGCTCTTGGTGAGAGGTGTCACACTGAGGCCCAGACCTGCTCCCACCGTGGTGGCAGAGGGGACCCCACGCCCCATCAACATATTCCAGAGCTACTGAGCAGCCCTGCAAGTTGTGGACTTTCAATAGTTGCCCACAGAGGAGAGGCGTCTCCTGTCCCCCACAACATCAACCTTTTTTTGTTTTTTTTTTACTGAAGAGATGTTGGTCAGATGTGGAGAGACCCTGGCATGTGACCATGGATACGACAAGGACCCAAGTATACGCTTTATTTCAATGTGGTACCTCTGCCATCACATGCTTTGGCAGCTCAGCAGTGGTCAGGTGAAAAAACACTGGATTATGACCCAAAGAAGGGTCAGGAAGGAACAAAGAAGAGAGCAAGCAAGATCATTTCCAGCCCTCTCCATAAGGCAAAGGTCTGGATCAGAAGAAGGTAATTTCTGGACCAACTGTATTAATTCATGAAGCAACACCTTGTCCTGCTCCAGCTACTAAAATGCTTCCATTTTTCAGGCCTAAGAGAGTTGACAAACAAGCTCCTCCCTTACCCGAGCCTCTTGCACATTGCAATTTTATAGTTTGCATATCTTAGCCCAAATTCCCTCCTTCTACTTTACAAGGGACCCGGACAAGTGACCTTTAGCAGCAACCGCACCAGAAAGGGACTGAGGGATCAGTGTGATGGCTTTGTGCAGACATATTGATCACACACACACGTGCTGCTGTTTTCTGTGCATCAGGAGGAATCGTTTTAAACAGACAAATAATAAAAATAAATCAGGGCCCAACAATGCAGAACACTTGTTTCCTCTCCATCCATCTGATGAACAAGCACAGGGAAAGCAAGGGGGGGGTTGGTACTTGGTGGTGACGTGAATAGAGTCAAATTTGGTCCCGGTTACATTGGTGTAAAACCAGTGTTTGGGATTACTCTGGATTGACATCCAAGTCCCTGTGTTTTGCCATCTGTAAAGTGCCTCTGCGGATCTGACCTACATCACTGGAATGAGAGGGGTAGCACAAGCATTTGGAAGTGATGCTCCTCTATTAGCGATGAGATTAATTAAGACGCCGCTGGGCACTTCTCCACAGTCAGGCAAGGCTGTTAATGGCCATTGATTTTTTTTTTTTTTTAAACAGCATGTACAAGTTTAAATGGTGTAAACTCCCCTAGATTCCCTTTCCCTACCTTCGTCTCCCCTGCTAGGGGTTAACCATGCTGGAGATAGGGAAAAAAACCAGTCCCCTCCTTCCTTTGCCTGCGGCACCAAGATCAGGAAATTCACTGCTAATCACTGCAGTTGTGATTTCTGATTTCAACTGGCAGCACAGAGAATTGAACTCCAGTCCCCCGAGTACAGCAGGCTGCGCCAGGCAGGCCTTGAGCTTGTTAAAACTGTGGTGCTGCCATGCGGTTATCAATTTTAAATTAATCTCTCCCTCCATGCACACTTATCCTCCCCCACCATCTCTTAAAGTGGCTGCTAAAAATATAAACTCCAGGATACCTTGCTCTAAGACTTAACTAAGTAAAAATCAGGATACTATTAATTATAGGTTTCCTTCAGCCTCAGCACCTGGAAAAACGGATTTCTGCGCTGTCTCAGGGATTTGCCTAATCCACTTCCTGCCGTAAAGCCAACCACAGTCATGGCTGTCTTAGCATCTCACCAGGCAAATCCTCCCTCCCACGATGAGACCCTCTCCAGGAGAGTCCTGTCTTGGGGCTGGAGCAGCCAGCCAGGAATGGAAGCTCTGTGGGCTCAGTGTGAGCTCTTCTCTCAACCAAATCTGCCCTGCTGAGAGAGGCCAGAGGTTCAGACACTGGTTCCTTGACTTCCCCTGTCCCACTGCAGCAAACCTGAGCTGTCAAGAGGGTGCTGTGCTGCACCCCAGGGGTAACCCCTCACTTCAACCACCGCTGCCCTGACTGGGGTTGTAAAAATTACCCCCAAATCCAACTTAATGGCTTGGCTCCCTCATCACACCGGAGTCTGAGTGTCTGCCTCCGTTCAAGAGCAGCCTGTCTAATATGGGCCAGGTTTTGTAAAGCCTTTGTAGTTGCCCGTGTGCACCTGAAATAACAAATACCTACAGGCTGGCACGGTGCACGTGGCAGCCTCAGACCTTCCAGGGCTTTATCTCCTGCAGCTGCAATTGCTACACAAGTCAAATTGCAGAGGCACTGAGAGGGAGGTCACCTGGCTCAGGAAGGGGGCTCAGGAAAGCAATCAGCTGGCATCTGAGCAGGGGCCACGCCACCACCTCAGTGTCAAATGTGAAAATCTGTGGAGGTGAGTTTATAAACGACTGCAGGCGTCAGCATCCAGTTTGGAATCTATAAACATCTGAAGTCTGTTAGTACTTTATTTGTAATGATACTGCCAACAGACTGCCCCCCCCAAAGGTCACAGCACACACTCAGCATTAAATTGCAGTACAACAAATCCTCAGCTATCCATAACCTACAAAATGATAGGGGCAGGCTGGAAGGGGAGACTGGGATAAAACAGAAAAAGAAAAAAAGTCTAGACACACTTTCCTTAAACTCACTGGGGAGTCATTTTAAAATCACTTTATGAGGAAATAATTGAGGTTCTATATACAAAACTCCCTTTAAAAAAAGAGTAACACGTCTGACAACCTTAGAAAGTCACAAGGTTGTTACAGAGAAGAATGGGTCTCTGTTTGGAAATTTAAATACTATGTGGCTCTAATTCATAAACATTCAAGAATTTATAAAGCTGGTGGGAATAAAAGTGCAAAAAAGGCAAAACAAGCCAGAGCCAACTAAAAAAACTAACTGCAAACCAACTGCCAAGTGAATGAAAACCATCTCTGCACCTCACCCCATTTTCCTCACTCTCTAATGCTCCAGCCCTGAGCGCTGCCCTTCAATCCATCACAGAACAAACCCACTGTTGTGCATATCACACAGCATAAAACCACTGCTGTATACACCACACTGCACAGCAGGCAGAATTTATACCAGAACTGCCAGATTTAGCATTAGCCCCCTAAATATGGCAGCTCTTCTTCTCGAGAGAGGGGGGCAGAGAGCACGTTCTATGCAACGTCCTCCTCGCTGCTGTGGATACTCGGGGTACGTGGTGTGGCTGTGACCTTCCAGGTCAGCCCTCCCAGTTCCATCCATCATGCCCAGCAAACACCAGGGACACAGTCACAGAGGAAACCAGACAGGCTGTGTCTGTGCCTGGGGTTGGGAGATGGGGGAGTGCAATGGGACAGCTTTGTAATGGGAGCTACAAATGCTGTGTAAAAACACGAAAGGCTTATTTTTTCCCTCTTATCCATGGCTCCAGTTGCTGTCTCATGACTACAGGAAGCTCCCTCATGGCTACAAGAAGCCACCAAAGCAGAGCTCAACAGGGAGGATGCAGCCTGTCACTGCTTGTGTGTGGCTGGATGTGCACTGGCCAGGGAGGACCTGGGGACCACTGACCATCATTCAGTCTCCACACATTGTGAGACCAGCAGGTTACCAACACTATCTGTTTCAAGGGGAACACAATATAGCTGAAAAAAAAATCACTGCAGAAAATAACTCGTTATTCTTCTTACATCTCTCT
Organism: Corapipo altera; assembly: GCF_003945725.1. Taxonomy (NCBI): domain Eukaryota; kingdom Metazoa; phylum Chordata; class Aves; order Passeriformes; family Pipridae; genus Corapipo; species Corapipo altera. The sequence goes on from NW_020884965.1 coordinate 450,154, forward strand.
GTTATTCTTCATGTCAGGTCTGTTTCTCCATGTCAGCTGTGGAGAGAGGTTCAAGCAGAGGAACCATACAGACAACTCTACACTGAAACTTCACCAGGTTCCTCCTGATTACAGATAAGCTCAAAAATATCCCTCCAAATGTAAACCCAGGAAGGGACCTTGGGACATTCTGGCTGTGGATGAACTGGCTGGTATCTCCATGGGACTGGCACAAACCTATGGCTCACCCATTACTCCAACTTCAGGACAGTTTGGATTCTCACCTGAACTTCATGGCTCAGGCCCATTTCTAATTGTGACTGAATATATCACCCCATGCTGTAGTGCCTGACTCCTTTCCGGCCGATCTCAGCTGCCTTTTTGACCTGCACATCCCACTGAAGCACCAAGATCAAGAAAGTTATGCCTACTGAGTGTGAGGATTAGTGAAAAAACCCACACAGAATGTCAATGAGGTAGGGGCATCACACACTTCTCCCATTAAAATTCAGTAGGTTTTCTAGTCCTTCTGGCCTTGGTGCATTTGCATAGCATAGGGTCAGAGAGACATCCTGATTCCACTATAGCTGCTCTGTTTAAAGGGTCATGATGGTGACATATGAAAATAACCCAACTTTAATTGATACCTGGGCTGCTGGCTGTTGAATTTGAAACTCCCCCTGGCCCTATCTCTTGTATATCTAATGTACAGTACACTCAACAGCAGATGCCAAGAAGACATCTTGCTCTCTCAATTGCATTAGCAGAGCTTTAAAAATAATTGTTGAATTGTCCACAAGATGTCCACCCTACTTTTCAAGCTCCTGAATCTCTTAGTAATGACCACTGTAATAGTAAGTGTTCCCAGAGCTGGCAAGCTATTTAATTGTGAATCTCAGTTGTAGCATCTCAGGAGAAGATCCCAGGGGGAAAAAAGATGGTTTTTAGTTCGAGCTCCTTCTTATTTTAATACTTTACCAGAGATCTAGTTACGAATCAAACTTCATCAAGAATAGCAGAGATGTAGGTGTATTTATTAAGTTCTTTTCTGGTCTTCTTGCTGCTATCAATGTCTCGAATCACACAGACAAATGGCAATTACAAACAACATCTAATTGCTACCTTGGGCTCAGTCAGCCACGAGGAACTCAATGCAAACTGTGTTTCCTCATCACACCATTGCTGGGTTCAGGACCACAGATTATGGGGCACTGAAAGATTCTTGGCAGAAAACACAGAGCAGAGTGGTTTGCTTGTTTTTTAGGCATTGTATCCTATCCTCCATGACAAGAAAGCTGATGCCTAATTCTACTCAGAAGAGTGAAGAACACATGAAGAGCTACAGCACAGCAATTGTAATTACTGCTTAACTGTGACTTCTTAACCATCATTTCTGTGGCACTTTCTGTGATTCAGTTCAGGCTCAGTTCTGGGATAGAAAAAAAAAGAAACATTGTTTACCTCTGAGTCGCTCAGCTGAGAAAATCAAGAAATTTTGATGAAAACCCATCCCATATACCATGAAACCATATCACTCCTGCATTTGCTGGTGATACACAAATGAGGGACCACTGCTCTTCTTGGAATTGAAAAGCAAGACTAAAAGCTACATTATTTAGTCTCCTAACATTAATAAACCCTTTAATGGTTCCAACAATATCTCCTACTTTCTGGAAAAAGTGCTTTTAAAAAAAAAATCCTGTGGTTTATTGGGATGTGTTATGAACAGAGAACATTCAGCAGTATGAGTGCCAAGAATACGGGGGTGAAATTGCAGCCCTGTAAAGCTGAAGTTGTAACAAAAGTATTCAAATACCAAGGGGCCACGCTTACAGGAAAATGCCAAAATGCTGTGGTTGCAACAGCTCCTGCTGTGTTGGTGTCCCCCCCACAATTTTGCCGTGGCAAATATTTCATTCAAATTCTCATTTCTGTTCGTCGCTCTCCCATTAATGGCCTTGATGGGAAAAAACCCAGGAAAAATCCAGGCTAAATGGGTTCAAAAATCACTGTTCCACCCAACAAAGGCCAAGTCTGGACAGATACCAGGTCAACAACCCACCTGGCTCACAACTACGTCCACAACTGTAAAACGTTCCAAAGGCTTTCAAACTTTCCCTCTGTTTCTCGCCCCAAAAAGAGCCCCTTAAAGGATCAACTGAACAAATACCCTACGAGTGCCTCAGAGGGGACCTCTCAGTGAGCCCATTGGGGGTGTGTTTGGCTGCAGAACCCAGAGCACATGAGGGGGGGTTATTTGTGGGGCTGCAGTGATATGCTCCTAATGGGTACAAGGATGTGCTGACATCGGAAGTAGGGCTGACAGGCCTGCAGTTAACTGTCACTCCCATCACAGACTTAATAGCTTTGCCAGGCACCCTCTAAGCAAATGAAGAGAAGAAAGCTCTTGCTGTGTGACAGCATTGGAAAAGAATGCATGTGAATGTCATTCTGGTATTGAAAGTGTCAGGTGCCAGCTGAAGAGCCCTGATCAGATAGACAAGCATCGTGCTGGATGCTTTCAGGTTATTTGAAGCCTGTCATTTCTATTAGCAAGCTAACCACAAGTGGAATCCTTCATTAGTTTGTTTTGCTTAGTACAGAAGCATCAGGGGATGGAGGCCTGGGCCCTTTTGGCTTTCTCCTTATTAACAGCTCATGATGGCTGGCGAGCA
>NW_020884965.1:457807-670028 GCF_003945725.1 Corapipo altera
TGGGGCACGGAAAAAAACAAACCAGCATCCAGTGGATGTGGCTATCAGCTTAAAAATAGTTCAGCTGGGCTGAGGTTTTAGCCTTTATCTCCCTGGCTGACCTTGCTAATACAGTATGTAGATCTCTTGCCAGCTAATCGGTGGACTGTAAAGCATGGTTTCAAGCTGTGGGCAATGATCTGTAACAGGAATGAATGAGTGGGTTTTAGCAGCCAGGATCTGCAGCCTACTATCTGTATCTGACAGCTGTCACCTCCCGACAGAGGCCAAGGCCCAGCCCTGCATTTAAAAGCAGCATGGCTGATCAGATTACTGGGACAGTGTGTCAGGACTGACTGCACTGAACTAGTGAGAAAGTAAATCTATAAATAGCAGTTCTGCTTGTCTCCATGAGCCACTGAAGGATAACCAATATTGAGCAGCAAATGCAATGTTTAGTCTCTGAAAGCAGTGGAACAGAGTTCCTTTGAGATCAGAAGCTCTGCCCAGTGATGAAAGGGATGGGCATGGGAAGCTCTGTAGGCAGGTGGGTCACTGTCCTGGCAACAGCAATGGCTGTGATTGCAAAAGGAAATAAGACATTAAAAGGTCTTCAAGATGTTGAAAGCACCATAGCACAAAAACACAGCCACCTTTGTGCAGAAGGCAGGTGCAAAGCCAGAGGTTCCCTGGGGAATCCCAGCATTCAAATAGATACTGTAATAAAAACAGAGCTTCTCCATTGTGCTGTTATCCTTTTAACCAAGCTTGCAGCCAGAATGGCTGAGCTTGGGAAGGACCTGAAGAGCAGGGATGTTGGAGCTGTGGCTTCCAGAGGCCATGGTGATGGCAAAGCTCGGTGGAGCTATAAAAGACCTGACAGCACTCTGCAGGATGGATCAGCTCTCTGAGGAGCCATTCAGCACTCTTAGAAGTTCCTGCCATAATAACAGAACTGTAAATTGTAAACAGCTTTGGAGAAACAGCCCAGAGGTGAGTGGAAAGGAATGGAGAGTGAGATCACAAGCCAAGGCCATAGGAAATCAGAATGGTAGAATAACGTGGTAGATCCCACACCATTGCTAAACTATCAGGTAATACCAGAGGCCACCACAGCCAAAACAGAGGTCTAGAAAGATCTCAAGTAACATGAGGAGTCCTGTGTCCCTTTTACAGTAGAAACCAGGAGATGATTGCAGCTTTTTTGTTGCAGTTCTCAACTGGGAAGGGGCACCTGCTGCTCTGTTGGCCTACTCATGCTTCTGGTGATGAGATGCAACTTTTTGTCCATGGACAATGAGGACGAAGGAGAAACAGGACCGTGGTTGATCTTATGCTTAACCTGGTTAGTGGCAGCTGGAGTCTTGCTCGGACCCCAACACCTGGCTCAAGTAGTTCCCTTTACAACAACTGACTCCACAACCTGAGGGTTGTTTGAGCTGTTTGTTATGTTCCCCCTCCAGGAAAAGACAAGCTGCCATCATACAACAGCAAGTACAATGAAAGCACAAATCGTGGACTCAACTACACAGATCAACTTTTTACATGGTAAATAAAGGATGAATAATTGAACAGAAAGAACTCGACACAAAGAATATAATTTTACATTGCTAAGAAAAGAGAAAGACCCCCTTCAGGTAACTCAAGGTACATAAATGTGGCTGTCTATTTAAAAAGTAGCTCAGGTGAGTGAGACAAATCAGTGAAATGAAGGCCAACCAGTTCAATCTCCTGTCTCCTACACAGACACTAGCAGCACACACTCACCTGTCCCTCCACACAATTTCTGCAGCTCAAGGACTTCTGATCCAGAGGAGGGGCTTCTGTCTTTTAGAGCTGGGCGTGGATCTTTTCCCCATGAATTTGAAAATAGGATGGAGATTATATTTATTTTCTGAATTGAAGAACAAATAAACACCTTTCCAGCTCATCAGTTTCAAAATAGTGATTTACTGGTACCCAAGTGTCCTGCTCATCCTTGGCCACACTGATGAATGTCACTAATAGTTGAATTCTTTTATCAGTATTTTTCTCAGCTAATTTAGCACTCATGGTCCTTGGTGACAGCCCTGGCAGCTGGCTCCCTCCTCATGTCAGCAGCCCCTCAGTGTCCTCACACTGTCTCCAGGATGCCTGGAGCCTGACCTGGGGCATCTGTATCTGAGGTGAGTGGCCAGTTCAGCACCTGAGAGCCCCATCAGTACTTGGTCTCTCTGCCAGGCCTGTCCTGAGCTACCAGCACAGGCTGTGCAGTGTGTGCCCCTGACTGCTGGAAACTGGGCTGGCACCCAGAATGGCCTGGAGCTGTGTCAGGGCAGGCTCAGGTTGGATCTCAGCCAAAGGTTCTTCCCCCAGAGGCTGGTTGGGCACTGCCCAGGCTCCCCAGGGCAGTGGGCACAGCCCCAAGGCTGCCAGAGCTCAGGGAGGGTTTGGCTGATCCTCTGGGGCACAGGGGGTGACTCTTGGGGCTGGGCCTGTGCAGGGCTGAGGGTTGGACTCCAGGATCCTTGGGGGTCCCTTCCAACTCGATATATTCTGGGATTCTGTGATTCCACACAGGTCATCGAATGGCATCAGATGGCAACGGCTCCTCACACAGCTCAGACCAGTGACCTACATTGTCAATCCCCAGAGCCATCTGAGACCCTACAGTTTCTCATTAGTAACAGATTCTTATTTATTTCAGATAGTCAGTGGCTTCTGCCAGTACACAGCACACTCCTAATTAAAAGCTGACTTCTTTCATAACCTACAAAGTCCTATTTCCACCTCTGCCCCAAGGTGCAGGGAAATGTGAGCTTTGCCATGTCCTCCATTTAGAGGCAGGCTCCACAGGCAGAGCAGAGATGCATTTTGCTTTATTTTTTTAAAGACAGCATAAAGCAACAAAGTTTGAAGGACATTCAACATTTATGCTGTGTGCCCACTTAATATCACAAGGGACTTTCCATGGGAGCAAAGGTTTTCTTAATAAAGGGTCTCATTGGCTGGCTGGATCAAATCATGTATACACCGATATTTTGCTTCTGGCAATACCTTAAACCCCCAGTTAGGCGAGTGTAGAGATTGCAGTGGCCTTGAAACCGTAGCATGGTTTATACATGGTGTACACATCTTGGAGGATTTGGAGAAATCTACAAGGGATCTAATGCTTTTCCACCTATTGACATTTACAAAGCAGTTTAAATCATGCATGAGAGGCCTCAGGCACATGTAGTTCACAAAACATAACTCTGAGCTCCCAGGGAATTTGAGCTGACCAAGGCTCTTTATTAGAACCGACAGTGAAAGACAGCTCCGAACCAGGAGTGCCGTGCGAAGATGACAGACTTAATGCCACTGGATGTATTATGCAGATTACCCAACTCAAGCCTTGCTTGTTAAATAAGTTTCGTGCTTTCCTCACTCCCACTGCCCCTCTTAGGAAATATCCTCCCTGGCTTTATCAAGGGAACTGTTTCCTAAATTCCTTGATCAATCACCTGCTTTCCAGGACTTCAGACACGCCGAGTTAGCTCTGAAGATAAGACAGCGATGCTTAAAGAGTGGAAAACAGTTAAACCTTTGCACCTCTCAGCACAGCAGTGCCATGCACACAGCAGATTAATACCTTAAAAACTTAACAGCTATTTTGCTGATGAAAGAATAGGAGGGATTTTAAGGAATCCATCATCCCCGACAAGTCACCTTGAAGCTGTGAATTCCCAGTGCAATGTAGTTTTTTGAATGTGTGCTTTTGCTCTGTACATTCAAATGAAGATCCAAGTTTGGATCAGTTTTTAATTAAATTTCAAAACTCTCTAATACAGATTATCTGAGAATCAGCCTTCACCAGGAGAAAGAGATTTTCTGTCATTTGATTGTATCTTAAAGCTTGTAAATGGTGCTTTAAAACATACAAGTACATGAGAGCATTGTGTGTTCTTCATGTGGAAGTATCACATCTGAAGCTGAAGTTGGTGAACACAAACAGGTATTTTCACTGAGTTCACCTGGGCTCATACACACACCAAGGAGGTTCCAGTGATTTTTTTTTTAAGGTGTGAATTTAAACCACTAACGAATGCAATGACAGTCTCCTTGCACTGCAGGTTCCACTGTCCAATCATGTAAAGATTGTATTAACATACATAGGTAAAATAAAAATACTTTTAAAAATCCATCTAAAATAAATAAAAGTTCATGTACAAAATGCACGCAACCATGTACACCCAGATGTAAGTTTTTATATCTTACATATATGCATATTTTTATTTTTAAATTCATTGATGGAAATTGAAACTTTTAAAAAAAAAACCTGAGCTTTGCAGTGACATCTCTGAATTATTACTAGTGGTTTGCCTTAGCAGCAAGCTAGGTCATGTTAGGCTTGACCTAATAAAAATAAGTTGCTTAATGTCACACTTTCAGGTTTGCAGAAGTGCTACTGGCAAACTGAAATTACTGATTTATTTTTTTCTGGAGCAAATAGGAAGTAGAAACAGATGTAGACTAACTACTCTGCTTAAGGGGAACCAAGGGAAGGGAATGATTTTCACAACACTAGTTTGCTTTTTCTTTAAATCCCCAACTCAGAAGAGCAGTGAAAACCCCTTCCAAAGTGCATATGATGAGCATAAGCACAAACAAGCTTAAGGGGGCCCATTTCCATCCTGCTTTTGTTGCTGGTTGTAAAACACATGGCAAGGGGGAAAGGCTGACACCAGTGCAGACATAAGAGGCATTTAGCACTCACATGTAGCATCGTGGAGTGACTCCACCTCCTCAGAAATGACATTGAGCACACAACAATGAACATTTCATGAGAGTTGAGTGCCTGATTCACCGCCCACAGAAACCAGTGAAAAAGGCTATAATTGACTTCAGTGATACTGGATCAGGGCCCTGAATAGAACAGACACCTGCGTGTTGTAGAGGGAAAGAAGTTAAACCTGCTCAGCTGCTTTGTTCCCAGGTTTTCCTAAAATACCTTTGCCATGGATACTGCAGCTTCCTCAGCGGAGAGAGGGTGTTCCAGGTCAATGCTGGGCTCAGCAGGGCCCTCAGGGAAGGGCCACAGCCACAGTTCCCCACAGCTCACCCAGCTCAGCATCATCTGGGAAGCAACAGCAGCTCCCGAGCAGTTTTACTCATTTCTGTGCTCACACACTGCACTGTCTCAAGTTTATACTTCTTCAGCCATTGTGTAGGTTAAACTCAATATAAATTTCCAACTGCCTCAGGTTTTCATCAGCTAAAAAGAATTGCTTCAGAAATACTGCTATCAGTTCACATCAGAGAAGATGCAGCAAAATTAATATTTAAGAGCACCTAAGCATTTGTTTCATGCATACAGTGATAACTGTGATACAGGCTGGTGTACCAGGTAAATGTAGATGCCCTCACAGTCAATCACACTCCTGAGAGAAAAGCAGCAAAAGCAGTGGAAGACTGGGCTAACTCATCAGCTACTGACTGAACTTCTGCAAATGCCCTACGAGCTTTAAACACTGAAATTCATCACACATGTCAAAATCCTGATGTTGAACCATTTCAACAGACCTGAAAACCTACAGGGAATAAACACTGAGAGAGGAAAAAACCTCACAAAATCAAGCAGTCACCTCAAACTGTATGATGTAAGCTGATCACTTGGAGATTGGGTATGGGTTTGCATATTATACCAACTCACTCCTTGACTGAGGCTCAAAAGAACTTACTAATATCAAAATAGTTTTTCTGAAAACTAGGCAGAGATTATTTAGCAGAAGTAGCAAGGAAAAACTATCTCGTGTCAGTAAAGCTGACATGTAAGCAGCTTGCTTGATCAAATTGTAGTTAAACTCAGTGCAAATGTAGTCGCAATATGAAATAAGCCAGGATTGTTTACCTTCAATAGTCTATAAATATCCTTCTAAGGGCAGAACAGCTGCTTTACTGAGGAGTGCACAGATGCAGTACAACTCTTCATCTATAATTACGAGAATAAACTATATTTCACACTTCTTTCAGTTCCAGGTCTTTGGCGTTACCTCTGATAGAGGGGTAAGGAGATGGACTTCCCGAAGAGACCAGCGTAGGTTGTGTCTGGCAACTTCAGGAGATTCAGTTTGGAGGCACAGAGCAGGCTCAGCTGTGGTCCCTGCTCAGGAGGAGAGACCACCATCCCTCTTCAAGGTAGAAACCTCCTGAGGGATAGATGTGACCTAAATGAAGCCGGAAACACATCACTGCACGGATTCTCCATGTTGAGGCAGTTACGGCAAAGGAGCTGTAAAAGCCATCCTCACACAGGTAATCCATGGGTGTTTGGAGTCATCCAGGGGGCTCAACCCTCCCTCAATGAAGGGAGGGAAGCAGAGATGCTGCTGGAGGGCTGTGCACCCTATTGAGTGTCACCACACATGGTCCGTTGATGGACCTGGTACCGCTTGGTCTGTGCAAACACTGTGGAAAAGACTGGTCAGGATTGGACTCAATGATCCTTGTGGGTCTCTTCCAACTCAAGATATTCCATGACTGTATGAAAAACAAGTGTGGCTCTATCACACCTGTGCACGTGGGGGAGGACGGGCCAGGCCAGGAACTCAGACTGCATCAAACAGGCTGCAGATATGGCAGGGTAACGTGAGGCTGCTGCACAAATGGCTTCCTCACTATGCTTTGATCCAGCAGCTCATTTAAAACATTTCTATCTGTCCTGTGGCTGGTTCATTGTCATCTCTGGCCAGTCCTCAGTCTGTCACTAATTGGCACCGCTGTTGTCAGGCTTGGGAGCGAGGCCAGCACCAGAACAGGCAAGGAAAATAATCCCCTGCTCATTCCCCAAAATGGCTGGCTGTCCTTGGGAGCAGTGCTAATACATGCACATGGGAAGGCTATGGAACTGTGCTGCTCCCCCTGCTCTCTGGGAACCAGGTTTGCTCTCGGGGGATATTGATCTCAACACACTATTTAAAAATGCATTAAATACATTTTTCTCTATATATTTGATAGATATAATTATGGCAGTCCCTAGAACAACATGCCTGTTTGTAGACTGCCTTCAAAATCATCTAATTTGTATTGCCAGATGGTATGAATGATTGCTACAGATAAACTTTGGATACGTTCCATTATTAATTGACAGAAGCATGGTCACAGCAGAACGCTCATCCCACACGGCCTAGCTGACAATTAATGGTTAAAAGATGAAACTACTGAGGAAAAAATGAGTCCCCTGAGTCCCAAGTCCCATTTTATAGCCTTGAGAACTAAATTTAAATAACCAAAATGCATTATGCTCTCAGATCTCTCTACCAACCTCCTTGCACTTGTACAGTTCCCAGCCCTGCCAACAGTTCTTTGCGAGTGGTGGGATGCAGGTATGGTGTGCCATCCAGTGGGATGGGATGGGTGGAGTTTGACAGCCTTGTGGCAGGTTCAAGAAATCAGCCAGTTGTAACAACCAAATGTCTCAGCCCAGGCTCACTGCAGATGGCTGGTTTGAAGCTGGTCTTCTACAGAAAACACAGATGTAGCCATTGCAACAAAGAGTGTTCGATGCTGGGCGTTGCAGACACAGCACCTGCACTCAAAATAATGGTGAAGTCACAAGAAAATAAGAAAATATCCAATCTATGTATTTTAGAAAACTGATCCCTAATGATTGTGTCCTCAATGAATTAAGCAAAAGCTGAGAAAAAGCCAAGTGCTTAACTGATTACAATTTATCATTTTTCAAGTTATTCCACCAGAATACAACAGACAGAACCTTCTTTAAAAAAGGAGACAAGCCTTTTCAAAAACTGCTAAGAAATCTCCAGATTTGGGAAAAAGAACATTCACCAGTGACACAGACCTGAAACACAAATAAAGAATGAAGGATGTTCTAAGATGTGAAAAAATAAAAAAGAAATGCTTTTTAGCTTCTTGACTTGAAATGTTGTTTCTTCTTAGTACCTACTGAACAGCATGACACATCTTAGAAACAATATTTATACTTATAGCATGCAAACTCTTGCATGTCATATAGATTTGCACACTCCTTTTCATAAACACACATCTTGAGCATAAATAGCTGAAAAGGTAAATAAACTACTTCTTCTGAGGCAGGACAAGATGGCAAGCTGGCACACAACACCTGTACTGTATGTGACCTAGAGATGATGTGAACAGTCAACTGCAGAGTCAGTTCTGCAGAGATGAGCAAGGATACAAAAATCCCAAACGAAGTCTGAGTGGTGCACACAGGCTGAGAACCTCTTCTCTGCCCTCCTGCAGACATGGAATGACTATAATATATGCAATGATCACAAATATCCACAGTTCAAAAGCTGGGCTGCAGATCCAGGCCTTCAGTGACACTGATTTGTATGTGCAGAAGGTAAACACACCCGGCAAAACCCCTCAACTTGTGAAGGACACAGATTTCCTTATTGTTCTATTTGAGTTCAAGTCCAGCCCCATGCTACCCTCTGGTGTGTTTCTGACCTCCTTCCTCAGCCCTAGGCATGGCTGCCTTTCCTCTGGCTGGTGTCTATGGCATAAACACAAAGGTGATACCTACAGTCAGCATTGGATCTGACTGTTCCCGACAACTTCTGTGATACAGCAACCTCAGGGACTTGAGGACACATCTGTGAGTAGATGTAGTAGCTGCCATCTGCACGAACTGCATTATTTAACTGCATTGGCACTGATTAACATTTGCTGTAACCTATGGTAATGGGCTCTGGGGGCTTTCCATGTCTGCTACACAGTGGCAGCTGATGTCTCCTGCTCCATCCTTAAAACAGGATGTTTTAATTTTTAATGGAGCACATGTTCGATTGGCTATACAAACAGGCTAATCTGCAAAGCATGTGCTCAATAACAAGCCAAGCTATGCAGCCAGAATAACAACACTGCTCTGCCATGCACGAGACGCAAAAGGCTCCCTGCTCCGTGCCACCGTCGCTCAGCGCTGATGGTCAAGAGAAATGACTGTGCACGTTCCCCGTTTCAGCAGCAGCCCTCAGGAATTGCCTATTCCTCAGCTGCATCTTGGGCTGCCAGCTCGTTTCTCATTTGGGAAGCTAAACTGGAGAGCTGACAAAGTTCAGGCGCCTGGAACAGGAATCAGGAGGGTGCAACAGAAGCGTTGGGAGGAAAAGCTCTGGTGTGCGCTGAGAGGGGAGAGCCTGGCTGGGGCTGGCGTGGGAGGGAAATCAGCTGGTGGGTGTTTAGGCACAGAGTGGAGACGTGGATGCTTCCCTACTGCTGGAAACAATGCATGAATAAAATTCTACATGACCACCGCTCCTCTCAGATCCCCATAACCCACAGCCACTGTCCTCAGGGCTTGTCTCCTGCAATCACGGTGTCAGCATCCCGCGTTCACCAGGCCGGGCAGCCCCTCTGATCCTGCTCCTGGCCTACAGCAGCTCAGATGCATTTTATTCCCACTCTCAAAGAGAGGAAGAGTCCTCCAGAGAGAGGAAGGCTGGAACACAGTGTTTTAACCTATTCCTGCTGGGTGGAGGGAGGCTGCCACAGCCACAAGGGCTCCTGCCTGAGGGAGTACTTCTGGAGTGGGATACAGGTCCTCACTGAAGCCCTGCAGCCAAACAGGCAACAAAGATCACTTCCACAACAGGCACATGCTAAGAAAGAAGCAGAAAAATCAAGGCAGAAAAATAAAGGTTGACATATTTGTTGGGGAACCTGAAGCAGATGGGTGGGAATCTGGGAATCTTGGGCTTTTGGGGTGCCTGTGAAATTTCGTCAGGTTATTAATTTTCCAGTTTCAAGGAGTTTGCTTTTGTTTCAGATTTTTCTTGTAAGAAGCATGTTTTCCACTGCTCAGTAGGGTTTTTATCTGTTTCTTTGAATCACCTGTTACCTCTGACCTGATTTGTCTACAGAGTATGCCAAATCTATAACAAGCATGGGCTGATTAAACAATTAATGGAATGCTATTTTAGGACAGCCTTGTCTTGCTCCAAACCTGTGCTCGTGACTTTTTCTGACGCATAAACATGAACTGACCTTTCAAAAAGGTCACTTATTTTTCAGTGTTTTCTTCCATGATGAATTATGCCTTTGAGAAAGGCACTAAATTATGGAGTCTTTCACTAGATGTAAGAAAGTTGGAGGAATGTTAAGAGGAATTTCATTCCTCTGTTCTTCACAAAGTACACCTAGGAATCTGTTTCATGGGTTGCATTAGTAAATACATCTACTGACCTAATAAACACCTTTTCCTGCCTCAAGACATGAATTTTGACTATGCTAATGCAATTATCCTCCTTATAAGTGGCCAGCCAGGTCTCAGTGCAAGAACTTCAGCACTGAGAAATGTATTCTGCCTATGGAACCAATGGAACCATTTCCAGCAGTGGTCTGCTGCCAGAAAACAGACCTGGCCTTCACCCTTCTCCTGTGGTTACCCTGGAAGCACATGTGAGAAATCAGGCTGTTATTGCTGCTTTTAGGTTTTTGGAAGGTGATGGAATATTCCAAAAACACATATTAAAAGCATCATAAATTCACTGTAAACTTAGAAGAAGGGATAAAACATTCTCACAAAGCAACCTAAAATCCCATTTGGTGAGTGCTGCTCAGCCCTGGGTGGAACATGAGAAATCCCAGACTGAGGTGAAACACTCCATCTCCCTGCCAGCAGCACTATCAGCCCAAGTACCTGAGCTGAGTTCTACTATAAGAAGATCTAAATCAGTGAGGGCAGTATGGGAGTTTAAAGTATTGATTGGTGTGCTGAGGCCCAAGCTTTGAACCCTTTTGATAATAAGTCTTGTCTATTTGAGCTCCCAGGAATGTAACCAGATTCTCAGCATGCACAGTCTCCTGCCATGTGAAGGGGTAAACAGAAGATCTGTGGTTACCTTTCCTGCTATCACAGCCACCTTATCATATGCAAAATAGTTCTCAGCACAGCAGCAATCATGTGAGCCCAAACCTCAGGCAGTGTGGGAAGAGAAAACCAATGCCATGGAATTCAGGTCTCTTCACTATGCAGTTGAGAAAGCAGAATCCACCTCATCTGTAACTCAGGAAGGTTTAGTCTGCCCTACAGAAACCAAAAAGCTGCTACAATAATGCACAAGGGTGTCCTTTCCATCAAGTTACTTAATTAGCTTATCTGGAGAAAAAAAACTATACCAATCAAATTAAATATTAATCACATATAAACTGCTGATCACAATCAGCTGGGGGTTCATGCATGCAGAACGTGGGGATCGCAGTGTGATTTCTTTTCCCAGAGAGTTTCCTCCTGCTCTCTTTCCATTGCCAATTTAGCAAATTCATACAAAAAACAAAGCCTGAGTTTTCCAAGTACAACAGGAACAATAGACTAGAAGTTTTTCTATGCTAAAATATTGAACTAGAAATTCAGTTCCTTTAAATCTTTCTAAATCCTTGCCTCTGATTGGGTTCATTAATAAACATGCTGGTTTTGTTACAGGGACTGACATATGGCATAATCCGCTAACAGGAAGAAGTATTTTGCATTTTATTGTAGAAAACAAACATGCAAACAGGTTTTCACAGATGGCTTTCTTAGCTTCTGGGAGAAAAAAAAAAAAAGCTTAATAATGCTTGAAAACAATTTTCTCCCCCCTATTCTTATAAGAAGAGAAGGAAAAAAAAATTGACTAGAACTGCTTTTCAATTAAAGTAAGTTCTACTGTAGATATCAGTTGTACCCCAACTTCCTTCATACTACTTCTACTTCTTTAGTTATGCATGAAACAAAAGCCTAGCAACTTGCCAGTATCTGACAATATGTGCCCAGGAAAAAAACCTGGGTGAAATTCTTGTTTTAACTGCTGAGTGTTGTGAGAAAACCACCATAGTAACCACAAAAGACTTTTAATCGGGAGGAGTTTGGATCTCAGTAACTAGAATTCTGCCCATATTCCCTCTTCACTCTGTTGGCTTGATCACATGTGAGGGTGTGAAGTCTATGGTTCACAGTATTGGAAAAATAGTGTATCATTTAAAATCTAAACTATGGATAAGTTGCAGTAAGTTTGAGAAATACTTTATGTGCATGTTATAGTACTTACAAATGTAGGGCACCTTTCTCTTCTGGTCATTCTCCCTCAGACTTGTGACTCTGTTCCGTCACCACCTTCTCACTGTAGCTGCTTGGGAACAACACAGACCTTGCTCTGAACCTCCTTATGTGAGGTCAGATTTGCAGGATCATTTTTCAGTTCTGCCCAGCATATCCAGCACTGTGCAATCCCAAGGCAACCCAATTCCTTTCCCCACCCACGACACTCCTCTCAGCAAGTAGAGACTTACCTATCTATCTCTGAGAACTGTGATGTCTATTAAGAACAACCAACATTACGGTCCAGTGTAGTACCCCAAACCTTTCTGAGATCTGATGTTCAATAGATCCTCTAAAAATAGCTCCCTGCCATTTCCACGTGATTAAACTCCTGCCCACCTCACTGTGTCCAGCCTAGAGAGGGAGGGGATCCCTTCCCACCCAGTGGTAACAGGTGACAGTGAAGATGTCAGCCCAGCAGTGGGGGAGGAAGTGTTTGAAAGACCTGCAAATTCCACCCCACCCTCACCCAGGAAGCAGCAGGCAAAGCCAACAGCCTGGTATAGTGGAAGGTGGCCCTGCCCATGGCAGGGGGATGGAACTAGATGATCTTGAAGGTCCCTTCTAACCCGAACCATTCCAGGGTTCTAGGATTCTATGAACTCCTCATGAACATAGAAAGCAGGTCCTTTTCCTGCAATTTGCAAGTTGCAGCTGCCCCTTCCTTTCCTCCACGGAGATAGAAGTGCTCATCCATATAAAGGCTGAAAGCTGTGGCAGCTCTACAGATAAGATAACATTGGAATTGGGAATGGTCCTTCCTGTGACCTCAACTTGTATTCCTGTGAACTCAACTTGTATTCCTGGGAGTCTCAGGAGAAGAAAGAAATACACATTCTAACATGAAGAACAGTGCATTCAAAACCCCTACAAAACCCACCCTATAGTTTGGGGAGACCCCACACTCCCTTAACGGAGCAAAGCCTTGAACATTTCACAGAATCACAGAATGTGCTGAGCTGGGAGGGACCCCCAAGGATCAGGGAGTCCAACCCTCAGCCCTGCACAGGCCCAGCCCCAAGAGTCACCCCTGTGCCCCAGAGGATCAGCCAAACCCTCCCTGAGCTCTGGCAGCCTTGGGGCTGTGCCCACTGCCCTGGGGAGCCTGGGCAGTGCCCAACCAGCCTCTGGGGGAAGAACCTTTGGCTGAGATCCAACCTGAGCCTGCCCTGACACAGCTCCAGCCATTCCCTGGCTGCTGTCCCTGGTCCCCCCAGAGCAGAGCTCAGTCCCTGCCCCTCCTCTGCCCCTGCCCAGGCACTTGAAACTGCACTGAGGTCTCCCCTCAGTCTCCTCTGCTCCAGCTGAACACACCAAGTGCCCTCAGTGTCCTAACACAGCTTCAAATCAAGCCCCTTCCCCACCCTCATTGCCTCCTTTGGACACTCTCTAACAGCTGCCATCCCAGTCTCACAGGAGAAGGAAAGGCCCAGTGAGCTGGTTTCTGTATGACTGGAATGGAGGATCAGGTCAATCCCTGGACTAGGGGTTTCAGGCTTTCACTTGTGCTAAGATACAAACCCAGTGTTGCAGAAGTTCCCTGCATTAGGTGTACTTAAGCACTCATGCACTGTGTGGTGAAAGCAGCCAGCATAATCCCTGTATCTCTTTTGCATAAGGAATCTGAGCTGACAGCATTTAATCAGCTCCAAATTTACACTACTGATCACCTTTTCCATTTAATCACGACTGCAGCCTTTCAAGAAGTAATTCCCTTTGGTTAAAATTAACAATGACAGGCTGTGTTTTTACACACTGTTGAAATGTGTAAAACAATCAGATGGAGAAAAAAAAATATGCCCTCTTTTTTCCGAGCTGATTTACGATATATATGCAAACCCTATTAAAGTTAAACCATGCTTTTCAACAAAATGAGGATTTCCAACAAGCTGCTCTCCATTTTATTTAAGGATCCCAATGACTGATACAAACAGTGGTAATCAGCTCTACTGCTAATACAGGATATTTGGGCTGGGAGATAACACTTAACCCCTAAGTGAGAAACAGCTCATAAATCACAAGCACTTTGTGGGGAAACTTAAGACCCTCTCTTATGAGCAGAAATCAGACAATATCCTGCTGAGACCCATTATACTCCTTTCTCCAAAATCTAAAGGTTAAATATAAAGAGAAATTAATGTAGAGAAGGAAGGAAATCAGGGGAAGTGGGGACAGGAGTAGTTGGCTAAGAGGAATGCAAATATCTAAATAACTGGGTTAATCTTATCCTGACAGATAAGACAAAACTGGGAAGATGTGGTTATGGCTTGGAAGAAAAGAAAAGCTCTTGGGAAACGGCAGGGCCTGACAGATGCCTTCTTGCAGTCTTAAATGTAGGATGCACACCTACATCACCCAGCACCTCAACAGCAGCAGAAGTCCCTGCATGTCCCAGAGTGAGTACATGAAGGGACATTAAGCTGGGCAAGGTTGTAGCTGGTACAGCCTCTGGGATAATGGGATGCCCAGTGCTGGCAAAGGCCTTGGCACCCACCCACATCTGGGGAAAACAACCCCAACTGGCACCAGACATCGAGCCAAACTGACAGGTAATGTGGATTATCTGGGATCACAAAACAGAGGAAGAATTTGAGGCCAGCACTGAGGAGTATTGATTAAACCCTCCTATGGGGAAACATAGAAGTCCAGTGAGGAATATCTCTGTGTCTGGCACTGACCATGAGGTGCCATCCCATTGCAAATCAGCAGTAAAGCTTGAACTGGTGCATCTCAGTCATCAAATACTCCCCCAAATTTCTCAATCACGACATGCAAGCTGGAAATTACTCATTGTAACTATTACTTCAAGGATTTTACTGTGTTTTGACAACAGGATTGGAATAGAGTGGTAAAAAGCCCCACGAGCAGCCTCCACAGCCTGGGAGTGTTGGTGTCAAGACACACAGCAGCACCAGGAGGTGCCCCGTGTCACCTCCCTGGTTCAGGCACGTGACAGCACAGGGGAAAAACCACCAAGACTGAGAATACCATGGTGCTATGGGGCTTGGGGGGTTTGCAAGGTGGGAGAGGGGAGAAGAGCAGGAGAGCAAACGCAAGGGAACGTGCCTTGGGAGAAGAGCAGGAGGGAGGCCAAGGAAGAACCCTTTGGTTTTGCTGGTTTTCCTGCCTCCCAGCTGTGACTCTCACCGATGAGTTTATCACTCCAGGCCTGTGGAGGGGATGCAAGGCTGCTCCAAGCAGCCAAGCCCAGCACTAAAGATGTGGAAAGCTTGTTATTCTAGGAGCTGGTTGGAACTACAGTGTAGATAAACACGGACATTTCCTCCAAAGATTACACTGCACTACAGCTTTTTCTGCCTGCGTATGCTGCTTGCAGAATGTTGAACTTGTTTCCAAAATAAATAGCTCCCAAAGAGGGTTTAATAGGGTTTGCTGTTTTCCAGAGGAAATAGATTGCAAACAAACTGTTTCCTGCTCCTATTTCAAACGAATTTTGGTCCAATTATTTTCTTTTTTAGCATAAAGCTAAATGGACTATTCTGCCCTGTCCCTGACTGAGTCCAAGCGTGATTTCTTTTGATTATGCTTTTATGTTGCAAAAAGGAGGGCTCTGGAGACAGAATGGACGGCTTGGGGAGAGGGGCAGCAATTTTTTTCCCCCTTTTTTTATTTTTTCCTTCCTTTTTTTTTTTTATTTTTTAAAGTGTGCCAAAGCTTGTCAGTGTTCACTTTGGAGCCTGCTGTGCCTGAATAAAAACACTGAAGGAGACAGAGGGAGTGAGGGAGGGGAAAAAGCCCTAAACAAAATAAGCACTGTCCCTCATGCCCAGGGGAGACTGGCACAGAGGTGGGCAGAATTCAATAGCCTCTATGTAGGGCATATCTCAAGCACTGGATGAAGCCTAATTTCTGTTTTCTCCTTATTATTCTTACTGAGTTTATTTTTTTCTCTTAATCCAGTATTCTTTTTTTTTTTCCCCTGGAGCAGTGACAATTAGTAGCAGTGGGGAGGGGAAACCTTGGCAGATTTCCCATACTGACCTTTAATCCAAAACACAACTTGTGGTCCTAAAGCTTCCTAAAATAAAGCTCCGTCCTTTTCTTTGTTTAATTTATAAACAAGGTTGATCAGAAAAGGGAAAGGGAGGGAAGGTCCTCTTGTTCCTCTTGATGGGAGTTGAATGTCATCATGTTCCTGGTATGGTGGGGAAAGCTGGGAAATTTGTCACTGTCTAGGGTAGTGAGGTATTACCAAGAACCAAACCACTGATTTCCTTGAAGATAAAGACCTTTATTTTGGCTGCAACGTAGGAATGTACAAAACATGTTCTCATCTTCCAAGTCAAAGAGAAAAAGAAATCTGTTTCTATTTGTCTGGCTGTCTATAGCCCAGGGGTAATAAACTTATTGCAGGGACAAGGATGAAAACCAATGTTTTTCATTTTACAGGTCTGGATTTTACGAAGAAGACCAAGAAAAATCTTTATATGCCAGATGCTCAATCAGCCTCCAAGTGTCCTTCACAGAGTGAACTCTGGTGCAGGTTCTCAGCAGAGGCACCAGCTCCTGGCCCTAATTCCAGCCAATTTTTTTATATATATGTTTTGTTCCGTGACAGATCCAGACAGAGGCATGTGCCTTGGTAATCACAGCACAAGTCTGGAAGGTTTAATTTTCTTACTGATTTATATTAATGACGTTGGGCAAGTCACACAATGCCTCTGATAAACTTTCTACTTGGGATCAAGACCCTGGTTATACAGTAAAACTCAAGAAGCAGAGAGGGAATGTCTATAAGATCTCCTCAGGAGGCTTCAATCTGTTTACTTGGGAAACCATATCTGCATGGGCTTTTCAGTCTGGGAAAGGCTGTAACAACGGTGTGTTGTCTTAGGAGTGTAACATGTCATAGCTTGCATATCAGATATGAAATTGTATCACCACTTGTGCTCATATTCATAGAAGAAAGATTCTAATCGCAAATCCTCTCAGTTATCTGGGGTGTAATTTGCTCCTGGGAAGACAGAGTAGCCTGTGGTCTATTCCAGGTTCATCTCACACATGCCCTGTGCTGCTCCTGAGCACTAGAATAAATTCCACCTCTTAGAGCCAACAGATGCACATGACAGGTTCTAGCTGATCCACTGAAAAAGGCCTTGGGACACATAAGTGACTACCAAATACCTGCTAGAGAGAGAGAAACTCAAACTCTTCCGTGGCTTTTAACTTAATATTTCTTAATTAAAATGAAATTGAAGAGAGGAGAGAGAAAAAAAAATCCAACCCTTAATTGTGTCAGCCATGGAAGAAATCTGAGATTGAGGGCTCCAGAGAAGAGAAAGTCCTTTTGGATTAAAACTCTACATTTTATATTTTATCTCCAAAAGGCTATAAATGAGGTCTGGGATTTAAAAAAGATTTCATATGATTTTGTAATTACCCAAGTTACTATTACCTGATTAACACAGGAATCCTAATAGTCTGTTGCGCTTTCATTTCTCCAGTTGTGGTTGTCATGGGGCTTGGCACCTGTCACCTGTTCATTTACAGGCATTTTAATTAACCTACATTATGTATGCTTTTTTTTTTTCTTCTTGGATTTAGTGCCTGAATTTCATATTAAAAAATAAAGTTAATAGCTACCTGAAGGAGGGCTGCTGCCAAAACATTCACAGTCGATCCTGCCACATCCATTTATCAGTACCTGTCACAGCCAAGCATCCACCAGTGCTTAATTGGAAGAAGTACAGGGACGGATAAATTCCTTCTTGAGTGATACAGGTCTGACAGCCAGCACCACAAATACAGTCTTTCACGGGGGTGTATGTGTAGCTATAGACAACCTGGATATGGCTGCTTGCGTTTGGACCTATTTCGGGGGTCCTAGTTCAGAAAAATGTCTTTTTGATTTTGCCTGAATATTGACAGAAGTGTCAGGCCTGCCCTGAAAACATAATCCCAGGAAAAGGAGAAAAGAGGTAAAAACATCAGTAAAAAAATATCACCCAGGTTAAAGGGCTCTCCTCAGCCACTCACAGCAGGTTGTTTCCACGTTTTGCCACCTGGACTGGCCTCCCAGCGTGGAGTTGACACTAAAGCCAGAGAGCTGCCAGGTCAGGTCCCACTGCCCTACACCAACTGCAACACCTTTCTTCATTCCAGAGCCCCAGGAACACGCCAGGTCTCTGCAGAGAGGCCTCTGCAAGGACAGACGTGCCCAGCACATGTGGTAGAGGTTTCTGAGAAGCAGAGACTTGCTCCTGTGCAAGGCAACTAAAAGTCCCTAAGAAAGGTCCCAGGCAGTGAGATGAGCCAGCACAGGGTACTGAGAACCACCCCTGGAACCACCTGTCTCCTGGGTCCTGCAAGGAGCACGTAGGACACAGAGGAAGGACTGTTCTAACACCTTGTACAACCTTACTCCGGTGCCTGGGAATGTTTTGTCACTCTTTCACGTACTAGAAAGGAAGAATCCTTACTGCCTAAACTTTTAAAGTGGCCTGTAAGAGACAAGGAGAGGCCCATCTGTGTCATCTCTATCTGAAAGGAATCAAAGCAGCAGTGAGTATTTCCTGCTCACCCAGCCATGCCAAGGAGCCCTTTGCATCTTTGAAATCGGCCCTTCCTCACTGAAGTCTGTTCCTCTCACAGTCTGACTCTTCTCATGCCCCTCTGGCTGGAGGCAAACCTTCTCTGACTCCAAGGACAAAATAAGGGAAACAAGCTGCCAGACTTGCTACTTCCCTAAAAAGCCAGTTTTAATTTTGTAAGAGGACACACCACTTACACTGTGAGAGTCACCAAGCTTGGGCTCTGATGTTTTCCAGGAGAAGCATGTTTGCAAGTCCAGATGCCATGCAGAGTGACCTCCTCCTGCTCTCTGAGCAGGGATGACTTTGGGAACACACTCGGGTTATCTGCAGCAGGAGCATGTTTTGTGAGAATTAACAAAGCATTCTCAAGTGCAGACACAACGATAATGTCGTGAGGGCTCTAATATGTTAGTTAATATGAAGCAGTTAAAGGGTCTTTTTTTCATTTCACACAGGCCCACGATGATCCTCAAGGCTGACAGATGAAGACACATGCATTGAGGAGAGACAGCGTCAGTGATTATGGATCTTGTAACCCACTTGGGCCATTAACACTGAATTCTCAATATTCTGCCCCTTTCAGAAGGAATTCACAGGTTGGTATAAATGTGACTGTAGACTGATTGCAGTGACAGTATCTGCCTGAAGCAGCTCTCAGACCCTAAATGGACTCTGTAGTATTTGACAAACCCAGCCACCTCAGGTGGCCAGGCTGGAGGGCAGCAATAGCAAACTAGACCCAGACCCCACTCTGTTGCATGTGCTGAGGAGTTACCAGTGCTCTGAGAAAGACTGGGGGCACAGCACAGCTTATGTGGAAACATTTGTGGTGTAAATCAGATAATCAATATACACCTAATCACATACAACTGTCCCTTTTGACAACAGATAAACAGAAATTACTTGTCGATTGGGTCTGCCAGCACCAGAATACAGTTTCCAGGGAGACTTGAGCACCAGGAAGAAGTATGGGAAGACGCAGATAACCTCTCCACGCTGCAGGCATGGCACCCAACATGAAACTTTGTTGTGTTAGACTTTACACAGTTCATAGATGGGACTCAAGAGAACAAACTGCTTGATCACATCAACATGAATAAATATATCAGAGCCACCACCCAAGTGATGCAGAGAAGGACTAATCCTCCACTCAAAAAGGCCCCCTGACTCTGCACCAGAAAATTGCTCTATGCGTTCAAATTCTTCTTCAAAACCTGCTCCTGTTCCCACAGCTACATGGACACAGCAACACCAGCTGACAAACCCAGCAGTACATCACCCCTTGGCTTCACACCTCACAGCTCAAGGAAAAATAGTAAGAAGCCTGATACACATCCTTTAAAAATGGAAACAAGAGCAGAGCTCCAGAAAGCTGATGGCAACATTGACAATGAAAGCAAAAAAAAGACATTTCATTTAAGACAAGAACTCCAGCTTGCTTGGAACAGGAGGAGGTTCAGCCTGCTCGCTACTCCTCTCTTCTCCTCTCACCTCCTGTGTACCATCACTGCCTTCTCTCTGCGCACTCCCAGCCCTTTGTTCGGTGCTTACGAGCTGAATCTGGGGCTGGGGACAGGAGGTGGGGACAGGGGGGCACTAGAGCTGGTGCCAGGTCTGACAGCTCAGCACTTTCGGGCCGGGCTGCTGCAGCCTCGTGGGGCAGAGCCGGTGCCGCCGGGGCAGAGCCGGCACGGCAGCGCCTCTCCAGCCACCCCGCACAGATGTCAGACGGCTGCGGAGGGAGGATGCAGGGCCCCAGGTTTTAATTCTTAAAGGATTAATTGTTGAGATGATCTGCACTTCAGCACAGAATGAGAGAAGAGCTTTTTCTTTTTAGCATCGACGCTGCTCCTCAGAGCCTGGATCTAAGCCATCCCTTCCCTCCCTGTTTGCCCCTCCGTTCCCGGAGCCATCTTCGCCTGCAGTGCCTCTTGCATCAACAGCCAGGCAAGTACAGCTGGGAACTCTCCCAGGGCCTATAACTTCAACTGCACACAGTCTCCTGCTTCAGGCAATGATCTGCTCTGGTTCTTCCTACTTCAGCAGCTATTTCTCACTACCAAGAAGGACAATAAAACCCCCCAACTCCATCTCCCCAGCCGTGATCCCGAATGTTATGCATTTGTGTCAGTGCCTTTGAGTCACACAGGAAGTGTAGCCACGAGGTGAGGGGGGGCTGCCAGGCAGAGCCAAGGACTTACAGTTCAATCCACCTTGCCAGCAGCAAAACAAGAACATAATTCTTACCATAGCCCTTCAGAGCAGGGGCAGGTAACACTGAGGGAAATGTCACCACGACTGGCTGCACGAGGTGAATGTGACCCTCTAAAATTAGCAGGAATTTGCACATCCCCTTTTAAGTGCTGTAGTAATTCTCCCCGAGTAGGGAAAATAAAGACTGGAGCATACGGTTTCTATCTGTGCTGCACAGAAACTGATTAAAAATGCTAACAACCATGATTGTCCAACAACCAGGAGCTCCCAAGAGGCTCATACACACAGATGGTGATTAGTTTGGGATGGCCAGAACAATCACTAGTACCATGTTGCAGTAACACCCACAGACTATCTGTCACAGTCCCAGGAGACACTTAAAGGCTGTTTACTTCATACAGTTAACTTGAACCATAAGCTTTACAAGCCTCTTTGATACATTTTTAATCACTCTCCTCATAAACCTATAACATTTCCCTACACTGGTGCATGGTTGGGTTCTGTATTTCACACACCCCTCATCAGGCTGGAGGGAGGCTGATGGTGATGTCCCCAGCAAGCCCACTGTGTCACTGCTTCCCAAAGCCACTGTGCCACCACTGCCCAAACCCACAGTGTCACCACTGCCCAAAACCACTGCCACCGCTGTCCAAACCCACTGTGCCACCACTGCCCAAAACCACTGCCACCGCTGCCCAAATCCACAGTGCCACCACTGCCCAGACCCACCGTGTCACCGCTTCATCTCTTCTTGGCAGTGGCACAATCAAGACATGGATAGTGGCCACATAACAAATATTAGGATGGTTAAACTCAGCCAACTGTGTCTCTTCCCAAGTCTTACTTTTTCCAAATACTTCTGTGCCTTTGGGCTAAGCAAATACCTGCACTAACGGCTGGTGCAGGGTTTGGGAGGGGTTTCTCTGACGGGTCCAATATCCCGAGTGTTTCCGAGCACTTCAGTTGTTGCTTCCAGAGATCATAAGCTCTGTATTTCTTCCAGAGATCATAATCTTTCTTTAAACAAAATGAACGGTTTTGTAATTTAGACCTCTCAAAAAAAGAATCTCCCAACAGCAAAGCAACCCTGCCCTTCCCCTCCAGGCAAACCGCGGGGTCCAGGGGCTGCAATCCATCTCACGTGAGCAAACAGGGCTGTTTGTCCAGGCAAAGCCCCGAGTGCCAGTTGAGGAATTAATCACTCCTAAAACCTTGTCCAGAGCCAGGTCCGGGGAACCAGCCCCAGACACCAGCACTTAGTTCTGTCATCTCAGTGATTGCCCCCGGGAGCTGGTGCAGTGAAGTCACCGGGAAAGCAGGTTAATTTACGGCAGAAGGAGATGTGGGGCACCAGGCTGTGGAAAGTCACTTCTGCTGCCTCCTTCACTGGTGTAAATTTAAATAACTCCCACAGAGAAATCTGAGATTCACATTGAGCAAATGTTAGTAGACTCTGCTTCTCCTTTGTTGTCATTTTTTCTCCTTTAATTGCCTCATCTGTTTGGAGAGAATATGTACCCACAAATGGATTTTTTTAATGTTTCCTTTGCCACCTATAAAGTTGTTTCTGATTCTGCCCCTTACCCGTATGAGATCACTTCCCACCTCTGGGCAGTATGAGGTAGCCTGGTATAGAGGTCTCAGTACAG
The DNA here is from genome assembly GCF_003945725.1 of Corapipo altera. NCBI lineage: Eukaryota > Metazoa > Chordata > Aves > Passeriformes > Pipridae > Corapipo > Corapipo altera. The sequence goes on from NW_020884965.1 coordinate 480,283, forward strand.
ATCTCAGAAACTGGAGAGTCATGGCTTCACTTGGGGACCTTCAGTGAGTGAAAATGGGATGGGGTGTTAGTGCCCCATTCAGAGAAAGGGAATGGAAATACTGAAAAACTGAAAGATGAGTGAAAGGTGGAGGAATCAATCAACACACAACTCTGAAAATGTAAAATCCTGTAATACAGAGATGCCAAATAGCATCATGAATAAGTATCTCACCTGTTGTCTTAATTATTTTTTGTAGAAAAATTGTACAAAATACGCAATTCCAATTGAAGTTATCTTAATACCACATAAATGTCCTGTATTTATTAAAAAAATATATGTTAATATAAGAGTTCGATGCAGATTTTGAAATGCAAGACTATGCTCTTGAGGAGTTTGATTTTTTCATTATCTATTTTTAAAACCTATCACAGAGCTATCCTTAAAAGCAATTAAACCCCATAAACATCAGAAATTTCCAAAGACAAAGAAACACCAGACAATATTTGTATTCACTTCATTTTTGCTTCTACTCACACGTTGCAAGAATCTGTACTGGCATCTCCATAGCATTACCTGTCAGGAGGATGTCCAGGCCTTTTTTATCTCAGCTTTGCTTTTAAAGGCTGGTGAAGACATTAATTGTATGTTGTTTTATTTAATACCCCATTGGCTGTACAATCCAGCCTTATGGAGCCACAACAGCTCTCACTGTGTGGGAGGGGCTTGCACACCCAGTCCTGATGCTCCCCTGCAGTGGTGCTGGGACCTTTCACACTCCGTGAAGATCTACAACCAGAACCCACTTGCCAGTGCATCGTGGTTGGTGTGTGCAGACACCAGAGAGTGCTTGGCCAGCCCTTGTCTCCGTCTCTTCCCTGTGTGCTCATGTCTGTGCATCCATCCATTTCCCATCTCCTGAACGGTGAGATCACGGCAGGGGCTGTCTGGGTTTGGTGACTGTTCAGCACCTTCCTACAGGGGCTTGTGTCTGTCCCTGGAGATCCAGGGAATGATGTTAATGCAAGAGTGATGATGGCATCCAAATCAAAGGAGCCTTGATGGTGTGAAGGCCACTGGAAAGCTGTTGAGGGCCCTGCCACATTGGAGCTCAGTAACTCGTGGGGTGAGCTGGCTGGTATAAGGCAGGGATGAACACAGAGCCCAGAGCAGCCAACCCAGCTCTGTGCCTCCACCACCAGACCACACTTTCTCCTCCATGAGTCTCCCTCCACAGGACACCATGGCTTTAGGCCTTGTTTGCCAGAGGCAAATATTAACACAGAGAAACTCTTCTCCACCCGACTTGCATAGCTGGGAATGCACTGCCCAACCCAGCAGCCAAAGGAAGAGCAATGTGATTAATGGAAATGAGTAACCCTTGCCTACTTGTAAGCTCTCTACTCCCCCACCCACACACAGATATAAACTTTTACAGCTTTGGCTACTTAAGATCTTAACCAGACAATCTGTGCAGGGTTATAAACCATGGTAGGAACCCTCAGGCAAGAGGGGCCCTACATTAGCAACCACTTGGTATTGAACAATTAGATTGATACTCATCAATCATTTACTTGAAAAGAAGAAGAAAATATATTAAAAGAGACTGCAGGGGATTTATCTTCCCATACTGATAAATTGTTAAAAATTAATGAACTAAAGCAACTCTGAAGGAAGAGTAAAGCAAACCCCCCAAAAACCTCAACCACCACAAAATCCCCACAGGCCCTCAGAAAGCTCTTATAGGGGCTCCTCTGTTAAAGATACTTTGTCCTCTCTGGCCTGATGGGCTTTATGCTTTTGGTTTTGTGTCAGTGATATTCTCCACCCACTGATCTTCCCCTGGCATTTTGCATCCCAGGCACAGAACCACTCTTTAGTTTGTTCCTGGAGGAAGGGAACAAAGATGCCACAGTCTGCAGTCCCCATTCACCGAGCAGTTCTGACCTGCATGTGGGTACTGTTCTTAATTTGGCAGAAGGCTGTTTAAGAAACTTCCCACCCCTTTCTGTCCTTTAAACTGTCAATCCTGCAGCACAGCCAGAACCATGAAATTCAACAAGGTGCCCAAACTTTGTGCAAGGCAAAGCTCTCTGGCAGCTTACAAATAGCCCGAGGGCTGTGCTGAGCTCACATTAAACAGAACAGATTGCAGCTGCCTCCCTATCAGACAGAGTTGTGGGCACAGAGATCAGAGGTCCCGTCACTCACTGCTCTGTACAGTCCCTGTCACTCTACTTGCTGTATCTTTGCCTATGTCATTCCTGATCATCAAAAACATGTTCATTTTCCTTCCCTTTCATCTGACTGAGCGTCCTTGGATGCAGCAGTAAGGAAGAGCTGATGAGGAATGCTGTCCATTCCCTGCTGCAAACGGAGACTGTGGCTGCTTTACTTCCTTGTCTCTGTTGTTACACACAGGAACGATGTTGTTTTGCAAATTCCAGTATGTGCTTGGTTTGAAGAACTCTCTAAGAACTCTGCCCATGTGCCCTTGCCCCTGTTGATCCCAGAAATGGATCAGCACAGAGCAGAGCAGATCCCGACCTGCAGGCTCCTGACTCCTCATGGCAAGTGGGGTTGCTAGTGGGGATACAGATATACGTGCTGTGGGTAAACTGGTGAAAATATTTATGTGCTGAAAGTACCAACCCATGTTGACAAAGCCGAAACTCATGTTCCTATTGTTCATCCCTTTCATGAGTAAAAGAAATGGAAAAAAACTTAAAGCAAAACCAAACCAACCAACCAACCAACAAAAAACACCCAAGGGAGATTTTTTTTTCATATTTAGCAAAACCAAAGATTCAGTTATGAATATCATTATGAAAATAAAAGCGGGTTGCAGATTGAAAAAGAGATACTTGTAGTCACTCCTGCTGGTTTTTTTCTTCACTGCAAAGGCACCATCACACCAAAATAAATACCCCAAAGCAATTCTTTTTTCCTTATAGAATTCCAAACATTGTAATTCCATGTTTTTACTAGATAATACTGTTTTATTTCCAAAGTTTTGTCCAAAATGAAATTAATCCAAATATGGTGATACCTATTTACAATCAAATCATGTTTTTCTCAGTCCACTTTGGATTGCACTATAGGCAAACACAGTTTGTCCTCCCCTGAATGGAGTTTTTTCTACAAACGTTCTCTTAAGAAATACCCACTCCCACCCTTCCTGTGTCCATGGCAATAACAGGCAAAACCCCCAGAGGCCAAACATACAAGATCAGGAGAAGGATTCAGACTGAAAAGGAAGTTAATCCCCCCCATGTTTGCGTGTACATATGTGTGTCTGTACATACCAGGCCATGTGCACTGAAGGACACAAAGATTGATTTAATCTTCAGCTGCTCACAGATGGCAAATTCCCATCCTCTCTCCCATGAATCATTCAAACCTTCCTGTGCAGCCTCCCAGATAAAACTGAAGCGATGCAAGAGGCCTCTGGCCAGGGCCTTTGCACACAGGTGAGACCCACCTAAATTCCTCATCATGTAAGGGAAAAAAATGAAGCCTATCTAATAAAATTAATAGCAATAATAATACTTTGCATTTCTAAAATGCCTTCCAGCTCAGGAACTCAAGGCCTGATAATTAATGTCTCTTTAATTTTATTTCTATCGATTAAAGATCCAGCGGAACAAAAAAAAGAGTCTATTAACAAAAGCTAATGTGATTTTCAATAGGAGCTGGGTACAGTGAGGAGCAGTAATCTTGCCATTCTGGCTGCACCAGACAGACATCTAGACAGTACATATGTCCATACATTCCCTAAATTAGCACACCCTCCACTCGGTGGTTGTTCAGGGAAATTAGGCGGTTGTGTATAACTGTAATGAGGTCATACAGGGTCTGATCTCCACTGGGATTTAATTAACTCTGAATCTTATAAATATTGTGCTGAATTATAGTTAAATTTGCATAAAGGTTAGAATCAAGCTGGACCAGCCCCATTTACCAGAAAGGGGTAAAAATAAAACCTCGGAGTAAAGACCTTTTAAACACGTTTTTTGTGTTGCAGTACAGCCTTGTTTTGATCTGGGCCTGAAAATATATTTAAGGGGAAGGAAGGCTGAGAGAGAGGGGGGGAGAAGGAGGCTATATTTCAAACAGACTTTCTAGATAACTTCAAACAGACTAATAGAATGGTGGTTTGCAGCCCGGAGATAACCTGCTCCTCCAATGGCCTCACACTCAGTAAAAGGAGATCGTATCAAATATATACACAGCTATCAAGAAATCTTTTTCCCTTTTTTATTTTTATTATTAAAGTAATGCCAGACATAAAATACTATTGCCAGGTGGACCAGAATAACAAAAACGGTAAAGGAGGAGGCACAAGTCCTGTCTGTGGGAGGCTTTGCTCCAGGGCAAGACAGGTCTGTGGCCTCCTTTCCCAAAATTCTTGCTCAGATTTTACCCAAGCACAAGCCCCATTGTTTCTGAGAAGAACCCAGCGAGGATGGCATAGGGACTTCAAGACTTGGACCCACTTCACAACATGCACTCACAACCTCAAGCACATCAAGACGAAGTTGGACAGAACTTGGAGCAACTTGGGATAGTGGAAGGTGTCCCTGCCCATGGCAGGGGGTGGAATGAGATGAGCTTTAAGGTCCTTTCCAACCCAAACCAGTCTGAGATTCTATGATAAGCCCTCAATAATTTTAAACTACCATAGTCCTGACCAAAGCATTTTCACCCCAAGTACCCTTGGAATGATGCAGCACCAAGACAGCCATCCCCAGCTGTTGTCTGGCTACCGAGGTGAGGGGGATAGAGCTGGGAAAGGAGACACCAGGCTGCAGGCTCTGGGCTGCCAGGGCAGCCAAAGGGCAGCTGGAAGGGCCACTGGTCCTGCCCATCCCTCCACCTCCTGTGCCAACACGCCATGGTTGGTGCATTGTTTGCTTTGAGCAGGCTGGAACAGCAGCAGCCTCTTTCATGGCTGCACAGCACCACTGAACTTCCACCCAGACTCAGACAATTCCTGGGCAATATTCCTGCTTGCTGAGGTTCACCTCACCAGCCAGGCCAGACCACTGATCTTGTGTCAGCAGGACCCTGCTGGCACCTTCCCTGCAGCAGCCCCACAGATGTGAGCCAGCCTGTGCTGCCTGGCTGGCCTGCTGAGGGACTACACAGGTTCCAATGGCCCTGCCAATCCCCTCCAGAAGCTCCAAGTGAGTTTTCTCTCTGCCAGAAGGTACAGTGCTGTTCAGGAACAGCTCTGTATTCTGATCACAAGCTCTTGGATCTGCTCAGTGATTGTCCCTGAAACCCATCTGGCCCCGGTGTCAGCCAAGGCATGGCACAAATGGCAGAGCAGAGCTGACATCCCAGGGATCTGTCCCAGTGCATGAGCTGACATGGCACAGGGAATGAGGAGGTAGGGACAAACTGTAGAAATCACTGGATGGATGAAGCCACTAGGAGATGTTGTAGTAGCTGGAACAACCTTGCTAAGTGAGGTGAAAAGAATAAAGCTCACTGCAGTCAAACCTACCTTGGAAGCTTCAGACAGGTTCACCTGGTGGGGTGGATCATACTCCTTTAGGTTTCACTTCACCTGGCACTGAACTCGATAGACATGCTGGAGCAATTGCCTCTTCCATCCCTTGCCTTGCTACATCACTGGGTGGAGAATGCTTTAGGAAGGACTTCAGGTAACCACTGAGAAATGTGTTCTATAAAGCAGTTGAAAAGTGTAATTTGAATCAAAATATGAACAAGAAATACATTTTGTTAACTAGACTCATTAAAGAGGATGCCTTTCTGTGGCAGTTGCATGGGAAACAACCTTCAGCAGGGCTGTAACCAGAGTGGGTCATGGGGTCACCGAAAGAGGACAAGCACATCAAGGCCCACCCTGGGAGCACAATTCACACAAGAGGAGGGGATGACTGGAATGAGCTGGAATGACAGGCAAAGACCTGCTCTGAGCATCAAAATGTCTTGCTTGACTTGTCTTACAATGTAATTCTCTTCATAAAGCAGCACAAGACCGAAAAACGCCAAGAAAATGAGTCTGTACCACTTGTTCTAGGAACGGTGTGACAGCTGAAGTCTCACTATGTCCTTCCATTTCCTTCCCTAGGAGTGTGTCAAATACTTATAAAAAAATGAGGCACGGGGAACATAACAGTTTCTAAATTATGCTGCACATTCAGAGTCATGTGTAAAGTGCAGCATTAAGGACACCCATAAATATTTATCTGAAAGCAGAGCTGTACTCCCACAACCCTATGGTTTGTCAATATGTCTCTTTGCCAGGTACAGTTCTGCACAAATCAGTAAAGCCACAGAACAAAGGAAACTCTTTTGAGCTTCAAGAAACCCTACAAAACTTTTCACTCCTGGCATGTGTTATCATCATTATTACAAAATAAAATCATGATGCTTATGGCACATTCTGACCATGGAGTTGCTTTGTTCTGAAAAGTGGCATTTAAAGCTGGTACCTTCCTCTTCAAACCTGTTCTTCCCTTGTGAAAGTCCCCTAAATGCATGGTGGGCACAGTGGTTTTAGGTCAAAGCTTGGACTTGATGACCTTGGAGGTCTTTCTTAGCTTTAATGATTTAATGATAACTGAAGCTCCAGCTTCAACCTGAAGGCTTCCAGGAGAAGCCTTCTCCTGGACTTCTAAGGAGTAATTCTCACCTCATGGATTTTTCCACAATTGATACCTGTCCAGTGTTAAAGGGAAAATCACTTTGTCTTTGCCCAGCTCTGCATCAGCATTCACACTCACCTCTCCTCTACTCAACATCCTCATGAATAGCCACTATTGTGTGGAGGGGGAAACCCTCTGCCAACACGGGGCTGCACTGAGCAAAACCCATCAGCCTCACGCCATCCATGGCCAGAGCAGGAAAGTATTTTAATGGGATTGTGAAGTAAGCAAGGAAAACCAGAAGGGGAAAAAAAGAGACTTAGGAAGTCTTTTCAAATATAGGACCCAAAACTAACATCTGGAAATTTCCAAGGTCTAAGGAAAAGCAGGAAGAGCCGTTCAGCTACATTTGCTCTGGGCTCAGCCAGCTCTCTTTGCTGAGCTCTGTTGTCATCACATTTCACATTATGATGGTGTTGTGAACTACAAAGAAAACAAGAGAATTGGCAAGTCAAGTATTTTGCCAGCTTTTCAGAGAGAAAATGTGTCCAACTGAGAGGTGCTGATTCTGCCTTCCTCACAAAACACAGGCTGCTTCAGCAACTATCAGTGGGGTCACTGCATCTTCCCCTCAGTGCTAATTCTTTAAAATACCCTTGATGACTTTAAGCCTCTCTGAAATGATAAATAATTTTAACGCTACTGGATAGAAAGGGCCAACTGTGGATGGAGATAAATATGTCATTTGCAGTGAAGACAACAAATTGCCTTCAGGAGAGTGGACGGAGAAGAAGAATAAAATCTAATCAACTTTAAATTGGAGCATGTAATCCGGATGGGATTACACATGGATGCAGAGCAGTGGGAGCCTGGACTCGGCACAGCAAGAGGTCTCTGCCAGACTTCATTTGCACAAAGCTCACAGTGGAGAGCAGCTACTGGGCATCTCCTGCCACAGTTTTCTTAGGCAGGAATGGCTCTCCCTGAGCTGTGAACACCCAGACCAGTTTAGTTAAAGGCATAAGCAAATAAGGAACCACAGAATCATTGGAGGGACCCACAAGGATCATTGAACTCCTCCACTTGGCAGACACAATTCCACCTCATCCAGGACTCCACCTGACCTGTGTCTTCACACGCCTGGGCCAAGGCAGCTCCAACCCCACACCTTGTACAAGCTCTGATGCTCGTGTGAACCCACAAACCAGGTAGAAACAGTCCACAAACAACTAGGATAGTTTTCCTCTGGCTGAAAGGGCTCTGTGGGCTCCAGGGTCAGCACAAGGACAGAGGAAGCACAATCCCCCTCCCCATCACCACCCTGGGACCTTCACACCAGTCTTCCCAATTATACCCATACTACCCAGCAGGGCACCATAGAGAACAGATCATCAAAGAAAAAAATCTTTTTTTTTTCTTTTTTCAACCTGAGGATATTTTAATTTGCATAATTCAGTGATCTGGTTTCAGAGTGCTCCACACACCAGCATCAACACACCGGGAAGGGTGGCAAGCACCAGAGTGGAGTCACAGCTGAGGCATGGAGGGTGTGAAGGTTCCATGGCAGCTTTGCTGTCAAAGCCAATGTTGGGTGTACCCATGGCCTGACACAACTGCAGCGACTGTGAGGCAGCTGGGTAAGAAATATGACAGGCCAGAATGTTTCAGGAATTGATGTAATGTGCACCCAAAATCCACGATTCACTAAAGCACTATAGTCAGAGCTGATGCTGGGGTGTTTAGATGTCATTATTTCCCAAAAAGAAGCTACACTGCCTCTTGTCTGTGGGGAAAAAAGGGGGGAAAATGGGGGTAAGGGAGATAAGGAGGAAAGACAGCACATCTTGTAGGTAAAAATTGTGTTGCTTAGCTTGGAGCTAACCCCTATGACATACATTACTGTCTTTCTGTTCAATCAGTGTTCTGCTACAAGAATCAGTTACATTCAATCATCTGAAAGAGCTATTAAAATGCTGATAAAAAATTCATAAAGTAACACACAGTAATGAATCAGGAGAATTCAGTAAAGTGAGACCTACCCTTAGAGCAGGGCAAGAATGAAGGTGAACGATCGTTTGGGCCTAGCGGGCATGAAATACCCTTTTGGAAGATGAATAATTCTGTTTTGGGCTGATAAGTTGAACTAATTTATAATGCTGTTTTAGGTCCACTGCTGAAATATTTCAAATCCCTCAACTTTAAAATGCATTGCCTGTCAGAAACGGGTCTCTTAACAGTTTCCTCTTAACATTTTTCAAAATGTAACCTAGACCAATTTGCATGATTTACTGCTTTATTGTATTATACCGTGCATGATTTAAAATGGGAAATAAAATCTAAAAAAAAAGAAAGACAGGGTGGTGTGAAAGAATTGCCGCAGAAGAGATGCAATGGTTTTTAGATCTCTGCACAATACAAAAAGGTGCTTTTCCTGCCCTGGATCAGGATGGGGAGGCAGGCAACCCTGTGGGAATAGAGAAGTGGTTTGTCACAACAAAGCCCAACTGTATTTGCCTGGAGTGGCTCCCACCACTCCAGGAGCCTCCTGGCTCCCCGTGGTGTTGGCTGAGGCCACTGGGAGATGAAAGCAAAGAGAGCTGGGGGCCCCCAGCATCTCTCCACGTGCTCAGTATCTTGTAAGTCTGTGGGGATCGAGATCGATTTGAGCTTTGCCGGCTCCAAGGTACAAGGCGTGACTTGTCTCTCTGCAGGTGTTTTTCTGACAAGTGGGTAGAGCCGTACGGTTTCCCAGCTGACTTCTCAAGAGTCAAGTCTGAGAGCCTGAGGGAGGAAAAGCAGCAGCAGCAAAGCCATCTCCTCTCTGCTTTCACTTAAGAGATATTCCTCTGAGAGCGAGCGGCTCCTACGCTGTCACATTCCTTTCGGAAGAGCCCATCTCTGCAACTGCACACAGGGCCATGGCCAAAGCATTCCTGTGTCCAGCCACTCTGCAATCCAGAGCTCTGCTCCACTGAACACCCCGGGGCTGGGTGGCTGCCACACCATGGATGACACCCAACTGGCCAGTGTGGGTGAGGATGGGGGTGCCCAGCCTGGTGCTGGTGAGCTGTGGTTGTTCCCCAGGGCTGGACACCACTAACCCCTGTCCACACCAACCCCTCTGTCTCAGACAACAGCCTGTCAGGTAACCTAAACCAAATCCAGTGACACTCCCTGATGGAGGCAGGCGGGTTCTTTCCCTTTGGCAGAAGAGATGTATCATGGAGAGGTGGACTCTTTAGGAAGTGGGATGGTAACAGGGGTGTTTACTCATCCCTGGGCAAATGCCCCCACAGAAATCATCTTGCCATTTTGTTCCACTTATCCATTTTACAAAAAACATAAACCTTTGCTATTGCAATTGCAAGGACAGGCTGCCATTTTAATGGGTTCCTTCCCATTGCAGCTATTTGCCCTCAAAGTAGGAAAGCAAAATGGTGAAAATGTGCAAAGGGAAACAAAAAGTGCTGCACTCCTCGTACCTAAGCTAAACCCCTTGGTTGTGACACCAGCTGACTTCAGTGGACAGTGTCAGACACGCTCTAAACACCTTCCACAGCTGGCGTTCACGACCTACAGCTCTAATTTCCTTTTTCACTGGGGCTAGAAACATTCATTCCATCTGAAAATGAAGTCAATGTGTTTCAAGTTGGAGACAGAAGACAGAGACTATCCAATTCATTTCTAACTCCTAAGACTATATTGGTGTGACTGATATTAAAGAACAAAGGCAGATATCCTCCCCAGCTGTAAAATAAGGCCATGAGGGCACTGAGTTGTTCATTAGAGGTTTCTACAGAAAATATTAAGGGCACCAAATGATCCCACCATTTCCAGCTTCTCTTTCAAGTGATTCATCTCCAGATCAGACCTGGATTCAAAACCCCATCATTGGAAGGACCCTCATTACCTGTGCTATCAGCACCATCCATAAATGTATCCCTTACCTCCTAATTAGGCCAACAAAGGAGGGCTATTAACAGCTAAATGTATTACAAATGCAGCATTAGGGGTAGAGACTATTGACCTTTTTACTCCGAGTGATCTATATACCCCTTTGTTCTGCTGAACACAACTCCCCCTTGTCAGGGCATCACTGGAAAGGGAATATAATCTGTTCTCTGATTGCACACAGGCTTTCCTTGTACTCGATTAGAAAAAATGAAGAAAGAAGTTATCTGTACATCTTGCTATGAAAGTCCCCCCTCAGCCTCAGTACGTCCAAAACTCACAAAGAGCACTGAAAGCCTGAATTTTGCTAGTACTTGTTGAAGGGGATGAGAATGGCCAGTGCTTCATATCATACAAAATCTGCCTGTTACTCACCTCAGATGACCTAGGAAGACTAAAGAATAATCCTGTGTGTTTTCATACACTCTGATGTTCATATCAGTTGAAATCTTGGGAGTCCTATATGTATTTTTAGATACAATTGAGATTGTCAGTTGAAAAAAAAGAAAAAAAAACCCTCAAGGAATTCCTACTCCATACGATATGTGATAATAAGGCTGTTATAGTGAAGGACTCTCTAATGGTGTATTTATTCACCTGCTCCCTATTAGGCAGATCTGTTAAACCAGCACTTTGTCCATCAGCACTTGAGTGCTCAAAGCTGAGTGTGCCTCTTTCAGAACTGCTGGCACCAGCGAAAGCCAAATTCTGAAACCTTCCCTAAATGGGACCTGCATTGTCAGGCATGACTGAGAGACTCCTGCTCGGGGCTGCCAGAGGTGCCACAGTCCCAGCACCACTTCACCTGACACCAGTGCTGGGGAAAGACAGTGTAAAAACAGGAAAAAAACAAAAGGGGAAAAAAAAGGAGGGGGAAGGAATGCAGGAAGGGACAGCCCTCACCTGATACTTCCCTCTCCTCCTCACTTTATAAAGTTAAACGCTGTCTGAGATTTATTGCTGTGAAAAGGAGAGTTAACCACATAATCAATAAAAAAAAAAATCCAATTACAGTCTATGGTGGAGCAACTCTGCGTGTAATAAAAGTCTCACTTACAGGGCCCTCGCCCCGCTCGGCTCAGCTCTGCAGTGGAGATAGAGTCTCACAGCCCTGAGAACCCACCAGGGCTGGGCTTGTGCTCCCAGCAAAGGCAGGGAACGTGTTCCTGCCCCTGGGAAGGGAACAGGCACAGACACTGCACTAAAGCCTTACTGGAGTCTCCAAAATCAGCTCCCAGTGAGCACCACTGAGTGCTGACCAGCCCCCAGCACACAGCCCTCCCACCCTCCCTGGAAAGGCATTGCTCTTAGTTTAAGTGAGGCTTTTCAAGGCACGTAGAGATATTTCTCCCTTTCCATTAGTCACCATTCATTCAGGTGGAGCTTTTGCTACCTCTAAGAAGTATTCCCAGAAAGCCCATTAACTTCCTTTCAGACACTCACAGTCCAGGCTGCAATTGGAAGGCTGTGATACGGCAGATTTGGGGGGGAAATTGCACAGCTCCAAACCAGAGGGAAAGCATAACTACCTCATTGGCAGAGCACAGAAGGGCTTTGTAGATTTTAAACATGGCTTGGCCCCCCTTTATCACAGGACACCGAGGAAATCAGAGCTTATCTCAGTTCCTCTACTTCTACCAGAAGGATGAGAGTGTCAGTGTCCTTTAGTGAAATAATTTCATATCTATAAAAAAATGCACACCGGTATCACACCATGAAGAATGATTTTAAATGCTGAAAGTATCAGGCCATAGTTTCATACTCCTTACTGCAGGACGACCACTTTGCCACATCTTCTGGAAATTTCATTTGAATTGGGTGGGAACAAAATGGCAAGAAACACTTATGTTCCTGTTTGGCTGTGGGGCGAAAGGTGGTGCCTGATTTGTGGGGAAATCAGGGTGACAATACTGGATCCAGCACAGAGTCCTACAGGACAAAGTTATCTCTTCTAAAGTTTTGGCTACAGAAGGTTTCTAGTACATCAGCACTTTGAGTCATATGACCATAGATCTTTTAAAATCCAAAATTAAATGCCTAAACCAAGATTTACCTTCCATGGAACCACTGTCTTAGTTCTCCTTGACCTGATAAAAAGAGCATCAGCACTGGAATAACCTACATGTGACACAACCTTGTGTTTTAGCAACACAATATGAAAACTGAATTTGTGACCTCCCCCATGAAGTCACTGGAGAGGAGGTTGTTCACACCATATGATAATACAAGAAAATCCGTGATGTGTCACCACTGTAACCCTGTACTCAGCTGGACATGCTGTGTCCCTCCCACCCTCTGAGTTTAGAGGGCCAACACAAGAGAGAGAAGCATCCTTGTTTTAGGAATGTGAAAAGAGAGCCTCATCCTTGTGAGACTTTTGCCCTTTAACTCCACTTCTATGGGAGTTGGCATCTAAATACCCCTGAGAGCCCAGCCTTGAATTATCTGCAGCACACAGACACTGAGGCAGAGCTGGGAGTCCCTCCAAGGTGATGAATCTCAGTCCAGTGCATTCCATTCAACGGCATTTTTTAACTCAAGATGCAACACACTGGTACAAAGTGACACAAACAAAGCTACATCTTGAAAAGGTTTTGAAGCTTAAATCAGTGGAGTCACCTAATGACGATCTCACTGGCTCCTGGCCTCTCTTCACTGATCATCTGTTGGGTTGGAGTTTGTTCTTAAAGATTTGCCAGGACCAGCTGCAACAAGGAAAGGTGTTGTGGACATGGGCAAAATGTAAATACTTTTCTGGATTTTAGTCTAATCTCCTCTAGTCTAGTTTAAGCCCTAAAGAGAAGGTGATTTTCTTTTCCTTTTATACGGGTTTTATCCCCCAGTATCCCTGTTCCAAACGGTTCATGGATAGTTGAGTAACTAGAGAGGCTCTTTCTTAAGCAACATAAATCAGCAACTGCTAGGAAAGGCTCCTGATGGTCCATTCAACAGAATGACTTCCAGTGGCAGTGGATTCTTCATGGAAAACAACTGTCATTGCATCTGCACATCAAAACTACTCTGAGGGTAACAAACAAAACAAAGCCCATTCCAGAGAGGATCTGTCTTGCCCTAGACATTCATTCCTATTCTGCTGCTGCTTCTATGCTGCCCAGCTGCAGCCCACACTGCCCACAAGACAGCTGGGAGGTGAAGAGCATCCCTCTTGCTCTGCAAATGCTTTCCATGGAAATTCCTCCCATGACCGGGTTTCCCGGGGCTGGAAGGGTGCAGTTGCCGGATAATATTTTCTCGGAGTGGGGAGCAGACAGGAAGGGAGTTACAGAAATCCAAACATCAGGTAGGAGCAGCAACAAGGGTATTATCTGATGCAGTCTCCCACAAACCTCAGGCCTTTTCATTTCTCCTGGGCACTTCTCCAGGAAGCTGCAGCAGCACCTTGGCAGCTGCTGATCACCAGCCTGGTTATCTCTCTCCTGAGGCACTGCAGGTTGGGCCTCTCACCCAGGTTTTCTGAGAGGACCAGCTGCCAGGGGTCAGCTGAGCAATGCTGACTCTCACTAGAGCATCTCCAGTGCAGGCTGGGCACTGCCCACAGACCTCCATCCTGGAATGCCTGGAGACACAGACGTTCCATGATGCTCAGGGATCGGGGATGTAGCACTGATGCGCGGAGCACATCTAGAGAAGACTGCTCCTGCATATTCTTGATGAGATCCCCAAATCATGCAAGAACTCTGGGCTAGGACACATCCAAGCAGAGCCAAGGGCCTGCTGAGTCTGCCAGAAGAGAAGAGCAGGAGAAGTCTTGGGTAAACTTTGCTGGACATGAGAGCTGGAGAAGGGAAGGGAGATGAAGGCTGGGGGACAAGGCAGTTCCACCTCTGCTCAGGGTGGGCTGAACTCATTCCTTTCTCTCTGTCACCCTGCCAGTCACAGCCACCTTGGCTTTAAGAGCTGCCAAAAGCACTGAATCTGTGTCTCCTTTGCACTCCACAGCAGCATTCTTGGATGCAAACATTAGCACTTTACCCTAACCCAATTAATACCTAGTGTTCAGTCACAGCACTGATTAACATGTTGTTCACAGTGATTAAAACATTTCTTCTCCATTACCATACAGTTAAATGCTTGGAAGAGAGCTACACTTAATGGGATACAGGCGAGGTTGCAAATCATGGCTGTCACACTTAGGGAGGGGAAGGAAAAATCCAGCCTTTTTTCCTGCTTCTTCCTCTTCTTTTAGAGTTGCTAATTAAGGGCTGACTTTTTGGGCAGAGAAAGAGGGGGGTGGAGGATGGGGAAAAGGAACTTTAGGTAATTGAAAGAATCCAATTCATGCAAGTGCCCGACTGGTGCTAACCTCCATCATTAAAGTTGCCAGCTAACAAACATCAAACACAGGCCAGTATTAATGAAGCAGATGTATTAATTTCCGATTTCTGAGAAAGCTCAGCAACTGGCTGGCTCGCCGGCTTCCTCTCCCTCTCCCTCCCTCTCTCCCCATCTGACAGCACTATTAATGATCTTTAATGCCCCACAGGCACTAATGGGTCCCGCTGGGAGTCCAGAAATACTGCAATTTGTATTGAGGATTTAGACATAACAAAAAAAAAAAAAAAGAAAAGGAAAAAAAAAAGAACCCTCTGCTCTGGGGAGCAGGAGCTTGATCAGTCACTTCCCCCTGTGGAATAGCACAACAGAATAATAAATGACAGCTCTGCGATTAAATCAAGCCTTCTGCTTTAAGTGCCAGAGAGTGTGTGATTGTCACTAACAATCTACTGCTTGTTAACACCGCTGGGCTATGAGCAAACAGCAGCCAACACTCCCCCACCCCCAAAATGGAGGCAGGCTACCTATTACTTCATTTATCCAGCTCTCTATCCTGAGGGGAAACAATTCCCTGTTGGGGTGGCTTGAGGGGGGGTTGTTATTGTTATTGTTGTTATTTTTAAATAACTTCTGTTATTCATTTATTGAAAACCTGAAGGGAAAAGTAGGGAAGGGGGGAGGGCAGAAAAAGCCATCTGCTGCCACGTTCGACCAGGCAATTACTCCTGGTGTATCCGAGTGCAGAACACGACCAATCCCCCACTGATGCCCCATCAATCCCCCACGTCCACAGGAGCAGCACCAGGACTATGCTGGGACCAGCACTCTGCAAATGGAGCCAGAATCTCCCTGACTTTAGCAGTGGTCACAGAAATCCTTTTGTGTTGTTTAGCTAAGGACAAAGTGGGCTCTTCTGCCTTTACCCCTCGTTTAATGTCAAGCCATTAAGGTTTAGATTCTGCTCATTGTACCCAGCCAAGAAAACCCAAAGGGCCTCGTATCTGAGGCTCCATTTGACCATGGATGCTCAGAGTGGCAACACACAGACCAAAAAAAAAAAAAACCTGGATGGTACAATATTCACCCAGAGACCAAGGATCTCCTCCCATTCAAGTTGATCCTCAAACTCCCACCGAGTTCAAAGGAAGCAAGCCTGAGCCCCCAGGCTGTTTCTGAATGTGCCAACAGCATGAATTATCTGAGCAGGATAATTATTTTTCTTAGCCAAGAGGCAAGGTATCCTGTCTCAGGGATACAAACTTCAAATATTACCCCTCTGTTTCAGTTAGATGGAGACCAAAGAAAAGCACAACAGCTTCTTATCGTGGAGTTTTGTGCTCGGATGGAAATATATCAGGGATAAGGCTTTAACTCTGACATTAGCTGTCCAGACATTTTCATAACACCAATAACATTTGGAATTTCATCTAGGAAATTACTCATATCTTAAGCATTGTAGATTTACGGTTTAGATATAAAGTGACTTTTTGACTCCATCAGACAGAAGCAAGCAGCAGATGGAGAGGAAGGCTGGACGATAAAAAAAATCAGGAACATCTACTTTCCCCAAAACAATTCCTTAGAAATTGGCCTTCATATCTGCCTCCAGATGAAATGGAGATGCTCTTAAATGCAATTTAATTATAAATTAAATGAGTAAGAGTTTGGGTTTTAAACACTGCTACTGGAATTTTTTCTGACTTCCTAACCAGGCTGTTCATGTGCCCGAACCTTCAACGTGCTGATACATACATAGAGCCATTTATTATGTTTCTCCTCTGCTCTCAGAGTTAGACAAAATACCCTGAAGACCTATAATAAACTCATGATTTCTTGCAGGAACAATTTAGGTTATTTTTAAATGTAGATCTTAAAACTTGTAGGATTACTGGATGGGAAGATATCAATCAAGTGATTCAAAATGTCCATTCTCCTTAAGTGAGTGATGGATCTTCTTTCTTCTTGCCTGTCTTCTCCTCTTTTCTGTGTCAGTCACACAGCCCAGCTGCTATTCACACTTCATTCACAATCCTCTGTACCTATAATCTCTGTTATTTGGCTGTCGACTCCTCATGCCTCATTAGGCATGTTTGACACCTGCACCTAATACCTTTTCACTGGCAATGCAGGACAGCTTTTGACAAGAACAGATATTTTTCCACAATAGCTTTAAAGAAGGTCTTCCCAGTGTGTACCTTGTGTATTTTATGGGGTTAATGTGATTTTCCCCTCCTTATTCAATAAACTAACATCTTATTCCACTCTCCTTGTTAAACACAACTGGATTTTCTTTGTCTTGGCCAAAAGCTCACGTGCACGTGTCTGTGAGAGAGCAAAGCAGCAAGAGCAAAGCGGTAATTTGGGCCAAGGGGGCCTGCACTAAGTACCTAAATCAACACAAATGTGTCTATTTTAAATAGTATAAACCTAATTAACATGATAGCTTTTCTATATATAGGCATAGATGGCATTACTCCTATAAGACAATGCTCCTATTAATTTGACTTGAGCTACTTAAAATAGAGCACTAAATTATGAGAATTCCTGGACTAATAAATTACTGCACCACTCAAGAGCATGAAACTGATTCTTTTGGGACTGTAACTTGATTTGTTAAAGAGCAATGAGTAGTTGCTCAATGTCATAAATGAATTGAAAACATTTGAAAAGCTACAGAGTCAACAGAAGTCAAACATGATCCTGCACACCACTCATTCAGTGAGGTTAGTGCTAATTGTAGGGTACCCCACTGGGAAGTACCACCCCAAAATAAAAAGTGTCCACAAGCTGTGCTAGGCTGGGGGGGATGGGGCCTGACACACCCACACCTGCCTGACCAGAGAAATTCTGCAGGTAACAGTAAACACCAAATGAGTCTGGAGGCCTCAGCATGAAGCTGTTATTTCTGATGATGACGATGATGACTAAAACGTGAGGATAAAGGAGTCTTCCTCTCTTACATTATTTTTTTTCATTCTTATTAGAATAAAAATTGTAAACAGATTTTTCATCAACATTGAGCATCTCTGTCAAAATCCAGCTCTGCTTGTGCTGTAAACTGAGGAAAACATCCCAGTGCTCCAGGGAGATGGATTCCATCCTTCTGTGTCCCAAGCACAGGCAGATTTGCTGGTACCTTCCCTGCCTGGGCTGGGGTGCTCTACCTGAGGGAGCGAGGTTTTGTTTTCAGAAACGGTCATTTCAGTAGATGCCAAACAAGGTTTTCCTGCAGCTGTTTTGCAGTTCCCTTTGGTACTCCAGACCAGCTGAAAGGAGTCAGGAGAAAAGCAGCCCGAGCACCTTCGGCACACGGCGAGCTCGGGCCAGGGATGCACGTTACCTTTTCTATTTTCTTTTAAATTATAGCTCTTTTGTTGTTGTTTAATTTCTCTTTCCAGTTCAGTGCCAAGGCAAATGTGAAGAAAGGTTGAAATGGCAACTTTAGAATAATAATGATAATAAAAAAAAAAATAATAAGCCACAGGAATCAAACATAATGATTCCAGCACAGTCCCTCCGCACACCACGTGGCTGGTCCTTTAGAAGACCTCCCCTGCTATGTTCTTGTACAAAGGAAACTATCTGCTTCCCACATCTGGCATTATATTTGGCTGTCCTCACATTAAAATTAAATTCTGATAAAAATGGGCATAAAGGCACCAGGGTTAGTAGGAACCAGCTCGCAGCAGTATTGATGAGAACAGCTTGCAGCTGGAAGCCTGAGATAACACAGTTTGTCAGAACGCTGTCACACAGCTGCCTGCATAATGAGGGGAGGAAAAAAATGCTCTTTCATTTGTTATCAGTTGAAATCTCTAAAAGAGATGCATCATTTAGAAGTAGCCTGACTAATGGTCAAGTTCTACAGGGATGCAGATGGGATGTGGAAAATATTCCCCACCAGCAAAGCCCAAGGCTCCATCATCCTTAGCAACTCCCATGCTGCTGCCAATGCAAGTGGACAGGCCAGCAAGTACCTTTTGCCGTGTAAAATGGGATCTCAGAGGCTGAGCTGGGGTTTTAAAAGGTGCCAGTGGTAAAATCCAGTTGTTAAAAGTGATTTTGCTAGGACTGTCACCCTCACTCCTCTCTTTAAAAAGCTACAACACCCAGGGCATAGAGTCTCTCATCATTTAGGATTAACTCAGACCAGCATGACTGCAGCAAAATCACTCCTAATTTACACTGCTGGGAGGGAAGACTCAGACACATAAATCTTTGGAAATACATAGGGCACATTCTTGCAATGTATAAATTTGTTCCACTGAAAATGATTGTTTTAAAGCACCCTTTTTCAATTCTTTTCCAAAAGAATTGAATACCCTCATAATTCCCAGCCACCCTTCCACACAGATCAGTATGGAAAAGGAGGGTAATGCACCCCAAGAGCTGCTGGAGGTAGGACCAAGGGTCCATCTAGCCCAGTGTCCTGTCAGCGAGTGCTGGAAGAAGACCTCCACCCAGAGGCACCCACCACAGACCTGTTCGTTATTTTTGTCCTCACTGTCTGCCAACACTCAGTCTGTGACATTCACAAATGAAAAAAAAATATCTTTAATCAGGCTCTGCCAAGAATAATTTCTCTGGATGGACAACATCAAGGCAGGAAGTCAAACAGCAAAGCCTCTCACCAATTTATTGCTGTCAGAAGTCAGATGTCTGGATACAAAATTTGAACAAATCCAGACATTTCTGTGGGTCATTTCAGGCTCTTTGTGCAATGTCACAAAAATAACTCCCCAGAGCTCAGAACACCTGCAGCAGGTGGGAAGGCAGGAACGGCAAAGGAGAGCAAGGACTTTCGACTTCCAACAGTGAATGAATTGCAATTTGTTAAACCAGTTTTGACAGGTAAAACTGAGAACAAGAGGCACAAAGGAGACAGGACATGGCAACAAAGATGCCAACTATTGATCGTGACCTTTCACAGGGGAACACCTTGGTGGTGCGACCACTTGTCTGTGCAGTTAAAAGGCCAAGCAACGCTGAAGGTATTTTCTCTCCCCTTGCCAAATGTTAATCTGCACTGAGCAATTCTCAGAGACTTTACAAGGATCACAGCCTTCCACAGAAATCTCCTTCAGACCTCCACTGAATTGTGAAAAACAGCTTTTATGATTTAAAGGGAGTCATATGTATTATTTCTTCCATCTCTCTCCATTTCTAAAGGCATCAGAGATGGTTAGGTGATTTTGATGTGTCTCTCCCCTCTCTTTACATTCCTCATGTGTTGTTCATTTTCTCCATTCCATTTGGGTTACAAGCCATCCTCTGTCATGTCCTGTTTCATGATCCTTTACCCTTGCACTCAGGATTGCTGTTTCACTTCAAAGGGGGTTTGTGTCTCACAGAGAAGGGAAACAAGGGCAGCCCCAGACAACACTGCACTGACTACAAAGCTGTTACTGCAGCAGAAGCCTTGCCCTACTCACACATGCTCATTGGCTTCTGCAAACACTGGGATAATGAACAGTTCCAATTTTGAAAGGCTTTTTTCCTTGCTATCTTCCTCAACTTTCTGAAAGATGGATATGGATTTGAGTTCATTTTACTTGTTTAAAATTTTTGAGCTTGAAGCAATCTATTTTAAAAAAGGGAAATTAAGAGGAAAAATAGGAAAATGGCCCATTAAAATAAGAAAATGGCATGACTAAAACTGGCTGTGCTTAAAGAGTGACAATTTAAAAGCAAAAGAAACAAAGCCTTCATATTAAAGGGAGGCAAAATTAATACAAATTCTAAATCATTGAAATAGCAACACAAAGACCCCCTCTTTTAAATCAAATCTTGCAGACACTTCCATGTAGGCCCCAAATTCATGGTATTCACTAGACTTTTGCCCTCCCCTTTACCATGAATGATGCCCTGACTCCCCAGTACATTCCACTCCTACACTTCTGAATAGAGCTGTACTGCTTGTTAGAAGAGTTTTAGGGTGTTTTATGACAAGAAGAACATCCCATATGAATTTTTTAGGGTTGGCCCCTAAAAAACCTCTTCCACCATCTCTTGCGCTGTCCTCAGCCTGCACCTACCCCATCCATACCCAGGGGGTTCCTCTTGCCTTTGCCCACAGACCTGATGGAGGGAGAAATCAGAAACTGGGAAATGGGACTTCGCTTCTGCTGCTGCTGAGCTTCACACGCCCTCACACAGGTACCCCCAGAGGAAGGGGAAGGAGGGAGATCTGGAATAACAGTGTTATTCCAGGCTGGAGCAGGGTGCTGCTGGAGCTCCCTGCAGAGTCAGCAGGTATCTCCCATCCAGGACGTGCCCTGCTCCATCCCCCAGACCAGAAAGTCCAAGGGCAACGTGACAGTTGGAGCTCCCAGGACTGTATGAGTTACTGTCCTGGGCATTTTTCCCTCACACGGCATTTCTCTCCCATAACTCTGAGGTGTGCTTCTCCCCTTGGCAAGTGCAGCTCTTGTTAACATCACCGGGGGAGCTGAGCGGTGTGTAGGTGTGATTTAATGCTCCACTGAGCTCCAGCTCTCACTCAGCCCCTCATTTGGGAACACAGACTCCCATTTTCTCCTTTTGACACTGATGCATGTTGCTTTGGGGACCAAATGTGTGAAGTGGGAAAGGCAAGGCACACAATTATGAACGTTTGATTTTTTTTAAAGATGATTTCTGGGAGTTTAATCTACTTTCTGCATCAATAATAATATTATCTGCCTGTAAAACACCTGCTGAGCACTGAGATTTGGTGGCCACCAGCCACTCCAGGCAGCCTTTGGGAGAACACAGGGCAGCAGAGGAAGGACTGGGATGGCAGGAGTGCTGCAGAGCATCAGGGAGAGGTTGTTCTTCCTTTCAAATCCCTGAGGGATTAGAAAAGGGAAGCCAGATAAACCCTATCTCACTTCCCCACCTCCCCCCATAGGCCACTGTACCTACTACTGACATATGTCAAAAGTCTGGTCTGAGAAAGGCAAAGACTCTCATAATGGTGCCAAATCCTCAGGTTTGGAACAGTAACCTGACCTCTATTCACCTGATTTTCAGTAGTAAGCACAGAGGTGTTAGCATGGAAAAGCTTGTTTTCCCAAGCTGTGGGACGCCACACCTCCAAATCTCTGCCCTTTCCTGCCTCACAGCAAAATAAATCAGCTCCTCCAAACATGCCCACCTATGGCTGGAGGCAGATGGAACCTCTGCCACACCACAGCTGGTTCCTGTGGCAGCAGGAACTCACCACAGCCTGAAGTTACCTTGGCAGCCATGATTTACAACAGTATTTCAGTGAATCTAATCAGAAGTGTGAATACTCCCCTCCTATCTGGCACACATCGTTGGCGTTCTAATTATTCACACATTTTGGCAAGCATTATGGTGTTCCCCTACCAAGCTCCTAATCCCTGCAGATCAGTTAAAATAAATGAAAGAGAGAATCAAAAGGCACTTAAAAATTCAGCGGTTCTCTAAATGGGTTTGAACGGGCTCCAGATTATCAGTGGTTGCAGTTGACTAGCACTTAAAATTAGGCTCTCCCCTTCAACACACCTCACATTTCCCCTTCTTGTTTAAAGGAACTGTCTGCTAGTCCCATTCCTGGATGTACCAAACTGTCTAAATGAACAAAAATGGAAAATATATGCACATCACCTACATTCAGTCTATACTGCAAAACGTGGAGGTTTGTAATGTGAATTTGAAGCTATTAGTGGCAACAGATCCCAGCATGGAAAATAACCACAGAATGTGCTAATTCAGGAGAAAGTGGTAAAACCCAAGTTTTCCTTTTGTTATTTCTGTATGGAAGAAATGCCCCAACAGCAGGGACTGACTGAGCTGCTGTCTCACAAAAGCGATGTAACGTTGAGATCTATCCCATTTGCAGTCATTAAAAATGTATCTCCCTTCCCTGTGAGCACACGGAATATCTGCAGAGGAGCCTTCCCACATGTGTTACCCTGTCAGGCAGCTCCCTATCAGACATTTTACCAGCTCTCTTCAAAGTCACTGCAACACTGCTCCCAGTCCTTCCCTCTGGCCAAGCTGTCCCCCAGCCTACCCCCAGGAAATCCACTCGCCCCAGCCCTGATTTCCCTGCAGCCCCCAGAGCCAGCGCTACCCCTCGCCCTCACCCTCCTTCCTGCATACAATTTTCTGCTCCAGCTGCTCTCCGTGACCCAGTAAGCAGAGCTGGGAATAAACTCTAACCTCTCCACTTCAGGTAGTTTAGCATTTATGTCTCAGAGCCAGTTTTCTGCCGGACCCACCGTCACTCACACACACATCTGCACACACATCCACATCCTTGCTGTCACACTTTTATATTTCACTGAGTTATTTTTCAGCCAGCCATTTATGAGAGAAAAGACTGCTTTATGCTGCACAGTTCTTTTCCTACTTCCCTTACTTGCTCCCAGGTGCTTGTATAACTGTGATGCTTTTGTTACCACCCCGGCATCATCCCAACACAAACAGCACCCACACATGGCTATTTATTAAAGACTCCCACCATTCATGCACCTCTGCCTTCAGAGGAAACACCAAAGGAGTCAAAATGTTGATGTTTCACACATATGAAATAACACAGGACAGGTCAGTGCCTCGAAATGACTCTTTTTTAGTTGTCACCGTGGAAACGGGCCAAGATAAATCTCCACTTTACGAACACCAAGGGTCTTGGAGTGACTCCTAGGAAAATGCAGGACTAAAGGGAAAGGGGAAATGTTAATGAACACACATGTGAACAAGACTGTAGTAAAAAGGATGTTTTCATGCTTACGTGTAGCCAGCAACAACGAGAGGCTAATTTCTTGGTTGGTGTAAATCAATAAAGTCTCATTAAGCTCATCAGGACCCTGCAGATTTACACAGAATGAGGATCCGTAGCATGGTGTTCTCCATTTCCACTTGTTAGGAGAGATGGAAATAACTGGTCATGCATCAGTAACACAGCAGTTCTAGTTCACTGGTAGCCTGTTCTAGAGCACAGGGAAGAAGGAAAGCAGAAAAAATGGAAAGATGAGGTGGTGGAGAGGGGGAAATGTGAGTGAAAGACTGACGTGAGGATCTGAGGCCTTCTCCCATAAGCACCAACTCAGAGCTCTCCTAAGACAGCCCAGTCTGGCAGTTCCAGTTGAACACATTCCCTCAATGGAAAAAAGTTACTCACATAAATGTTGTTTTCTTGAACATTGAATCTTTTGAAATCTTAGTAAAGGCATTAATATATATTCGTAGGCATTTACAAGTAATTTAATTATGAGGTCAAATACTGCTGGCTACATCTGTCAGGCTTCCATGTACACAGTGTGATTAACAACTGTTTTTTATTTTTACTTTTAACATAATTTTTTAATACTCAACAGAGGTTCATTGTGTTTGGCTCAATAGACCTGGAGCATTAAACCAGGAGCTTTAGGCACTGAAGACTTTCTACATAAGGGGTTTTAAGAATTCTCTACCCCATACCCAAGGCTGTAGCATATCCTTGCAGCCTCTGGGCTGACTTTGACAAGAAGAAAAGCCAGGGAGTGACATGGGAACAAGAAGGAAAAAGCAGCAACAGTTGGAGGGAAACCACATGGAGGAAGGAGGGAGCAAGTTCCTATTATTGTTACCTAAAGGCTCCATCTTTGTGGTCTTATGCAAATACACTGAAAGCAGAGGGCAACTGGGAAAATAGTAGTTTCTTTTTCTCCAGTCTTCAAAACCAAATGACATTATTTTCCTCTAGCATCTTGCATAAGGCCAGCAAACCCCCTGAAGCTGGTGTGCATTCCACACTGTGTGTGCTGGTTAATCCAAAAGCACGTGACTGTGTGTCCCCAGGTCTGGTATGAATTACTGCAGAACAACATTCCTCATTTATGAGCGCAGTCAAAACATTAAGGAGATTGAAATTTTCTTTTTAACAGGCACTCAACTTTAGTAGACCCCTTCATAATCTTGTTTTGGAATGATTTTTTTGATTGTTAGCAACGGAACAAAGGTATCTGGAATATGTCTGCAGTCAGATTGAGCCTCAATAGATTTTTAGATAAGACAGATTAATGACTTGTATTTGTATGGCAGCTCAAAGTGTTTCACAAATATTGATGAATTAAAGCCTCCTGACAGACTTCCAAGCAGGACAATGTTAACATCCCCTATTTGCAGATGGAACTGTAAACTCTGTCAAGAGATATTCAGAGATTAAATTATTTGCTTAGGGTCAGAAGGTGACCTCCAGCACTCTGGAGTCACACACTCCTCCCTCGCCAAAACACACTGGTCACATCAGGATGGGCCACAGGCACAAACATCCAGAAACCCTGACTTCCCTCCATGAGGGAACCAGGGTATTTAAAGCCTACAAGAATGGAAGTTCTGCTCTTGTTCTTCCTCATTACATCCTGTTTCATCTGCAAACAAGAATAAAAAGTCAACAAGAACAACAATCAAATAAATAAATAAATCCCTAACTTTGGCCCACTAATTGCCAGTTGGCTTTATTTGCATCCTCTATGCTGGCATCAGCAGCACCTCATGATCTGCCCTTCCACAGGATAAATGGATGTAGACTGGAAAAGTCTACAGCTCATAACAGATAATGGCTTGTACCTTTAGTGTCTTAAAGCTCGGCACCTTTATGTCATAAATGATTCCTTGTCTAGCAATAATGGTATGTAACATGCTTTCAGGGAGAAAGAGGAAGAGAAGAGGAAGGAAAAAACCCCATGATGCCATTTTACTGAAAATGTAAAAATATTCACTGGATGCATTGCAATGTCCAGCAAGTCTGAGTGATTCCGGGGCTTCCCTCAGCAGCTGACAAAAAACAAATAAAATCATATCAATGAGCAGGGCCCAGGGCATTTCCAGCACATATGTGGTTCTTTGTTGGATGGATCTTGCCCGTCTATTTTTACTTTGCATTGCCTCTGGTTACCTGTGCACATCCAGATGTGCTCACACCACTCTCCCCTGCTCTCTGCCTCAAATAGACAAAGGATATTAAAGCAGAGAGACACGAACTCTGATCATGGCAAAAGGTGCATAAGAGCCTTACAAAACTCACCTAAGAATAAACTTAAAAGCGACTGGTGTGAATCCAGCCTGCTACAAGCTGAAACCACAGGAGGAGACCAAACATCTGGGCCCCATGCAGTGTGAGTGTATGTGCATGTGCTGTTCCAGGCAATCCTTACAATTAGACATCCCACATGAAACGCGGGGCACTGCACGCACTATTGTGTGGCACTAATGGAACAGATGGAGCAAAGAAACCCCAAAGGTTCCTCCAGACAAAACTCAGGAGACACCCTGGGACAATGTGCACTTCCATGATGTTTCCTACAGATTTCAGGACTCTAACCAATGCTCCCTCAGCCTCCACACAGCTGGGGTAGCACCCAGAAACACGTTTCAATGCTCTTCTCTCTTTGGGGGCAGTTACATGTGAATGTCTCTCTAATTTTGTGTTGCCAGGGCAAAGCCACTGCAGAGAGGTACCACAGAACTTTCCCACTGCACAGCAGCAACAGAATATCTCTTAGGTCATAGAACCACAGAATGGTTTGTGTTGGAAGGAACATTAAAGCTCATCTCATTCCACGCCCCTGCCACGGGCAGGGACACCTACACTAGACCAGGTTACTCCAGGCCCCATCCAACCTGCCCTCGAACACTTCCAGGGATGGAGTAGAGTTTTGTGAAGGATCCTCAGCGAAGGAATCCCTTCCTCCGTCACACTGGTACCTTATACTTGATCACAGACCTGGCTGCACTTTTGGACAGAAGCTGCAGATTTAAAACACTGCTTGCCTTTCATTCTGTGTGGGATTTACTCTTCTTCTTTTTTAACTTAGCAAATGCTGTGGTGCACTCTCATTTTTGATTTTAATAGCTAAAGATATGCACGCAAAAAGCATCCTAATTACTGCTTTCCTGGCAGACGCAGCCATTTCCTTGGGTTTTTATTGCCATTAGTTTTCCTCACCGATTTATCCTTAGCTACTCTCTCTGCATCTCCCTTGCCTCCCCTGAGCCCTTTCCTCCTCGCTTCTCAAGACTTGTCAGCACGCCTCCGATCCCCAGGAGAGATTGAAGGCCTTGTAAAACCCACTGCGCAAACAAGCATTCCTGTTCATTTATCACATTTAGCATGCGCACTTCCACACTCATCAAAACCAAGCCTGAGCTCGCTAAGTCATTTCCCTCTCCCAATTACAAATTAGTCCATTAGGCTGTCTGCAGTAGGCCCTCTGTTGCATCTTGGTAATGGCTTCTGAGATTTCCATCATAATCGTAATGGCTCCCTGTGCAGCCATGAGGGCAGATGGAGGCCGCTCGTGGGTAATGAGGTATCACACTACCAAAGGGCACAGCTCTGGGCTCATTATTTAGTCTTGGCTGTTTTGTGAAAACAACAACAAAGGTAAAATGCTGAAGGGAACACTTTAGCATATTAAATTAACACTTCTTGAAATTTCTCTCTGTAAACATGCCATATTTTTTCTTTATGAAACATCCCATGTGTCTGAGTGTGCGACGTGAGGGAGGAGGGAAAAGGGACCAGAGACGGTGTGTGCTGCCACGTCCTCCCCTGCGGGCACTGAGCTGGGGGAACATGGGGACAGTCCTGAGGAGCTTGGCTGGGCACGGGCGGGCAGAGGGCTCGGCACAATTGGCCTTCCCCACGATCCGCTCTGTGTGCTCACACCGGAGCTGCTGAGCACTGACCACCTCAGGCTCAGTCTCTCTAGTCTGAGCTGTCTCTAAAGCCAGCGTCTGCAAGGGATGGATCTTCGGGGCAACATCTCCAAGGGATGGATCTTCTGGAGAGGTGAACTGGGTGGACTGTCCGGGACCAACCACCAGCGCCGGGACTCAGCACTCTGGCTGTCCCTTTCACGGGAGCAGCCAAGGCTGGATAATACTGAATACTGCCAAAATTGTGATCATCCCTAATGAAGACAGCACCCCAAGAAAAGCAGAGACAACCCTCTGCCCAGGCCCACCTCCATCCACAGCAACCCAGAGCCCTGGCATGGTGGGGCTGGCACGGCATCGCAGTCCTGCTTGCACGCGGGCATCGAGGGATGTGGGGCCTGGCAGGCAGCTTATCTCAAAGAGAGAAGTAATGTTTAAGACAAGCAGGTTAAAATCAATATCAATTAGACACTCTTTGAACATTGCTGCTCTCTTTAGATTTTGTCTATTGGATGTGAACTGTCACTAATTTGACTTTGTTCCCAGCGGCACAATAGTGCTCAAGATACCAAATCCTACTGCGGATGGAAGTTAGGGACAGTTAAGATGAAGGCTCTCCCTTCTCACTGGAGCTGGGCTTAATTTGTTTTCCATGTCATTTTTTTCCACCCATCTGAGATCAGGAGACTATAAATAGGCAAGTGGTAAGGCCAGTGGTAGAGCTTAATGTGGATGGGAGAGGAGATGAGGAATGAGAGCGGGGAGGGGACAGGAAGTTTCTGTCCCTCTCCCTCACACAACTTCTATGGCATTACAAGAGTAAGTCTGCAGGAGAATGAAAATGTCATAAATGTCTTTATAGGTCTGGCACCTTGTGGAATTTGCCTAAATGTCAGCCAAGCATATCCAGGGAAGAGGCAAATCAATCTGTGCAGGAAGGGATTTTTGTACGTCTCGCTTCTTTTGCAGGATGTATCCCTGCCTGTGACCGGAGAGCAGGAGCTGCAGCTCCCACTGCGGGAGGCAAAACCAACCTAAATATCTCAAGATACTTTCCTCAAGTCATTGAGCAGCAGCTCCTGTGCCCCTCTCCAAAGTCCTGGTGGCACCAGCCATGCTGTCTAACTGAAACACATTTCTAGATGGTAGATAGCGAGTGAATACTGAAAAACATGTTTCACATGTTTAGATAGTAAAAAAAAAAAGCAATGCAGGCCAGTGATTCTGTGAGATAAGAGGTGTGCAAATTCAAAGTTAGGAGGTGGATTGCCAACCAACTCTGCTTTGGTGAGCAGTAAAACAAAAATTTATGAGCTGGGTTTTGTTAAAGTCGGATATGGATTTTTGAAAATGAAAAGGATGGATGGGAGGACGGCAGTGAGACATTTAATCAATGTCATAAAAATGTAACATTCATTGGTCTCCTAAAATGAAATTAATAATCTGTGTAGAAGTATCATTAGGAGATAAGTGACATTTTTAGGCTTTGATTTGTAACTTGTAACAAATCTTACTTCCACATATTTCAAACATTCTTAGTGATATCCATCTTTATTAAAACATACCAAAACCTTTTCACCTCAGCTAGAGTGGCCCATCAAGCATTTTTTCCCCAGCATAATATCCTTAAGTAAAAAGATACATTATCAGGCACAGACTTTGCAGTAATGAAGGCAGGAAGAGACATGCTCCATACCATATTCAAATTAAATCAGGGATTTCAATACTCCCTGATTATCAGGGAGTCTTGTCTTTCACTAATAAATTTCTCCTTCATCCCAGGCAGAGGCTTTCTAAGCTCTCTCTGAACTGATCAGACATTTCATTGTGTGCAGGAGGGCAAGGATAAGGTGTGTGCATGTGGGGAGGAGGAATGTGGGGCAGGGGGATACAAAATTAGGTAAGTTCTGCTCGATAAATGATTGGAGATATCACACGGAAAGGCACCTTACAAGAACACAATTCTGATTCACATGCCCTGCTAAATTTAGAAGGATTTGGGGGAAGGAGTAGCTAATATACAGAGGCTTATTCTCCTTACATTTAATGTCAAGGCATTTTGCATCAAAGTATTTTCATACATTTTAATGGAGCTACCTTTGATTTGCTCCAGCTGAGGTAAGAAACCAGAGTCCAGGGCATGGATTATTAGTACAGACAGGAGGGGAGGTGACACCCTTCCTCTCCCCTCTCCCCTCCTCTTGTCTTTCTAAATGTAAGGCACAGAAGAGCACCAGGAAAGATTTATCTTTTTCTTAATTAACAACAGAATCACAATCAACTCGTGCATCTGGGAGAGTTTGCATCTTTTCTTCGTGGATCCCTGTCAAATATATTCTAATTAAGCTGTTTCTGTTTTCATTGTGGACCGAGAGGAGGCTGACAGTAGGGAAAAGTTGGTGAGAGTTATCACTGCACACATTCAGAAGTTCCAGAGATAAAGGACAAGCCCCATGTCTGTGACAACAGTGACAGAGAGAGTCCCTGCTGAGAGCCACGTGCTGGAGCCTGGCACATCGTCCTTGCCTCAAAGAGAATACAGGATGAACAGGAAAGGGAGATAAAGGAAGGATCACAATCCTATCTGCACATGGAAACTGAGGCACGGAGAGATGTGATTCTTTGCCCAATATTACAAAGCTGCTCTACATCCAAATCAAGTGGTGCACCTAATTCTCCAAAGTCCCAGTTAAGTGCCTTAATCAAAAACTGCTTCAGGGCCTAGAGAGAATTGTCCTGTATATTAATTATCCTTTACATTTGAAGAGTCACTAGGAAAGTGCTCTTGTTTTTACTTCTAGGCCAACTTCCAAAGGGTCCCACTTAATAAAACATTCAAAACTTCACAAGGGATTTCTGGCCAATTTTGTTACCACCTTTGATGCTAATTGTGTTATCCCATAATTGCTCAAGCATGTGAGAAAAGGACACGTTTCTTTTATTTATACATCTGAATCTGTACAAATTTAGTATCCACGTCTGAGGGAATTTGGTGACACTATTACACTGTACTGATGTCCTGCTCTCACCAGCCCCACCTGGATTCAAACCAACCATTTAAAAAAAAATGTTGGATAATATACAACATCACAGGAACTATCTGACCATTCCCAAATATCAAGATGATATTATTACACATGTCTAAAGGCTCTGGGGTCCCTAATTTCACTGAGAAGCTCAGGCTGCAATCTGCAGGTTTGATTGTGTCCAAGGCCAGGAGCTGGATTTGGATGATCCCTGGGCGTCTCTTCCAATTCAGGATATTCTGTGATTCTCAGACTGTCTGTTGCCTTCAGAGCTTCTGCCTAGGCTCACCTGGCCACGTCAAGAATGTCACAGAACCGACTGCAAACGGACACACACCAGCTCCAGAATGTCACAGAGGGCAGGCAGCTGCCCTGTCTCCTTCCCCACCTCTGAAGTTCCCCCTATTGACAGGTATTGAACACGATGACTCAGTAATTCCCCCTTTATCCCCTTATTGTCATTTTTGCCTACCTTGCTTTCCACTGAAATTATTTACTGAAAGAAAAACACAAAGGCCCCTCCCTTTGCGAAGGTTAGGTCTTTGCTCAGGCCCACAGATTTTAACCTCATAAATATTCCCAGCTATAAGATCTTATTAAGAAGGTATGTCTCCCAAGAGCATAAAACCATCAAGCTGTAAATTTTATTTAATTTCCCATGAGATTTCCTAGCCTCATACATATAATTAGAGTGCAGTATAGAGCACTTTTTGTGTTTTGTCAATAAATCACTAGGGAACAATCAACGTTTAAGAGGACAAGCTTTAATGATTTTTCAGACCCCTAAGCAATCATGCCTGCTACAGTGGCAAGCTGGTCTTTAACTTTCTCTAACTAGGATTGTGGACTGTAATGTTAGAGAGGGTCCCAAACACTTAATCCTATTAGACTCCGCAGCCCAGACAATCATAGCTTATCCCCCAGGGACATATTGATTTTGATTTGGTTGACAGATAAGACCAGCCAAGCTACTGTAGGCTATGCTTTATTAAGTGTTTACAAATTAAATATCTTCAGGTCCATAACAAGCACAGCTCTGCAGCACAGGCAGCTGCAGGACTGCAATTACCTGTGCAGCTGGACAGGGGATGACTCTCCATCAGTCACACCGAGCACAGCTCACAGCACCAGCAGCATCATGTGCCAGAGGCCCCAGCCTGCTCCTCGCCCAGGAGGACACAAGGCCTCTGATCTCCATCTCAGCACAGTCTCTGAGGGACTGAGATCTTCCTGCAAGGCTGTGGGTTGTGGTAAAATATCCCAGGAATGCCTCTGTCAGGAGGAACTCATCAGGGTGTATTTCAGTGTCGAGCCATGGCACAAACTCTGTCATATTTTTAAAAAGCCACCACTTGCCTCACTTATTTTGCCCTTTCTATGCTTTATCTTAACTGTCAAACTGAGTATCATTTCCATGCTGCTGCCATAGCCTGTATTTCTTCTGTCTCACTCATCCTACCTGGGTACTCTGGGAAGTTCCCCCCTGCACAGTGTAGACAAAGACAAACCATTCTTTCACATGCACATTGTCTGTGACTTTTGGAAAGACAATCCCACTCTGTTAAAAAAAAAAAAAGAAAAAAAAGAAGTAGATATTGTAGATGATTTAGAGAAAAAAATGCACACAATAAAACCCTTTCTTGCATGCAAACCATAAAATAACTTTTACACCTGGGAGAGCTGAATGAGTATATTTGTGATTCGGCATTATTTTACCCTTGACTTTGCACTGGTGTCAATGACAGAAGGAGAAAAATAGCTGCAGAGAATTGGATGCAAAGAATTCATAAATTTACTGAAAGGAAATATCTGAAAAAGAGGAATTGCCTTCCCCAGCCACACAGTGCCTGACACTACACACAACTCCTTGGGTCAACAGCCAGGACGGTGTTTCTGTCCCCTGAATTACCCTTGTGATCTCAAGTGGAAACCAGCTCTTAGGCACTGAATGCACATTAAACACTCGAGCTTTTCGTTGTATAATTTGATAATCACACCAACTACACTATCAGGCAAGAGTCTCCCAAGTACTTTAAATATGTTAATGAAGCAAGATTTTATCTATAGACTTATACAGCTTGCACAAATCTATAAATAGGCTTATCTCAGGGTTATTGCTGTTATAAATTAATTATGGAAATGTCAACCAAATCAGGTACATGCCAAAGGAGTAATGGGGAGAGCAATGATTTGCAACAGAAGATTCAGATACTGGGTGACCTGCATGAAGGGTTCACAGCCCCTGGCAGCAGTCCAGGGGCTTCAGGGGAATTTAACCTTGAAGAATACACTTAAAATTGGTTTTCATATGAGTAATTGACAGTGGCTGGAGAAGTGGACTGAGTTAGGGAAGAGTTATTGCGCTGTTTTCTGGTAGGATCTCATCCCTTCAGCCACAAACGTTTCTTTTTAGGCACTGGGGGCTGCAGATTAAAGGGTTTGGGTGTTCTGGGGGAGGAAAGGTGAGGAAATGGAGATGAGGGGCCTTGGTGTAAATTACTCCCTTTACTGAAATATGACAAAGCCATATTCAGGAAAATCCCAAACAAATAAAAATTAGGTTTTTTCCACTTGGATTTGAATATCTATTTTTTTTTAAGGACAAAAGTATGTGACTCCTGAACATTGTAAAAAATTTCAAATGTGTGTCTAACCCAAACTGCACTCCAAAAAAGATAAAAGATCCGTCAGAGCACAACAGCTACTCAGGTCCTAAATGCTATATTACTTTTATTTATTCTTTATAGAGCAATTGGACCTATGAACTCTGGCTCTGAATAAGGACTCTTACTATATCAGCTGCTCCACAACCTGAACAAAAGCTCACACATGCCCAAAACATCTGGAATTCAAAAAGGAAACATTCTTTATTTTACATAGTTAATGCCTATTATCCTTTTATTTATCCAGAAGACAGCTTAAGAATATTTTTTTTATTTCAGCTTTTGTCACTCTTGTAATAGGTTGATATCATTGTTGAGGCACTGATAAAGAAGAAAATAGGACATTAGTGAATGAAATACCACATTACAATGTGCCAGCAATGGTGAAAATGAAAGATGTTAAAAGTCTATGTGTACTGTCTCAGTTCAGAAAGATCGATGCAAAAAGCTGTTGATTATATACAGATTAAAAAAAAAAAAAAAGGAAAAAAGAAAACACCATTTTGACAGTGATTGGCATTGGAAGAGTTTTAGTCTCCAGTCCTATTCTGCTGCAGCCAGTGTAAAGTTCTTACAGAACTCATCCCAAAGAGCTTGCAAAAACCACAGTGTCCTTCACCAGGAATTGAGATATTATTCTGGGTAGCAGAATTCTGTCTCTCAGCTAGGATCCACTTCTGTGTGACTGAATCACAGATAAACTGGTGGAAGAGGCTGCTTCTAGAATATCAACTAATCCCAGGGTACTTGTAGATGCTTTATTCTTGTGGCTACATCAATATAAATGGATTAAACTGCTTTCTATTGCCTGCTAGGACACAGTGCTTTAGCTGGTCAAATATAGATCTGATTGCAATGATCTGTGGGCTAAATATTACAGCTCTCTGCCCTAAAATGTGAGCTACAGAGAGAGGCCAATGCAATGGTAACCAGATCCACCCTCTGTCAGGTGGGTTTGTCTCACACCTGAGCCCACCTCAAATATCAGTCACAGTCCCAGACTGTGAGACTCAAGATGGTTCACAAAATTATCCAGCTGCTCAAGGATTTCCTGCTCTCAGCTGGAGGAAAAGCACTGCCAAGCAGGCAGAGTCTCCCACAACATCAGTGTGAAGTCTGGGAGAAGGGGACTGAGATTCCCTGTGTAACAATCATAGTGCCACAGTTCCAAGTGGGAAGACAAAATGCTCACAGACCTGATTATCTCACACAGTCTCAGAATATTCTGAGCTGGGAGGGACCAACGAGGATCACTGAGTCCAATTCTTGAGTGAATGGTCTGTCTGGGGATGGAAGCTGTGACCTTCCTCTAACCAACCAAGCTGAAAAATGGTGTTTTCTTTTACGGTTTTCCTATTTTAAGCCTTGTTTGCATTCACACATTTCTGCTTCCTCAGTTGTCAATCACAGAATATTCTGAGTTGGAAGGGACCCGCAAGGATCACCAAGTCCAACTCTTAAGCAAATAGCACATTCTGGAACTGAATCTGCAACCTTGGCATTTTTAGCACCATGCTCTGACCATCTGAGCTAATCTCAGGGTCTAATCTCAAAGCAAAATATCGTGGATTTTCTCCCTCTTATCTTTAATGAAGACATGGATGGTAAGACATGAAAGAAAAAAGGTGAATGGAGTAAGGAGTGTTCCATAGGCCAGGATGCAGAAAGGATAAAGTGATCAAGAAGCTATTTATGGCCTGTTTCCATTTGGGTGGATTTCTCTTGGGTGCCACAGAAGCAGCACAGCACCTCCCCACTGTTTAAATAGAGATTCAACCTCAGAACTCTGGTGGAAACAGCATTTAAGTGGTGCTCAGACTCTCTTTTGGCTCTGCACTGAAAGAGCTTCAACCATACCCTACTCCTGTCCTTGGAAGACAAAAGCTCCCTACTCTGGTTTAAATGCTACACAAGAGCAGGGAACATGTTGTGAAGTCCTGCCCTGCAGCATCTGCTACTGGTTCTTTCCATAAAAATTAAAAGCTATATTACAGACATTGAATTCATATCTCCTAACTGCTTAATAGGTAGATAATGGACTCAGATTCTCAGTGAAAAAGTCACAGCATGAGGCAATGTTCTACAGATGAAGTTTAGTTCTAAGGATCTTTATAAAAATGCTTAATATTTCCTGAAAAGTAACTGCAGATTTACAAATACACCTACTCATTTCCATGCAATGGGGTGTTGCACACCACAACTCCAACCAAACTCAAACAAATCTGTATAAAGCTTGTGTGGTTCCTCCAGTGACAGTGTGGGATGCATGGAATAAAGCAAGTGACCTCTGGTGTCCTTGTTTTACACCTTTCACTCAACCTCTGCACATTTCTTTTTCCAGGGAGCCTAAGAGTCTTTAAATAAAACTCCAAAATATTTGTGTGCTTCACAAGAGGTGTCGTCGCCATGACACGTGTGACTCTCAAATGCATTCCCAGTTCCCAGCAGTGCAAAGGATTTGTGGATGACAGCAGGGAAGGCAGCACCAGACAGTCCTGTGACCACTTTCCATCACCTCCTGCCACAGACACGTGGTGCAGGTTCCAACTCGTTGCTGTCCTGGCAGCTGTGGGGTTGTACCCTTGTGGAAATCATTTAGGGAATAACAAGTGATGAGAGATCCAATGAGCCTGGAAATACTGATTAAAATACCACCTCACCCTCATGATTTCCCCATTTACTGCTCCTAAAATTTTAACTAGGTTGAACTGGGCAGACATATCAGTGGAGAGAGTGTGTGGAGACTGACTGTGCTCCGTTCTCCACAACCTGGGCACAAGTACTGCTCATAAACAGCACAGGGATTTGCTAAATATGCAGTTCCGAGGCCAGGCCATTAGGGCTTATCCAGAACAGGCTAATGAGTACTCTGGTTACATCCTGGAATTCATAAAACTTTGGAAAGTGTTATATTGGTCTTATAAAAGTGGGATGTGTGTGTAGTATATTCTGAAGACATCTAACTGTGAAGTATTTCACAGGAAACTGTGAAGAAAGCTTGTCTTCCCCCCTCTGTTTTGGCATCAAACAGTATTGATGGATAATGGGAAGCAGAGGAGCACAGGCCTGTGTACCAAGGCCCTCAAACTATATCAAAGCAAGGGATCAGCCTGGGGTCAGGAAGAGTGAACTTAATTACAACAAATCCCATGGACAGCACAAACCTTACACCCAGCAGAGAGGGGAGGAAACAGTGGAGCTTGATTTGTGATATCCAAGTGCTTCCAGGTCCTGATCCAAACCCACTGAAAAGAAAGATTTCACTGGGCTTCAGATCCCATTTTGAGCATGTACAACTAGGCTTGTGCTATTTAGAGACATAATGAAGGATTAATATTGCTCCTGACCTGGCTGATGGAGAGGAAGGAATAACCCATACCTCCTTCAGACTGAGGCCTGAACGAACAGTGGCCAAAGACTTCTGAAAATAAAGGAGTTTTCTTTTCCGTATGTTAAGGTAAGGGAAGATCACATGGAGTTTTATCCAAACTAGGAGAGGATTAAATCCCTTTTATTCTTTTCAGAAAACTACAGGTGAAATGTATTTCCCTTGTGGCTCTAGACTAGCAAGAAAAATGCAATGAACAAACATGAAATATGGAAAGAGGGAAGAGTCCATGCTATTGCACCACAGTAAATGAGGTGACTTAACCCTGGTATTTTCCATTAAAAACACACTTTCACCATCTCTGAGAAAACACAGTTCACTGTTGTTCAGATCTTACCAGCAGCTCTAAAGGAATGAAGAATTATCTGCCTTGAAATTAAATAAGGACTGTTCTGAGGCAGAAAAAGAGTCCAAGGATGAAGAGACAGAGTTCAGCCAATCCACCATCAAGCCTATCCCTGAGGATGGACTCTGTCTCTAGGCACATGCAGACATCTTGGAAATGTAAGAAGATCCATTTGATCCTCAACAGGTTCATAAAGCCACTTTATTCCCTTTATTCTCCCAAAAGCCACAGACAGTGCTGTGCTGAAACTGGCCAACCATGTTCTAATTAAGCAGTGGTCGTTTCAGCAGAGGTTGTTTCCTGGGGATTAATGACAGACAGAGAGGCAGTTGATGATCTGGGGCCCATTAATGTCAGTTAGTCATTAATCCCCAGCCATACCCTGCATCCAAGTCATTACAGATATTATTAGACTGGGGTACAGATTTGTTCTGTGGATGCCTGATATTGGTTTGAGTGCCTGACGTGGCTGTTGCTGGGCTTTGCTCCTGCTTATAAGCTGAGGGACTGCCAGGAGGAAGCAACATTTCTGATTATGAAGGTTTAAGCCTCAGAACACCAAACTTCCTCTCTGAGTTCAGATAAGCTCCGTAATCTCCCTGCAACTAAATTACGTCACCTTGAAAGGGAAAAAAGGATTACCTATTTACAGGAGATGCAAATAAATCATCAGAAATGTATGCTTTTACTTGTCAGAGAATCACACTGTTTACCAGCCTCACACTTTGCTCCAGAAATGATTAAAAAATAGTAATAATAAAAAAAAAAAGACAAAAAAGATGAGAAGAAGGGATGGCTGAAGGCCAGTAACACAGGGTGAGATGCAGAGCAGCCTCTGGGACTTGTTACCCTCTGTGCCACACAAACAGAGCAGCTGAGACCATCCTGCCCTAGTGCTGGTGAGGCAGAATCAGCCTGCAAAGCACACGGGAGAGAAGTGGATTCAGGAATGCTCCAGAAGCACTTGGTAGTATCCCTTTGGATGAAGCACACATGGGATGTCCCAGCTTGAGCCTTCTGGTCCCTTTGCTGCTGCAAATCCCCTCTCTGGAATGAGGAGTTAATTAGTGCCAGGTGGTTTGTTCTCACTGCAGGTTTTGTGGCACCTTCCACGAGAACATCAAGGGCAGTGGCAAGTTCCAGCTGATTGGTCTGGTTGTATAAAGTTGATATTATTATTAATTCTACTACTATTGATGCTAATGTACAACAGACACAGCCCCTCCATGCTCTGAACCACATCCTTGTCTCCTGTTGCCTATTAATATCCTCTGCATATGTGACACTGCCTGTTGGAGGAGGCTGTCGCTCCTTATTCACTCACTTGCCTTTCCCTGTCACTGGAGAATATATTCTTTCCTGCTAAAATCCCAACAATAATCCAGGTTACACATTCTCTAGGCAATCCTAAGTGGACCAGACAGACACAGGTGGAAAAGAAGGAAGGACTAGCAACCATTTTATGTCTTTGAGCATGTGTAATAAAAATATCTATTAACTCCAGCACACAGGTCAGATCTACTTTAATTACAACACTGGAAGGAGAAACACCTGAAAGAGCAGTGTCACATATGAGATCAGGCTCCCCCTGCACCAAGGACAGTGATGTACTAGTGATCAGTGCAACACTGCAGATGGGGATACTGTTCTGATCCATTGGCCAAATCCATGTGAGAGCAGGTAATAAGTTGCAGAGGTATAAATTGCCCCCAGCACTCTGGTATGCAGACAGGTTCACCTCACATAAGAATACTTGCAGTAGTAAAAAAAAAAAAAAAAAAATCCAATTAGTGTCTAAAAATCCCAAGACATGATACCAACTTGAGGAAAGAAAAAAAATAGGGGAAAAAAAGTCCCCTCTAGGGCTTGATACCTTGACAACCAACAGGTAATATTTTGCTTTTATTGTCTACAAAGTAATGAGAAAGTGAGAAGAGCTGTGAGAGTGGGTGTCTGAGGGAGCTGCTTCACGGCAGGAGTAAGGCACTGCAGGGTGCAGCGGGATTTACCCCTCCTCATTTAAGGTCTCATATTGCTCGTTGATGCCAACCATTGCCAGCTCCTCCTCTGGACCAGGTCAGTCACCAGGGAGCTGGTTCTCTGCCCAGCACCCACCATGTGGTGCAAGCCAGTGCTTCAGGGCAGGGAAAAATCCCACACACAGCTCCTACCACAGAGGAGCAGCTGCAGAGTTCTCACGGGAATTTCCTCCTGGACCCTGTGAGGAGCAGTTTATTCCCAGTTCATTATTAATCTTCCATCTGTCATCTCCAGAAGAGCTGGGGTGTGCTGTGCTGGCTGGAGAGGGATAATCAGCTTCTCCAAGTGCAGGTGGCAGGTGATGGAGCTGCCCCACTACGGCCCCTTTGGATTCACCTGGCAAGCTGCACCTGCAAGATGTCCCAGTGGATGTGGGCATCTGTGGCACTCTTCAGAGTCAGGGTCTAACAGGGCTCATAACAGAGCATTTCTTCTACAAAATCAGATGTCAAGAGACGTTTTTTCAAATACCTTTGGCCTTAGCACCACAGGTACAAACAAGAGAGTGCTTCCCCTCTGCTGGTCCCTGTGCTACACACGACATATGTGTGGCAGCAGGACCCCAGCTCTGCCCCTCAGGTTGCACTTACTCCATCACCTTTTGCATGACCCAAATAATCGGCCCTGTGAGAGCTGGTGGGCCATGCTCAGTATGGAGCAAAGTGGGGGAGGGGGGTTCCTATTTTATTCCCTTAGAGTCTCACAGAGATTGAAGCTTTCAGAAGGAAGAGACAGAAAGGAGAAAAGAGGAAATTTTTTAAACCACTTTCAGAGATTTGGAAAGGGATTTTTATGTACATACCTCAAGCATATTTCACCTCAACTTCCTTCAGCTCATCACCTGAACTGGAGGAGACTGAAGTCATACTTCACTGGGGTCTGCAGCTTCCTCCTGAGGGCCAGCTCCGATCTCTGCTCTCTGGTAGCAGTGACAGGACCCAAGGGAACAGCTGGAGCTGTGGCAGGGGAGGTTCCGGTTGGATATTAGGAAATGGTTCACCCAGAGGGTGGTTGGGCACTGACCAGGCTCCCCAGGGCAGTGGGCACAGCACCAAGGCTGACAGAGCTCAAGGAGTGTTTGGACAACGCGCTCAGGGACAGGGTAGGATTGCTGAGGTGTCTGTGCAGGGCCAGGAGTTAGACTGAGTGATCCTTGTGGTTCCTTCCAACTCAGGACATTCTAGGATGCTGTGAGTCACGGAATAAGTGCTAGGTCTGACATCTAATCCTGATGCATGTCATACACAAAACCGAGCCTAAATCAGAAGTTTTTGCTTGTGCCTACATTTTAGATTACTCTGAACAGGAGGGCCAGCCAGCCACCTGGAGCACCATGGGTCTTTGAAAAACAAACAATTCTCATGAGATTTTTGCCTTCATTGTTTTAGTGAAAAGGACAGAAGAAATCCTGGGACAGCTTTTTGCTTCCTGCTCCCAGCAGACACCTATCAATGAGAGAGACATCTTCTCCCTGCAAACAGAGGCCATGGAGCAGAGACTTGTGGGGGATGCACACCCTGGCACACTTGTGCCCAGGGGTACCAGTGTGTCATGGGGAGGAGAGGAGGGACCTGACTATGTCTGGGTGTATCACAGAAGGCAGTGAGAGGAGGCTGGCCTGAATCTACCAGGGCAAGGGATCACAAAATCACAGAATATGCTGAGAGACCCCCAAGGATCCTGGAGTCCAACCCTCAACCCTGCACAAGCCCAGCCCCAAGAGTCACCCCCTGTGCCCCAGAGGATCAGCCAAACCCTCCCTGAGCTCTGGCAGCCTTGGGGCTGTGCCCACTGCCCTGGGGAGCCTGGGCAGTGCCCAACCAGCCTCTGGGGGAAGAACCTTTGGCTGAGATCCAACCTGAGCCTGCCCTGACACAGCTCCAGCCATTCCCTGGCTGCTGTCCCTGGTCTCCCCAGAGCAGAGCTCAGTCCCTGCCCCTCCTCTGCCCCTGCCCAGGCACTTGGAACTGCACTGAGGTCTCCCCTCAGTCTCTGTGTCTGGTATCTCACAGCCTCAGCCCCTCCACGGGCCCTGCTGCACAGAGAGCACCCAGATCCACCCTGGGAAGGGTTTGATTTCCAGGGGTGAAACACCCTGGGGACAGGGAAAACATACACCAGGGAAACAGCCTCTTTGGAAGACAACTGTCATTAGCAGCTGAGTTGCCTCACCTCTGCCCTTTGCAGGAGAGAAGGAAATTATCCCCAGGAGCATCTCCGTGGAGCGGAGCCTGTGGCACATTCCATCTCATGCGTATCTTGTTTATTCTAAGTGGAGCTACAAATCTGTCGAGTGAGCATTTTGTTTTGATTAAAAATTAATAGCTGCTTTTGACCCAGGTGGATTAATTTCACTTTCACTGAGTATCAAGTTAATTGACACAAACTACTGTCAGGTGAAAGAACCAATTAACAAACTGTGAGGAGGACTCCTCTCCCCCTCCCTCCTTCACTCCCCCAAATGTTGTTTTGACTGAAGGTGGGTTTTTTTCCCTTTAATAGAAAAATTTTATCTCAGCAGAATGAGATTAATTACTTTACAAACAGAGGAACAAAAGGAAGCAGAGGGTGGGGTGCTCCCTCCCCCAGTGCCCAGAGTGCATGGGCAGAGGAGGGCTGAGGAAGGGCCCTGCTCCTGCCTTGCCGAGGCTTGTTCTCACCAATTAACTGCCACTTTCAAGATTATCAGTCATCAGGGCTTGGAGGTGGTTGGGGTTTATTGGAGTTTGGCAGAAGGCTTTGCTGAGGTCCCCAGAACATGCTAGGGAGGTCCCCATTCGAATATGAGCGGGCAGGATCCACCCAGAGCGTGGGGTAGCACAAACACATCCCATTCCCAGATTTTACATTTAAATCAGAAGTTTTCTACAGCAATGCATTATGAATAGCAGCATGTAGCAGCCTAGGAAAATCCAAGTAATTCCTTATTTAATGCCTGTTCAATGTAAGCCAGCCCAGCCTTTGCTGGTTGAGCTCTATGGGTTGTTTTCCAGAGCCTGGAACAGGGAATGGCAGTCTGGCAGGGAGGGCTGGCACAGGGGCTGGTGCTTGGACAGTGTTTCAAGCAGCCACACATGACCTGTATCAGAGAAGTGGACACATGCTTTCCAGTTTTCAGGTTGTCAGAACAGCTACTGGGAAATCAGGGGTATATTTTCCATAAGCAAAGTGACTTACATTTCCAAGTATCATTTTCAAATTGT
The DNA here is from genome assembly GCF_003945725.1 of Corapipo altera. Classification (NCBI taxonomy): domain Eukaryota; kingdom Metazoa; phylum Chordata; class Aves; order Passeriformes; family Pipridae; genus Corapipo; species Corapipo altera. The sequence goes on from NW_020884965.1 coordinate 522,443, forward strand.
CTTGTGCTAGAGAAGGTAAATCCCTGCAGGAAGGAGGAGGCATAAAAAGCACGTTGGGTATGCAATTCCTATTAAAAACAAAACTAGCTGGCTGCCTGATTTGCTTATTCCCTTCTAAAAATCCTGTAAGAAGCCTATTTACATCTCCAGGCATCCAAATGCCACCTACAGATCTTGTCCTTTGGAATTCATGTGATTTGGACATCTAAACATTGTATGCCTATTTAAAAAATTAAAAATAGTCTCCTAGATTGTCTGGCTGGGTTTAAAAATCCATTCCAAGCTGCTAACACTGTGGTTTAAGTTTTATTATAGAAGTTGCTTAACTAGGCAAATATTTTCAGTTATATATATTTTCCTTTACTTACAGAACTCATAGCACTTCATTTATCCTCCTGAGACTGTTTGTTCAAATCATTCTTTTACATCCTTAGCCACTATTCTACCCCAGGGACCAGCTACAAGTTTTTCCCATTATTAATTTTTTATTCAAAGAAACAGCCAGAAAATCCATTAAGGGGGAGGAGAAGGAGAGAGGGAGGAAAGGAGAAAGAGAAAAGGAGAGAGAGCAGAAAAGCAGACAGAAAGGCACAGAAGACAGCTGACCTCCTTCACTGGGACCATGTCTACTTTCTTGCACATCTGAAAACCTTTCCCAAATGCTCTATTTTCCCCACCTGGTACTGATCTGCACTATTGCAGAAGGGAGAAGACCAGTCTTGGTCTCTGCAAAGGGAAAGCACCATTCACACACTGGAGGACAATACCCCAGCACTGGCTGTGAGCTCCTCAGACACACAGATCTTGAATATATATATGAACACAATGAGAAGACTCAATGAAACATCTAAATAAAGGTGTGAAATACCTACTACAGAGACAGAAAGGGTTTGCAGTGAGCTAAAATGGAAGCATGCAAAAGTTCCCCAGCTCAGAGGAGGCCTGGCTGCCCCCAGCCTTTATGCAGCACCATCAATTCATTAGCAGAGCTGTGCCTGAAAACCCTGTCACTGCACAACGTGTGTCCACTCATTACCTGTGGGCTTCAAGTGATCATCTGCTGGTGAAGAACTACAAACACACCTGGCCACTCTGCCACGCAGAGAACCGAGAGAAAACGAAAGGAGGAAATTGCAATTCAATTCAGTGCATATGGAGGATAAAGAGCCATCGTTTCATATGCACTGGCTTATCCTTCCTTTTGGTTTATGTTAAAAATATACAGTATTAGCTGTTCTTTCCTCTTGGGAAATGAGCAGCATAGGTAATGGAAACCAATAAAGAACTGTCATGTGTTACTGCAATCTATCTACATTTAGGTGATTCCTGTTCTGTCCCACATCTGACCAAGGGGGAAAAGCAATTGTTCAAATGAAACCAGGTGACAAATCCTCCCAATCATTTCTTCCCTTCATGTCTTCACAATCAGAACACTGAGCTGGAAAGCCACAAAGATATCTCAGCGTTAAGCATTTCAACACTCCTGGGAAATGCTTAACACAAAGTAACAAACCCACAAAGGATCCCACGTTTGTGGGAGGACATCACACGAGATCTGGCTGGTACTGAATACTAAAAGATACACACAAACCCAACTGCAGATGAATTTGCCATAGCATAGCCCTTATTATGACAGACCACAGTGGTTACACTCCCATCACCTTCTTTTAGCCTGTTAGACTACAAGTGATTCATGTTAGAATCTACAAGAAGAGGTAAGATGCTGGATTTGTCAGGAGCAAGACCAGAAGTGGTTTGGTCTGCCAGGGAGAAGTGCAGTTCATGAGATGGACTGCAGGTTTTACTTCTCCTGCCCATCACAGCCTCTTCCCTGTTAACTGTCCTGACACTTGAGCAAGGGCACTGAGATAATTTTTAATCCCAGATATAAAAATGGAGTGAGAACAAACATGCCCAGGTTTTCAATCAGGTTTTATCCAGGAAGCCTGGCAGTGTGACCTGAACTATGGTTGTCCAAGGGACACAAATGACACAGCCCCGGCAATTCAGATTTCAGGAGCTCCTCCACTGACTGCAAATTAAAGGAAAGGGTCAGCTCCATTTAGCACTGACTTCTGCCTTCATTTCATGCTCAGAGGATGCACCCAGGCAAGAGCCTTAGCTGATGCAAATCAAGAAAGCTCAGTAGTAATCAGTGTTGGACTGATTTATAACAACTGCAAGTGTAGCCCCTCACAAGGTCAATATTAGTAAAAGAAAGGAGGGAATGTCATGGTACTTAATGTAGATTTTGAAATAAGACACTGCAGTGGGGGAAGGAGCATCTTACATGGGAATCTTTCATTAGGCTTTTGTGGTGGTGGGAAATCACACACACTAGAATATAAATCTGTAACTAATTAAAGAAACTAATTAAATAGCTCTTCAAAATGTGCTTTCTCTTGAATCCTACTTTTCCTGCTTCACTGTTTCATTGTTCTTCATGTCCTTAGAAATTTATCCAAGTCTTGTAGGCAGCAATCAGTCAAAGAATCCTATGATGGCTTATTGCTAAACATATTGCTGGGGCCTTTCTCCTTTCAGCTCTCTTACTAATGTGAATTGGTATTTCTGTACTTGTGAAAATGTGCTTAGTAATTTTATTACACAGTCATTTCTTCAAGAAGGTGAAATGAAGTATCTGTCGCCACAACTGGTTCTCAATTGGTATCGAAATTAATTATTTCCATCCCCCCTCAGTTACTCACCACTTTTACTGAAATCTGGAAAACTGTAGTAGCTGGCCATTATCTAAAGGAGAAAAAAGGCCTTAACAATATCTGCAGATAAGCACAAATGCCTCTTACTAGAGAAATCTCTTCCTAACCACTTCTTGATATCTCAGGTAAATGGGATCACTTGTCTGATTAGCTGTGGCCTGGAATCTTTTTCTGCTGCTGAGTCCTGAGTAAGCAGTCACATGAAAAAGCACTGAAGTTCTTAAATGAGAATCTCCAGTAAGCCTCATTTCATTGATTTACTTCACTTAGATGGCAGAGGTAAAACTATCAGGGGTGACACAGAGAAATTAGTGATGATCCACAACTTACCTGGCCAGCTGAGCTATTGCAATGGCCAGATTCCAGCCTGGATGGCACAGACAATATTCCTTTTTACAGTACCCATCTCATACAGCCCTCTCTGCTCAAGTGTTCCAGAACACAATTTAGCTGAGGTGTACGTGTGAAATGCTTTTCTTTGTTTTACAGTACAAATTCTTCAGGGGAGATTGAAGCCAAACCCCAGCTTGCTTTGATGTGTATTTTTCCTGGGTGTGCAGACTACAGTTTATAGGTTGATAACAGACATTTGAGATTAAAAGAACATGGAAAACACAGAGATGACTACAGTCTGTATTTTGCTTTTATGCTATATCCCAGCTTTCCAAATTAAAAACCAGACAAACAAAAAGCCCCAACCACTACAACAGTTTTTGCTATTCTGTTTGTAGTTATTGGCAGTGGTGAAAGTATGAGATCACACCTATAAAATTGTTCTCCCTCACCTGGAAGCAGATTGGCACCTTTGCCATTTCAGAGATCCACTTCCTGTTAATAAAAAGGCAATTTCTTTGGATAACAAAGCCAGAGACTTCTGGCAGTAAGCCAGGAAGCTTAAAGAGAAACCTTGAATTCTGCAAACATAATAGACAAGGGACTGAGCTTAAGAAAAGATTTCATCTATCAGCTAACAAGAGGCTGGGGTCATGAAGGAGGGTATTCTTTATACTTGAGAGACCAAGCTAAAAGTCTTAAAAATTGTACAAGAAAACACTGGCTGGAATGTTCTCCCTGTGTAATAGAGGCTGAGGCTTCAAGAAGGTTTTTCATTCCTCCTGACAGTCTGACAGAACTGTGGAACACAGAAGTTTAGCAGTGTGGGCAGGTTAAATTACACCAGGCAGGAGAAATCATTTCAATGTGAATTGAAGCGTTTACTCTTGTTCACTTCCAGCTCCGGCTTGTTATTCTCTCTGTTTCCCATTGCTTCATGTTTTTAACTGAAAAGCTTCATTTTAAAGTGGATGTTTTACAGGGGGTGCTCTGGTTCTAGGATTTAGTGTTTACTCACAAAATATCCTTAACACACTACTAAAGTGTGACTTGGTTCCTGCTCATCTATTAATTTTCTATGTATTTTTCTATGTATTCTATGTATTTTTCTTTAATGTGTTTACCTGGTATGGCAAATGCCGTGGTAAACAGATTATATATGGAGCAATATGGTTATGGGAAGTTTTGACTTAGCCTTAGTGAATTTATATACAGAAAATAGCCTTATGAATAAGAATGAACTTCTAGAAAAATGTGCCATTTCCCTGCAAAAAAGAGCACAGTAAAGAGCATTTTCAACTTCAGTCCTTCATTCCTACTGGAAAAAAACCGTAACAACTGTTCAGCTCAGCCCCCTCAGCCTGTTTGCATGGAGTCATGAAGCACACTGATTTTTCTACCTGCCCCAGGAGCCCAAAGCATCAGCTTTTCTCCTTTTCTAGAGCAGTATAATACACCCTACAGCACAGCCCCAATGACACAGGCCCCAACACTAAATCTACAAAGGAAACCAGTCCATATAACACCTGTGTTTAAAGAAATACATAAAGAAACACCACTAGACATGTGTCCCTATGGCACTGTGGCCATTTTGAGCTTTGAAGCACAAGTGGAAACTAGAGGATCTTTAAGTCCCTTCCAAACCAAACCATTCTATTTTCCCTACTGTCTGTCGACCCCTATTCCCTATGGATTTTTTAGCGTTATTTAACACTTTGGAAAAAGTGGACACTAATTAATGGTAAATTACAATAAAAATTTATACTTAATTACATGCAGCATCTGCATTAGTAGCCAGTGAGTCCATTCTGATGAATGCTACCACAGGTAGTAGCAGGGATGTGTAAGGATTTACTGCAGCAGCTAACTGAAAGCTCTTTAGTCAGGTTTCCCATTAACAAAAACAAGCATTAAATTACTTTTAAAAAAATCATTAATTTAAATAAGTATTTTGTAACTGTACATATAAATCATGTACAGAAAAGAAACTTAGCAAATGCCACAGTTGTCCCATCATCTGATCTCCCAGGAATGCACAGTGCAAAGAGGTCACCTCTCATTTTCCTGCCCCAAGACCCCCAGAAATTACACACTGGGCAAAGAATTGCAGGTTCAGGCACCCCTCACATCAGAAGAAATGTGAAACAAGACTGGATTTTAAGGGGTGAATCTTAAAATGCCACCAGTCTTACTGAGGTCTGTCAGACCCACATGCAAACCTGACAGTCCCTGCAATGCATTCTCCAATGTCTACTTCAGAGAACACTTGCTGGGGATGACAGCAAGTAGCATCAGAGGATCCTGAAAGATCTCTGGAACAATGGTCTTCAAAATGCCCCTTACACAACCTGTTCCATTGGCACTCAAGGACAGTGATGCACCACAGACTGTCCACAGGCTGCTCTGAGGCCCCTGGATCAAAAGCAATGCACAAACCACCATTAGGAGCCACTAAACTAAGAAATAAGAAAACAAAGCAAAACACTGAATGCTAGGCATGGGATCTGGGAGATCTTTTTTTTCATAGATCTGACACTGACACGAATGATATATATGAGGAGGTTGGAACAAGATGATCTTTAATGTCCCTTCCAACCCAAACCATTCTGTGATTGTATGATTTTATTCCTTTGTATTTAATTCCCCCCTCAATTCACACAATCTCATTTATTTATATCAAAAGATCTGGGAGATAAGGATGGTTTTTCTCTGTTTGCACTGTGCATAGGTCCCTAGGAACCCCATGTGGGAGGGGTTTCTGAGGACTGCTGCAAGAAGCATAAAAAATACAGAAGTACAGTATCACTTGGATTTCAGGCTTCTGTTGCTGAATGTCTCTTGCCTTGAACCTTATGTTTATACTAAAGTGTAGCCCCAAAGATCATGTAAGGAGTAAGGTCAGGACTGCTGTTATTCTTGGACCAGGAAAGAGAAACAAAAGCACCGTAGGGATCCTATGGAAGTCTGATGGAGCCTCTCTTCCATTGTATTTTGGATGACACATTACAAGCACAAACGTTGATCTTCCAGCATGTGTGTATTTTCCTGGGAGTACAAGACTCTTTGGATTTCTACCATACTGAAGACAACAGCCTTGAGTGACTGTCCCTGCAGTGCCCTCTGAGCCTGATCCTGCTCAGCACTGACGCCACCAGCAAAGTGACCCCGGCAGTGTGACCAGGAGCAAGGCTGGCAGCACTTCCACCTCCTCAGCTCCCTGCAGTGGAGGGACTGGAAGTGTTTTACAGGGCCTTAGCCAAGGCTGTTAGTTCCTGTGAACAAGTAAACTCGAAATCAGGAGGGGTTTAAAACTCTGAGGTGATGTAACACCCCTCAGCCCGAGCCGGGCACCCCCGGGGGCCACAAGGTTTCCTGTCCCACAGAGGGAAGGAGGGTCACACACTCATGTGCTGCTGCACTGAGGCCTGAGAGAAATGAATTATTGAGGGTTTAAATACTTTGTGCTTGACAGTAACAAAGCAGGGCACTGGATGGAAGAGGACTCTATTACCTGAGGAGGTTGAATGTTCCCAGGGCTCCCCTCCCAGAAGGGAATTTTGCCTCCCTAGTGACACCTGACTGGGGCTGATCTGTCCTGTCCCAAATCTTATTCCTCTGCTTTTAACTGACCCTTCTCCTCCTCTTCTGTAGTCACCATGATTTCACAAAACCAAACCAGACCAAATCTGGAAATGCATTAACAGCAGGAATCCCCCCTAAGTGCTGGTGCCACACAGGAACACCGACAGAAACTACATTTTCCAAATGAGGTTACTTGTAAACACTTGCCATGTACACTTCAAAATCAACTTCTCTATCCTCCTTCTCAGTCTCTGGCTGAGAATTTGTGCTCAGTGGGCAACCCTGAGCCAATAAAGCAGCCATCCATCAACCCCCTGAAACAAACTGTGCCACTCATGTGTTGGCAGAAGTTCAGAGTTTGAAAATGTTTCATGTAATGCCCGTCCCTTTCTCTGAGGTTGTTATAGGCTATCACTCATTCTTCAGTTTGTCTGGGACCTGCTGAACATTTCTCTGTAAATTCATCACTTGCCCATTCACAACCATGCATTAACTGCTCGGTTTTTCCCTGAAAGTAAGGAATTTGATATGATACATAAGTCACCATAAACTCTACAGGATTAAGTAAGTTATTGCATTTTACAGGACAACTGGTTTCTACAAATGATACCCTGGAAAATGACATTATCACTCAGTGATTTGGTTCAATCTGATTGCTACAGTTAATGTAATAATGTAACTCAATTAGGATGCTTTTGTTATGAATGAACAACCTTGTTTAATATTGTCTGCCTGGCCAGAGTCAGCTGAAATGGGATGCTGAGGCAGCCTGTGAAGCCCAGAAATTCAGTGGTGCATTTTCAGAGGAGATATCAGCATGAATTAGAAAGCCCAGGCAATTTTTAAAGGCAGAAAGGTCTTCTTGGTGCTTCTTACTATAAGAAAATTACAAAGCAGGCATCTTTGTAATGACTGTGCGTGACTCCAGACTTTTCACAGAGGTCAGAGAAAGGCTTGCGAGAGTCAGCACACACAATTTGACTTTCATTTCCAATGCAAAGCATGTCAGGTTCACCTCGAGCCAATCCCTCCACATCTCCCCCAGTAGATCCCACTGTGCAGACCAGGAGCCAGCTCATGGTGTGCCTGGAAGAACCCTGCCAGCCGACAGCTAAACGTGTCCTGCCCTTCTCCTGTTCTCACGTGGGATGTCCTTCCGAGAGGATTCCACCTGGCATACGGAGTTACAAACACACCAGCTGGGGTGAGGCACCCCTTTGCTGTGAGCACTGCCAACACACTGTTTGCACATCTGCTTTTCTTAAAACTACAACTCCTTGACTCTCAGGACATCTCTACCTGTGCTACACCCTGGAGGCTTCTCCTTCCAGCAGAGAAACCAGGCGGTCACTGGTGGGTGGCAGAGCCAGGCACAGGCAGAGCCTTTGGGAGAAGGTGTTCTCTTGGCTGCTGAGGTCGTGAGGAAAGAGGGAGGGGCAGGTTGTGCCAAACCTACTCTGGATTAACAGGAAGATGAAAGACCAGAAAGATCCTTACTCTGCTGCTACCTGCAGGCCCAAACCTAATTCAACCCATGTGTCAGTCTCTTCACTTGTACCCTTTGTACAAGTGAAGAGACTTGTACAAGGGGGAATTTCTGGAATCCAAGATACACAGTAGCTGTATTATACCACTTCCAAGCCCACAATACCCTGAGTAGTGCTGAGCCAGATGGAGAACAGAATGTAGAAACCCAACCCAGTCCTTGCTGGAATCCTTCTCAATCCATCGGTGCATGCATTTAATTTCCTGTCTCCTTGTTTTCAGCCTGTCCTTGGATACGTTTGTGAGAAATCTGAGATGGTTACACGTGTTGTGGCCTCCAAGACTCTTAAAAACATGAAATAATTACCATAACTTCATTCTAAATTTTTTTTTCTTCTCTTTCTAAAGAAACCTCCAAAGAAATGTCTCACCTTCTCAGTTCTCAAGCCCAAGACTTTTTCTTTTCAAGGAAAAGTGAGAACAGACATTCAGGAATGGGGAGCATGCCTCATACATGATTATAAAACCTGATTTGTTATGAAAAACAGATGTTACTCAATAGCATAAAGTGTATATGAATATTATACTTGAATAACATATAGTCCTTAAAGAAACATTTTGTATAACCTGGATATGTTTGGACATGGCCAAACTCCAAGATCCACAGATTGAGTTTCTGGATGTCTCCATACACACAGACCATACATACTGAGTGCACACTCATTAATACCTGCTCCCAAAACACACCTATAAAGCTGATATCTAACCTACAGTGTCTCCACAGAGTTGTAGTGATCACAGGAATTGGGCCTGCAGGTTTCTGGACACAGATTTCCTTTCAGGATATCTCATCTCACTTTCGTGTGGAGGGTTTACAGACACTTGCGCAAAATAACAGAATCTCAGTTTGAACACTCTAAATTAAGTTTAAAACTCACATCATGTGGGACAACTTTTTCCTGGATTTCAGGATAGACAGAGCATGGGGGCACAAGCACTGTGTGCACACACAGACACACACTTATATCTTCACTGACTTGAAATCACAACTTGTTACCTGCAAGATCAGAAAACCACACTGTGATTTTACTCATGCTGCACCAGTGGCACCTAAAAGGAAAATCTTGCCTGGCATTCCCACGTACAACCTTCACGGAACCACTTTGATAAAAGTTTTGCTACATATAAAAAAAGAGATGTAACACTATAAAGTGAACAAGTAAAGCTATCTATCATTTGGAAAGTCTTTCTTGCTGTGATCTAAGCTGCTGGGAAGGCTTTAGGAATTTGCATGTTATCCTTAGAGATGCCTGAAACTGTCTCTTCTGTTCCTTGTACAGCACTGAGCACATCACCAGCTTTAGTCTTTAATCTCTTCTTCCTCTCTCCTCCCCTACTGAGAATCAAATCCTGCAATCTGGGCACAGATAAAACTCTTGGGCCTAGTAAAGTTTGGCTCTAAGTTTTGCAATTAGGATTGGAATATTTATTGCCAGCAATGCCCTATACCAAAACAAAATGAAATCAAGATCATATCCTGAAACTTGGCCCTGGATCACAGGAACATAGAAGGGTTTGGGTTGGAAAGGACTTTAAATATCGTCTCATTCCACCCCTGCCATTCCACACCTTCCACTAGGACAGGTTGCTCCAAGCCCTGTCCAACCTGGCCTTGGACGCTCCAGAAAAAGCAGAGTGCACGTCAGGTGGTAGGATTTAACAGGGAAAGGATTCAGGGAGACTCTGGGGAATTGGAACTGGATGGTATTTGAGGCCCCTTGCATCACAAACCATTCCACGGTTCTACGAACCCAGACAATCTTACCCCAAGAAGCTGCTCAGCCCCATAACTTTTCTCACCTCCCCGTGAATATAAATGCAATTAAGCATTTCAAAAGACAAACAAAAAAAGCTGAATTAAAAAAAACCTGAGCTTTTTTTCATTCCTCCTCCATTTGCTAATTCACACAACAGCAGAATAAGGACAGAGGAGAACAACTTGGAGGATTTCAAACATACACAATCCCTGCTTAGCTTACAGAAATACTCTCTATAATTATGTACCTTTTGCCTGAAATTATTATAGATCTTAGTGCTGCTGTGGGGAGGAAAGCTTGTGGGTAGCACAGATCTGTGTTGTAGGTATTTATAAAACCACCAGGAGGCTGCAATAAAATTATCCTGGGGTATATATTATACTTTTTCAAGAAGCATTTGAAACCACTACTATATTCAATTTAACCTCTCCCCCAAGTTTCCTCAAGACACACTTCTCTGTATGGCTACACCTCTAATTTTGAATGTCAATCTACACACACAGACACACTGCAAATAATGCAATCTCTATAAACAGACATGTTCAATGAAAGTAATGTGTATGTTTTTCATAGTAGGCATGTGTATACATGAAAACACATGCTGCAAAATAATAATACATGTAGATGTGCTATAGCTGGTATTCTAAGATTCTGTAGGAGAACAGAGATTGTCTATATAAAAATAATAAGAATTTAAAATATTGGATATAGCTACAGGTGTAAGTATGACTCTGCATATAAGCATAGAGCATAAAATAGACTGCAACAGGAGCATACACTTCTAACATCAGCATTTGGTGCATTTGCATATTCCATATTGGTTATGCATCGTGGTCCCTGCCTGTTACACATTCAACACGTATCATTCCCCAATCCTGGATGCTTTTTATCAATTTTAATTTTCATACAGTGATTTTATTTTTTTTTTTTATTTGCAGCCTGCAAATGACACTTTTTAGGCCCTGATGGCTGAGCAGCATCTCAAGATGATGATGTGACAGTGTCAGAAGTTCCAAGGCACTGGATGCCCTCGGAGGAGCGTGGGGGCATCAGTGCCAACCTCCCCTCCCGGTGTTCCACTTCTTGATTGTTTACTCAACTGCCAGAAGCTGGGCTAAAGCCCTGGGGAGAGCAAAACCTGTTTGGGCCATTGACATTGAGTATCCTTGGTGCAGGAAGTCAGGACCTCAGAGGTATCCATCATTACGGCTGCCTGAAGGCAGGCTGGAGCCAGGGAACTTGCCTGGGAAGCCAGTAAAATTTTAATGCACTCTGTAGTGTGGTCATGTCATACTCAGTTATGGCAAATAATCCCAGATGCCTGCAGAGGTAAAATGGAGCTGTAATGTGCTTGCCTCCTAACCCGAGCTGACAGCAATGATGTACGACTACCATTAGCGGAAAATATCACTTCAACTAACCCATGATCCAGCTCCGTTAAGGGTCACATTATCCAGGAGGAACAAATTACACTCCCAAAGTAAATACAAATTTTCTACACAAAATGGGCACCAAAAAAAAAAAAAAAAAAAAAAAAAAGGAAAAAAAAGGGAAAGGGGAGCAGGGCAGGGGGAGGGGGAGAGGGCAAGGGAGGGAAGAGATAGGTTACCTCTGACAGCGTGGTGCTGAGTGACAGAGATGACAAAGGATGGGACAAACGGGGCCCCCAGAGCTCGTCCCATGCCTGTAAACAATGTTCCCTCCCCTCGGTGCCAAACACATCATCTTTTACAACAAACAGGCTCAGCCCCGGTTTTATTACCACTCTAGCTGTGGGGACCCTCCGTGTGGCACATCAGATGAATAAAAAGGAGCCTTATCTTTCCTCCTAATGGGCCTTAAACAGTAAGAAATACTTCCTGATTGCCTGAGCCTCCTAGCATATAAAGTCTGGGTGATCTTTCACCCTTGGGGCAAGTTTAAGGTGCTGCATTTTCCAGAGTTAAAAAGACAACACCTGTACAAATACGCAGCATAAATCGCCCTGATGGGAAACATCCTGGCTTTGCAGAAACAGTTTTAGGAATAGCACTGAGAAATGATTTCTCTAATCCTATCCTTAGCCAAAATAAATATATGCCAAACAGTCAGACAGCAGTATCCCATGACCTGAAGTAACCAATTAAAATCTCAGCCACTGTTTCCCCATGTTTGCTAAACATGGTGGTTGGTACCCACCACCCAAGGAGTTTTTTCAAGAATCCAGATTTCTCATGACTAATCCCTTTGCCCTTCCCAGAGTCCAGTGCATGAGGGGGTTGAATGGCCTCACAGCTGCTCAGCCTTTATGTACCAGCCATAACCAGCTCCATAAAACCCCAAGGAGGTGCAGGCTGGGGAGGGCAGTCTCCCATCATGAATACTCCCAGAGCTCCCACACAAAATCCCACCCCCATGTTGAAGTCAATCCCCTTCCTGAGCCTCAGGACCTTGCAACCCCATGGAGGCTCCTTTCCACTGGTTTCCCAAGGCTACATCCTTTCTGCTCCCTGGCTGGGAGAGCCAGGGAATATCTCACACAACCTAAGGCCACACACTAATTTCTCAGGCTGTCTTACTAGACTGGAGGTGACACACTTCTCATTTTGAAGTTTCCCTCTAAAAATCACCCCCATCTTCCTATATTTGAGCGTGAAGAATGGGATGAAAAAAAAACCAGCTCTGATGACATGCCCTTCTTTCAACAGCTCAATAAATGCTCAGAGTTCCCTTTATGATCAAAATTTTTCAGACTAGGTAAATTATAATTTATTATTTATACACCAGCAGTGCATAAACACCAAACTGAAGCCCTGGTTGAGTTTTAAGCAGTAAGAAGAGTACAGATATTCCTGTATCACTGTATGGCCATGGTGGTGGCCATGTATAAATGTAGCTGGCTCCCAGCTGTCCTTCTGCTGCAGACCTGGTACCATCCAGGGAGGCATTTTACCCCTCAAGTGCTACTCAAACCCTTCCCTTCCCTCATTCCTCCCAAATATCCCAAATACATTTTTGTTTCCAAGCATCCTACTAAAAATCCCCAACATGGGAGTGGATTGCACTCGTCTATAAACACAGTCCTGTGTAATGATGAGGGCATAAAGCAATTCCATCACCATTTAATCCATTTATGATAAAGCTTTTGCAGAATCCACAGAGCACAGCCCTCTGCAAAGCAGCTGCTTAATTTGGTCTTCTGTTTTGCAGCACAGAGTGTGGTGGGCTTGCTCTGGGTTCTTTCTGTTGCCCAAGAAAGGACAATTTGGTGTGTCCTGCACATATTTTGCAGGGAAGGGAACACAGGGCAGCCTCAGCCCCGTGGGCCAGCTCAGCTAAACATGATGTTTTGTAAATTTAGCACAGAAACAACTAGGCAGGACACTGCAGATCTGCTGGGCAGGAGGAAATGGCTCATGAAGTTCATGACCAACAAACTTTGCATTTATTCTGTGGTACTGAAAGGTTTAAGCAGGCTCTTCCTAAATTCCTATTAGAATAGATAGAGCAGAGCATTTATTGTTACCTAAACAAGTTTAGTTTGTAAAGTTGGGCTAAAAATTGTCGGGTTTTTTTAACATATCTAGAAACACATTCAAAAGCAACTACACAAAACCACACGTAAACATATAAACACTTGTGTGAGTGGATATTTAACTACCAAACACTGAAATACAGTGTAATGAACTGGGGGAGACATACAGCTGCCCAAATACTACTCCAAAACATCTCTCCAAAGTCCATACTCAAAATAACTGACCAAAAGCACTGCAGGAACATACAGAGGGTGCAGGTAGGAAGCTTTGGTGTGTGTATAGATACACACAAATAGGCATCCCTTTTGCCTGGGCATAGCTGGTATTTCCCTGGCCATAATCTTTGCTTCATAGCTGGTTTACAAGCAATCAAATAGATCAGCATTATCATTAAAAATAGCCTGATTCAGAAAATATCATTCTTCAGATCTCATGGTGCTTTCAGTGGCACAATGTTTTTCTCTTCAAAGAAGAAAATTTTCTTTCAAAGAGAAAAATAATGAAGCCTGACAAGCAACACACCAGCACAGGCTCCCACCAGCACAGGCTTCTTGGCAAGCACAGCACCCACTCATCCTAATCCCCTCCCAGGCTGGGGGAGCTTTGTTATTCTTCCCCTCTCTGACCATATGACAGGACTTTGCAAATTTAGCCAGTGGTTTGACCAACCTCTGTCCTCCCTTTCCATTCTACACCAAGCCCACCTAAAGGAAAGCCCATTTCAGCAGGAACACCAGGCAGTGCTTGGGCTGAGCCATCACCAGCCAGATTCTGCTGGGCCCTGGAAGACCATATCTTAATGGCATTCAAGAGCCTCATAAACCAATTGGGTACTCCTAAAATACACCCAGAATTAAATCCTCAGTTGCAGTAATTTTTTTAAGTTCTGCATCAAAGTTGGATACAACTCCAGCAAGGAGAAGGTCTCTCCTCTTGAATCAGGCCTGGGAACACTGCAAACCCTGAATCAATGAAGTATTTTCCTAAGAAGTGAAAAATATCTAAAGTGCCTCAGACTGAGCCTTTAATTTTAAAATCAGTCTAATTAAACAGAGTGGTGAGAGGAAATGGTAGAGACAGAGAACAAAACAGTACCTCATTCCTTACCTCATCCTTAGCATTTGACTTCCTTATCAAAGCTCTTTGTATGTCTTTTCCAAATAAGATTTCCTTTGATTTCCAGAAGATGAATTATGTGTTTGCACTTATGCTTTTAATATTGTATTAATTACCATGGGTATAATCTTAAAGATTGTACCGAGATATCAAAAGATAATACAGTTGCACTAAAATTTGTCAGCTGTGCAATAGCTTGCCCTAATTTTAGATTATCAGCTCTGGAGACCTGCTCAAAGAATAAGACTGACAGACTTTTTAATGGAGAAAATCGGAGTTCCCCTGGGATCCATACTTTTTTCTGATTCAGTAAGAAATCCCAGTGGCATTTGCTGAAAGGATCCCAGGATGGAAAATGACATCTCTCTAAGAATTAGTGCTTCTCACTCTGATGCAAGTCTTCCAAGTACACTCTTCTCCCACAGACACACCTGCTGCCTCTTCAGGCTTTTTAGCAACAGGAAAGCAAAATGCCTACTTTGAGTACTCCAGTCCAGTCCTGTGTGTCAAACTGAAGTGAAGGAGCATGAATCTATATAAATAGACAAATTATCCACCCAAACCATGTCATTTAAAATTGAGATGCTGACACAGCCTTAGCTACAGTACTGCTGAGCGGGGGCTGCATCATTTTTTCAATTAAATATCCTTGTTTCTTCTTCCTGAGAAACCTCTGGAGAAATGTCTCATGTGAGGCCAGACACAGACAGAAAGTGCCTCTGTCTATTGGCTCCCAATAAGTGGTTCTGGAAGATGGATTGGAGGCACAGCCATCACCTAACAGAGATCAGATATCAACCGTGATTTACACAGCCACAGAGGGGCACATTTGAGTGTGGAAAAAAGTAATACTGCCAGCCTAGGAGACACTGCCTTTCCTACTCTGCCACCACTCACTATCCATCTGCTCCTCAGTCTCCCACATCCTGCCCCTTCCTGCATTCTCCTACTTCACAGTGGTCCACCCAGTCAGACCTGAACCCACTCATCTTTCAGCCCCTCGATCTGTCCCACACCTTTCATCAGACCAACCTGCCAATTTTTATTCTAAGGCACTGGTCTGGCTTTCTGGATTCCAGGTCTTATTTATTCTAGAAGGAATATGTAGCTGTCATGCATCACTTCTACTTCTCATAGGTCTCCTAGAAGGATCAGTGTGAGTTTGCCCTCAAAAATCCTAAATGAAGCAAAATTGCTTCCTTTGCATTTTCTGAAGACTGAGTACAGAATTCCTTTGCAGCAATATACCCTATATTCTGTATACTACAGGGTAGCAAAATCTGCAAGAGATAGTCCTACAGAAAAATAGATCTCCTCTTCCTGGAAACATTCCAGGCTCCACAATCCTCAAGATACACTGACCGAGGTCCGACGAAGAGCAACTTGACAATTCTCTGTTAGAGCAGCTCCACAGCTGGAGGCCAATACCTTCACCATGATATGAGACATTTGGGTCAAGCATCTTCAAATTTCTAGTCCTGCTGAGCACCCTCAGCTCCCCTGGTTACTAATGGAAACTGGGGTTGTTGGGCACTATTTATGAAACAATCAACCTCTTGCATGGAGATCTGGCGCCCTCACTTTTCCCAGGGCATTGTGCTCACAGGAATTTTTCATCCTAAAAAATGTTATTTTATTTCGAGCAGGAATTCGAAAAATCTTCCGGGCCCTATTGAAAGAGATCTAAAAGATCCTGCCTGTCTGAAGAAAAGAAGTTTCTACTTGTCAGTTAAACAAAGGAATAACGCACAGCCTCCTTTATAGTGTGTACTTTACCTGTCATCCAACAGCCCATTATCACGTCACGGCAGAGTGCACTTTTCTACAGGTCACTTTGTTTAAAATGACATGGATAATGCACATGTCAGCGAGCTGACAGTCCCCACCGTCCTTCAGAGATAAAACCCAGCGACGAGCGCCTGTTCTTATCTGGGGTACATGCCTTGGTCTATCATCTAAGTCAGGCAGAACATGATTTCTCCAGAGAGCACTTTTTTCATTTCCTGATTTTAAGAAAATCAAATAAGCACCATTTGTCTTCATCTGAATATGCTTGACCTGCTCAAATGATGATGTCTCGCATTTTATAACAGGCTACATATGCTGAATTCAAATTAACAGCAGAACAAGGCCTTTAGATCTTTGCCTAGGCTGCCAGCACAGCCTGAATAAATATGCCAGAGTGAGCCTGTTAGAACTGGGCCTGAGCTACAGAGCTCAAAGCTGGGTCTGGTTCTGGGATTTGAAAAACTCTAAATTATTAGGGATATTTGGATCTGCACTTAATCTCATTTCATTAGGGGGAAGACAAAATATTGATCACAGAGATGAAATACTCATCTGGATTTTTAATCCTGCCCGCAGAGATATTCTGTGGGAGGTACAATCCTGAGTTTCTCTTGTGTTGTGCAGTGGAAAGTCCCTGAACCAGCATCCCCCCACCATCCCCAAAAGCTGCCTCTCTGCCTTTTTATACAGGAGTGCTGCAGGAGAAAAATTCACTGAAACAGCCAGAGGTTCAGCTCCATAAATGCAGCAGAGACAGGAAATTACACTTTTAGTTCTGGGTGCCATAAACATAGGAGCTGAAATTCAGTTTATCATCTTCCACTGCATAAGGAACATCCTGAAAATGAATAATCACTTCACAGGATGGAATGTAATGGTAATGCATTAAAAATTCATATCGAAAAGTGCAGGTTAATATTCTGTGCAAAAACCCAACAAAACCTCCCCTTTCTGTTGTCACACTGATTAACTCCAGTGATTAGTTCCCTTATGCAAGGAAAATCACTGCAGTTCAAAGTAAACAGTGGTTCTTTAAAATAGTTAGCAAATTATTAAGAAACATGAGGAAAAAATCCTCTACTTGGGAAATTACTGGAAAAGCTGAAGGGCAAAGCTTTGGAGGTTATAGACAGAATGGTTTGAGAATTTCCTTGTCTTCCTGCTACATAAATCCTGTAGAAAACCGATTAAATTCATGGAAGGTGATTTCTGTGTTCATTGTTTCCTTGCAGATTTTCCAACATATTTGTACTTGTCTGTTGGATGAGCTGCACACCAGCATGGTCATCTCTCCTCTTCTTGGCTTGCCTTGGAGCTAGTTAACAGAACCACTCATGAAACTCTAAGCAATTCAACATTATCATAGGAACAATATTTTCTGACATTATTTTACCCTCCCCCGACTTCCATCCCCCAATTTATCCAGTGAAAGAGGAGGCAAAAGTCATTACATTATCAAAACACCCCTTAAGGCTCAACATACAAATAAAAGTCACAAAATCCAACCTGGAAATAAAGAAATTGCACCAGTTTTTCTGCAATGATTACTTCAGTTTTGCCAAAGAAAGGTTAGTCTGTTCACAACATAAAATAATGGATAAAAATATGCATCAGTGTGGATGCCAGTTCTTCAATACTATTAGTCTTCTAAACAATAAACAGCATTGCAGACAATTGCCTGACTCTTTCAGTATGACATTCTTCCCTTTTCCCACTTAGAAACCCAAAAGTAGGGAGATAATTAGCAGCAAGTTGTGTCACTTAATGTACAGTTTCCAAATGTCATTTCTAAAAAAAATATATATTTATATATATATGTATCTCAACCACAACAGTTTGAATTTGCAGACCCTTGCCTGCAGAGAAGCAAAACAGGTGCTAACAGTGGTTAAATATGTGTTAAGAAGTGAAAAAGTGAGGGTTACAAACAGCTTCAGTTGCTGTTACAACTTCCAAGGGGAAATGTAGCAGTGGAAAGGGTTGGTAGTGAGGCTGCTGTTCATAAACAACCCACACAAACTGAGGCATCAATATGCTTGAAGATGAATTGTGCAGCCTCCAAAATATTCATTAGAATTCCCTTTCCTTGGAGGTCTATTCCAAATTTAAATTAAAGAACGCATTTTCTTTGTACAGAGATGCTTTAGATCAGTCCACAAAGAAACACTGAATAAGTAAAAGATTAAGAGGAATAAGGGAATCCAACAAATCCAACAAATTAGTTTTGCTCCCATACTGATTTTCCTCCTTACCTTTTCTTCTTGATCACTGTCGCTGTCACACTGAAACACAAAAAGAGAAAAAACACAGGTAAGAAAAACTTGCTAAAACAAAAAAAAAAAAAAAGAAGAAATATTTGTGTGAACAAGACAGCTGATAACTCATAAACCTTGGGCATCACCTCTGGCACCTCCAGGAGCAAGCTCACGTACTGTATGGGAGGGAATTTCCCCCCCTTGCTGTGGAAGAGGATACATTTGTATGTTTGAACAATGAACACTGCTTTGCAAACACCAAAAGCCATGTTCAAAACCCTCTGTCAGTTCAGTCCACGGGCACAGGAGCTGATGGTGCAGGTTTAGACTCCAAAGCTGGATCAGGGGAGAATTAGAACAGTCACAGAGGACTGGTTTGCTTTGCTCTGACAGACAGTGTTCTCCACACTGCCAATCCATGGGCTCCACAGGCTCCTCAGGCAGCAGGGTGTGGACATGGCTCAGGTCTGCCCATCCCAAAGAGGAACATTTGCAAGGCTGCCCCTTTCCAGGAGGACATGGAAGGTTCACCCTGTGGCTTTGCTCACTGCTGCTGAGCTAAAGAATTCAGAGCTCACAGGGAAGCAAAAACACGCCAACAGTAAACACTTATAATACTATAAAATAGTATTTATATTTAAAATTGATACTATCAAAACAGTTGATAATTTTCAACTGCCATTGCTCAACTTCTTAATAACTTTCACTACAGTAGAAATAGAGCAGGACTAGAGCAGTCAAGGTTCCTTAGGGATAAGCACCAGAAACCCTAAACTCATTTACGTTTGCTAGAAGTACAAAAGCTGTGCTGGAAATAGGACTCAAAAAACCACAGGTTTGATCCACCCCACTCAGTTCTGGGTAACTGCACCTCATTCTGTGGGTTTGGTTTGGTTTGTTTAAATCTACAATTTTAGGTTCCAGAGGACTGAATTGTTTGTATCACCCAAGGGTGAACTCACACCTCTGCAGATCTAATGGCAGATGTTTCCAAGGAACAGGAGCCCCAGGACCAGCTGAGTGTGCTGGGTTATTACAGCCCTCAGTAAAGCCCTTTCTGTATTTATATCATATTTAATGCATCTTTGAGTATTTTCATATGACAACCAAATTGCTTTGAAATGAGTTATATTTTGTGAATTCCAAAGGTTAACTCTACAGTGGGATGTGAATAGACAGAGCCAAATACACTCACAAATACATGTACTTGATTTGCACAAATCAACTCATCTATGTCCTGTGTAATTATAACTTTTCTGTTTCACTGGCCTTTTTCCTTGTCTTCATCAGAACAGGGGGTGAAAAGGTACCTTCCCCACACCACTGAGCTACACACTAACAAATTAAAACTGGAACTATTTCTGTGTATTTTTCAACTAATTTTAAATGAACCTAAGATTGGATAAAATTACAATCTTCATGCAGTTAATTCCAAATAGAAATGGAAGTGAAATTTTTTTAATAGCTGAAATGATTTATATAGCACTAGTTGTACCTAAATACTCTGGTCGCAAACAAATGAGAGAGAACATGAAGATATGGGACAATTTTAGCTTGAACTTTGAAAAACACAATGTTCAAATGAGTGAAGGGTGTACTTAACTGACAGAAGGAAAACTGCACATTTCTAGAACAGCATGGCTTTGATATAAAGTACTCATTCCTTACCCTGTAAATATTGTACATTTTGACTTATCATGACTGCCTATATGAGGTTTTGGTGTGAGGGTGAGCAAGGCCCTACATTTACAAAGAAAAGCAAACCTGCCCATGGATTTGCATCCACGAAAATCACAGCACGGAATCACAGAATCTCCTGAGTTGGAAGGGACCCACAAGGATCATCGGGTCCAACCCTCAGCCCTGCACAGGCCCATCCCCAAACCAGGCAGCTCAGGAGCAACTGCTTCATTTGCTTGTGTCCCTTCCTGTCCTCCAGGCAAACTCCAAGTCCTGATCATAACACCTGAATCCAAAACAAAGTGGGCAAAGAGTGGATCTCTAAGCATGCCAGAATGATTCCCTTTTAGCCACAGGGTTCATGTGCAGGTGTCCTGTGACCCAGCTGTGCTCACAGCACTCTGCTGCCTCTCCTTTCCCCCCATTTTCTGTCTGGTTTAAGGAATCTCTCCTCTGCTGTAGTTTTTCCCGTCTCATAAGCTTGGAAAAGCTCAGGGTTTTGTGTTCCCTGCAGCGTGGAGGTACTTGGGGAGCAGAGAGCTTGCCAGCACTGACATCTGAATTTGCCAATGGAACATCCTGAATCCAAGTGGATCTGCAGAGAGTGGTGTCGGTGGGAAGCTGCTTCCACCAAAGTGTTAAACCTGCTGCTTTCCGACAGTCCAGTTCTAATTTCAAGGTCCGCTTAATTCCACATCAAATAATTACTGCTATACCCAGAAGCACCTTGTCTCCAGAGTTAAGCATATGGCGAAGGACTGAGACCTACTGGTGTCCATTATGGAAGCAGCACGGATGCCAAGCCGATTAAAAATGCTCCTGCTCCCTCCACAACGTGCCCAGTGACTGACAGCTCCGTGATTTGGCCACTCACCGTGGCTGCCAGAACAGCCTCTGCTGCTCAGAGCCCACATGGCACTCGGAGAAAACACTTCCATTCCTGGTATTAAATTCCCACACTGACCCGAGGACTTTGCTGTGAGCTCAGCAGGAGTGCACCATCCAATTTACAGCTCCAGCCTCCAGAGCCCTCCGTGCCAGCCTCTGGCAGAGACGAATGATGGTCAAACCCCTCCAGTTCATAAATTATGCAAAGGCAATAAATGCACTCAGCAAACAGCTCTGCCCAGCCCGGCTCCGTGGACACAGCAGCAGCCCCTGCACTGGGTAGTGACTGCCCTCATCCAGAGGGGCTGGACACGAGGGAGGACCCACCGTCCAGCAGCGCTTTCCTGGGCCAACAGCAGCATTTTATGGACAAGCTGGAGGGAAATAAAAAAAGGAGGGAGAGGAGGAAAGGGCTCTAAGCACTGCACTGGGGTTGTGTTTACGTGCAGCACCCACCCACGTCTGTGTGCAGGATACTCACAGCATGGGCATGTTCTGCACATCCACTAATCAGACAATTTATGTGCATGGGTAATGCCAAAAAGAGAGAAGAAAGATGTTTCCTACCCAACCTGGAAACAGAACTGGAGCAACTGTTCGTCCCAGGTCTGACAGTCCACAGGCAGGCACTCACACACAGCCCCAGTGTCCCGAGCTCTGATGTGCTCCTTCACATTTTTGGATGCTTGTTCTCCCCAGAGGTGCTAAAGCACAAGGTGTTTCCATCTCCTGCAGCCTCACAGTTGGAGAACACATTCTGGAAACCAAAGCTGACAACCGTGAAGTTGATTATTCAGAATTACTGGTCAATTTGAAGGCTCGAGTCTGCCCTGCTCGCTCAATTCCTCAGTTCCTCCAGCATCTCTCTACCTCCCAGAGCCACAGGAAGAAGTAAAATGATTTAAGTGCTTTGTGGTTCTCAGAGCACCAGACTGTTTAGGAATTGAAGTGATGGAAATACTTTGTAGTGGCCTCAGCTTCGGGCTGAGTTTTAGTACTTTGTGTCTATTACAAAAAGCTCATTTTTCAGTGCTCTCTCATGTCTTGTGTCAGGAAACCATGGCTCTGTGCACAGGCTGCCTTGGAATGCTCTGAAAATAACTGGGAATCCAAAATATCATTTGGAGATAGCATGACCTGATTTTTGGAGAGCTGCCACCCGCTCTACCGGAAGCTGCGAGTGACAATGTGACAAATCAGGACAAGGAGGCTGCAGACACATTTTACACCTGAACAAACAGACAGAGGCTTCTTGCTCTGATTCTCAGGCTCAAGGCGTTCACTGTCTCCACACTGAACACAAGCTGTGACTGATCACAGGTACCCCAGGCCAGGCTTGAGAATAGCCCAGAGCCAAATGTCCAAATTTGGCCTCCATTACCACAACTGCCCCATCCATCCCCCAGCTCAGGTCGAGCCAGAGGAGCAGAACTGCAGAGCACCCACAGCACCCATGGCCAACTTCTTAAATGTGCATGGCCCAAAATGCTGTGAGATCTTTTCAAACCAAAGCCTGACAGGCCCCTCAGTGATTCTGCACAATAGCTATTTTAAAGTCTTGTATTGGCCAGAGGGGACTCAAAAGTTTTCCCAAAGGACCTACAGCACCACCAGCCAAACCCAAGCAAGGACAAATAAAGATCACTCAAAATTAGCTCCACAGAACAAAACCTTACAGGATATATGGAAATATTAAGGTTGCTCCCAGTTTCTACATAATCAGGGGTAATAACGAGACCAGACTGAGTGACTTGCACAAAGTGGCCATAGTTACCACTTAAACTGTTCCAAGCCCTTTGAGAACCAAAGTGGCCACCAGCCACCATGTCACTTGACACACATGAGCCAAGTGTTCAAGCTTCCCCTGGCAGTATTTCTGCAACTTCCTGCTCAAGAAACGCTAATCACAGTCAATGACCCAGGAACTTGCATTTTCATATGTGTGCTGCAGTCAAAATTCAAATAATTATTGCTAAAATCAGCCCCAGGTGAGAAGACACAAACTCAAGAGCTCTTTCTACCAACAAAACATAAAGCTCTTCTTTCAGCCCCAGCTTGAACCTCCCGAACCCCTGCTGTGGGTCAGGGCTGTGGAAGCAGCAGATGCCCGGAATATGCACACATGTGACTGCAGTGGGAAGTGGAAAAAGAACCTTCCAATTCCTCTTTGAGGTATAATTGCTGTGGAGTTTTGCAGAAGAAAAGGAAAACTGAAGATCAGGCTAAAGATCAGCTGCACCTCCCCAGCCCCCTGCCCCAGCTGGAGGAAGTTAAAATGCACAGCACATCCCCCACTGCACCCACAGAATGAGCCTGATCCCAATGCCACGATTCAAAAATCAGACACCCTATGTGGCTGCAGCTCTAATTTGAGCCCATTTTAATAACTTGAGAGAGCCTGGTCCAAATCAAGCTGAGTAAAGGTCTGTGCCACCTCACCAGCTCATTCAGGCTGAAGCAACACCCTGGATTTCTCTGTACTTTGCTGATTGAACACATTCTTGTGCAAAAAGTGGCAATCATTGAATATCTCATGTACAATGACATTGAGGAGGGCATTGTTCTCTATTCTGCTCAATGGACTTTGCTGGAACAGCTATTTCATACCTTGGAGCCATTTATCATTGCCACCAAAGGAGTCAGTGCTGCCGCAACGCCAGCGCTGAACAAAGTGATTCTACTCATCTGTCTGCTGAAAAGAAACCTGAAGAAAATGAGGGAAAACCCAGACCTCAGCCATGTTCACACTGACATTTACAATATTCTTGTCCATCTCTCCACCAATGACAAACTGACAGCCCTGGAAAGGGCAAAGATGGTATTTTAGCTACACAATTAGACCTTTGCTTCCAAGAAAAAAGGAGAAAAAAACATCTCCTAGATGAAAGGAGACACAGACAGGGAATAAATGGGCAATTTTCTAATTGATGAAATGGAGACAGGCAGAGTCACAAAGAAACTAAGAGCAAGAATTCCACTTTTTACCTTCCTATCTGTGACTTTGCCTGCAAGTAGCATTCAGCATGGAGCTCCTTGCCAAGGAATCTTATATATAGCATCTCACAAATTGGTTAACATCACAGTCTGCTTAGCAATTCCTCACCATTATCCACTGTGATTCACTGTAAGGAATGACTCTGAAACAGAGATGGTCTGAGAAGTTTAAGGTCTGCCTTCTCAAAAGCTAAAATTACAGATTATTCACCAAAAAGTCCCATTTTGCACAAATTACCTTAGTCTGGACAAAAGATTGCAATGTTGACCTTTAATCTGAATTCCATTTTATCCAAAATACTTCACTTCAGATGAAACATATTAGCCTTGGGCATCTGAAGTTATCTTGGCCCCCTTCAGAAATCTGAAGAAAATGGGAGGAAAAACCCAGACCTCAGCCATGTTCACACTGACATTTACAATATTCTTGTCCATCTCTCCACCAATGACAAACTGACAAACTTCAGAACTTAGAACCCCTTTCAGCTCTAACTATTTTTAATTCTTCACTCCCAGGGCTTTTATGATTGTTTCACATAGAAAAATGACACAATTAGCGGCTCCTTTTATTTCTACCATCAACAAAACAATGGTTTGGTAGAAAAGAATTATATTCTCAGTATTAAAATTGAATTGCTATCCATGATAAAGATGATGGACTTTATACTTCTATAGGATGTGTTTATATCCTTGGGAAGTGATGGGAGGCACATATATTCCTAGGAGGCCACAGGGAGATTCTTTGCAAAGCCAAGGGGGATTCCTCTCCAAAAAGACACCCAAACACAAGTCCTATTCTGAGGTTTGATTTTGTTGTGTTGACCCCTGTATTTCCAGGGATATCACCTGAAGGGGAAGGCTGGGGGCTGTATGTCAATGGGAGGGACTGAGAGGCTTGCTGTGCATGGCTCAGGAAGCAGCAGGACCTGCCTGGGGGCTGCCAGGGACAAAGCTGTCCCCCTCTGTCCCTCCTGGCTGCACAGGCTCCATGTCACCCCAGGGACACATCACTGGCATCCTCAGGCACCTCCAGGCACAGCCCCGGAGAAGGATGGAGAGAAAGAAACACGTTTTCTTTACTCCCTGGAAACTGAGCTGGGACTGCAGTTCTTGGGAAAGTGCAACTTCTTTCCCCCAGTTATCACTCCCAGTGGCTTCCTCACAGTGCCATCAACCAGTGTTCCCACACCTGCTCCAGGCCCATCCAGCCACACCCAAAGAGCAGGATGATGCTCCCACCACTGTCAGTGGAGGACTAAATGTGCTTTCCAGATGTACCACTGGAAAACTAAGGATGACACACATTACTCAGCTCAGCACCCTCAGACAGTGCCTGCTGCACCTCAGGCACCCAAATCCCACCAGACCAACTGGGCACCAGGCACTGAGTGCCAAAATCTTGATTTTAGGAAGTCATTCCTCTGTTGCAATAAAAGGATGAAGCCTCTGTCTCAGCTCCTCAATGTTCATATGAAAAAATGCCTCCATGCCTCTTGCCCTGGGACTCAGAATGCACTTTTGCTGCCTCCTTACCTGCCTTGCTGGCTGTAGGCAACGTGCAGTGTGTCATGTTATTTTTAGCCTCCTCTCAACTGATGACAATTTGCAGTGTGTAATGTCATATTTAGCATCCTCTCAACTCATGACTACTTTGTCAGGGTTCAAAAAATAAATAATAGTAAATAATAATACAAATGTGCATTTATACTGGTGGACCAATTCAATAGCAAAGACTTAAACTAATCAGTTGTTAATGAAGTCAGTGCCTAATACTGCACTAGCCAGTGTTATCTGTATACGAAAAGGTTCCTATTTTTCAGAACTCTTGGTTTTAGCTCATGAGTTCTGTTTGGAATTTGAGTCTTTCAGATACTTACAGGCTAATGAAATAAAAATATCTTGATGGACAAGAAGCAAAGCATGTTACGGGTTAAAATAATACAAGAATCTATTTTTTCCACTGTGTTGTGATCCATAAAAATCACCCTGAGCCTTTCCTCTTTCTTCTCTGCCTGTGAAGCCAATTGCTTTGATTGCAGTGATATGAGCTTGCTGAAATGACTTGCCCTTGCTTGTGAAGCAAATGGAACATGCTAATAGAACTTATCGCATTACCGGATGCAAAAGTGCCATAGCTCATTACTTTAAGATAAAAGGATATCATTGCAGACGGGAAGCAGAATTGACTTTCTGAGGCCCGACTTGATGATGATTTAATCAACTGCTCTCTTTCACTTCTCATCTTTGCGCCTGTCGGTTTCCCAGGTGCTGCTAAATGAGACACTCAGAAAGTGAGCGGAGGGAAAGAAATTGCTGTCATTACTTTTCAAGAAAGGAGGTATGCAAATTTTCGACAGAAAGATTGCGTTCATAATGGGCCTGGTAAAATACAAGGATCATGCTTGACAGGTGAGGGCAAGTCATTTGTACGTCCTTAAAGTGAAGCAACCATCCTCATTTAGAAATTGTGCTCGATAAGAGAAGCTACAAATGAAACCCATGCCATGGCTGAGAGCAGCCAGCAAATCTTTGAAGGCTTTGCTACTGCAGCTCTGCCTTCAGCAGGTGCCTGGCGTGCCTTCACACATGGCTGTTCCCAACTGCCAGATGGCCAAATGCTGACCTCAGTATCTCACAGAGACTCCTCTTAAACATTTTTCTTACTCTCAGCATTACATTCACAGTCTGGGGTCTGAGAGTTTCTTCCTTTCTTCATCGCTGCCAGAAATAGAAATTACAACCAAAAAAAAAAAAACAAAAACTAAAACAAAACCACCCCAACAACTAAGTGAGGGCTGAGTTAACTTGGAAAGCAGAATCAAGAGGTTGGAGGCAACAACTTGTTTTCCCCTCCATGTATCACAGATCTTGGACAGTCCAGAGCTTACAGTTCATACAGCCAAGTAAAAAGAATAATCCATATAAAGGGTTTTGGCAGGAAGTAAAGAGGATGAAAAGATGCTTCTCCAGGGCCCAAAAGGAACCTGGGGTCCTCTGTGATTGCACCACGAGAGGAAAGGGTAAAAAGAGCTGGATGCTTTATTGACCTGATGGAGAAGTTCTGACATTCCAAAATTAGAAGTTAAAAAAGCACAATAATTGAGATGATGAATTATGTACAGGCTAAAAACACTCTAAAGATCTCAGATGGCTATTGAGCTGTTTGGATCATTTTAAATGGGGAAATGAAAACTACCAAGCTTTTATTGGTGTCAATCAGGTTTTCCATCAGAGATTGATAGTCAGCCACAGCAAACAGGTTCCTTGGGGACACTCTATGCAGTGGATACAGGAGTTTGTCATAAAATGTTGACATTTTGTCTCAGATAACAGCATAGGACTTAAATAGAATTAATGTCATGAATATTTAGAATTAAACAAGAAACAGCTGGGAAATACTGCCACGAAGGTGGATACAACAGGAAATGATTTAAATAAGGACAGCCACGGTATTAATTCCACAGATAGATGCACTTAAAAATTTGAAATATTTTTTCTCAAGGTACACAGTTCACTGCCCGTGTGTTTGTTTATGAAACACAACTATAAGATATCTTATTTGCCCTTTTCCCTACATGTCAGGTCCTTAACCCTCCATATCCACCTAACTAGGAGTGATCCAGCAATACTCTTTGGATCTGACTCACCTCTCACCAAAAATACTTCACTGTGGGTTGAAAAGCAAGATGATGGAGGAAAGATAGCTCTGGGCTGGGACTCAGGAGATCCACCTCTGTCACTGGCTATCAGGATCACCTCAGGCAAGTCACTAAGTCTCTTCTCCTGTCAACCCTCTACTTTTCATCTCTTTGGGTTATTAACTGGTACATTCCTAGGATTTGGTTACTCTCACTGTGTGTGTACAGTGTGCAGGATAATACAGCATCTTTCTTACAGAATCTTAGTAAATGGAAGAAACGAAGAAGAAAACAGCATTAAGACTTGGATCAGGCCCTAGACACACCATGACTATTTTCAATATAGATCTCATCTTCTACCAACTAAAGCGCATGACCTATGAAAAATTATATCATTTCAGCTGAAAATTATTTTTCTTTTCTCTTAGAGCAATGAACAGAGAGCAGCAGCAATACAACATCAATAACACTGCACAGGGGTTGCTCTCTTTTGCAGGCTGCAGCAACTCTGAGCACAACATGGCTACTGAAACCCACACAAAGAGAGATTCAATTGATTGGTAAGATAAAATAGTTGCAGAAATCGTATCTGAAACAAAGCATAAATAACAAAAAGCCACCTTTTATCTTCTTTCTCAAACAAGAACTCTAGCTTTTGAGTTCTGTATCTTCACATTAGCCTAAACAAGTTAAACTGAATTGTACAAACAATAATGATAATAATAATTCCCCGAACAACACAAAACAATTGATCCTTAGGGATAAGACCTTAACAGCTGAGCTATAAACCTTTGAACATTGGATTTTAATGGATACTAAAAAACCCTTAACTAAGCCCTATAAATATAACCTGAAACAAAATGATTTGTGTTCTAAGCTGTTTGCAAACTCCCATAAATGTTCCTCATTGTCATAATGCCAGAAAAATAGCTCAGCCTGTGTACTCAGCCCTGCAAACTGGCTTCTGTGCTGTGGTTTCATTCCCCTTTCCACTCTCTGCTTTGTAATTCATCACTCGCACAGTTGTTATATATTATTATTATTATTATTTATTGCTGCCTTTATCATTTTTGTAAAATTGATAAATTGTCTGTGCTAGGCCTGGGGGAAGAGAAGGATTATTCTAAATGTAGAGCAAGTAAATATAAATTGTAAAGACAGTGGCACACTTTGGCCTGCCTGGCTCAGATTTCCCTTTTGACTTACATAGTTCGATAATTTGGAATCTGTGATCTCTTATTGGGAAATGAATGCATTATTTTTTTTTCCCAGAATGATGCAATTATAATAAATGAATTTAAAACAGCAGTTGCATTTCTCTATTTAGAGGTAGGAATAATATCCCTGATCTATCAGTTGAACTCAGCCATTTGTTATGCAAATGGAGTGGCTGAGAAAAAGTAAGAATACTGGCAGCTGCCTGGTTGAACAGGTTGCCCAGAGAAGCTGTGGCTGCCCCATCCCTGGGAGTGTCCAAGGCCAGGTTGGACGGGGCTTGGAGCAACCTGGGCTAGGGGAAGGTGTCCCTGCCCATGGTAGGGCGTGGAATGAGATGAGCTTTCAGGTCCCTTCCAACCCAAACCTTTCTGTGATTCCCTGTGATAGCTGGGGGATGTTGTCCAACAGGGCATCCATGCCTGGAGCCCCCCTTTTACTAACAAGCAGTGGCAGAAGTGACACCTTGGTACGTCCAAACAGCTCACTAAGGGTGACTTCTGATTTCCTCCAGCTCTCTTTTCTTGAGGACCTCCTGCAACCAGCCATAAACCCTCATGTGCCTCCTCTGCTCCGTGAAAGAGCTGCTGCTCCCGTGTTGTTCTGCAGTGCTGCTCTGTTCCAAAACTGGGATTCACAGTGCTCAAGGACATGGCTACATACAGAGCAGAAAGATGGAAGAATCACAGAATTACAGAATATCCCAAATTGGGAGGGACCCCCAAGGACCATTGAGTCCAACCCTCAGCCCTGCACAGGCCCAGCCCCAAGAGTCACCCCCTGTGCCCCAGAGGATCAGCCAAACCCTCCCTGAGCTCTGGCAGCCTTGGGGCTGTGCCCACTGCCCTGGGGAGCCTGGGCAGTGCCCAACCAGCCTCTGGGGGAAGAACCTTTGGCTGAGATCCAACCTGAGCCTGCCCTGACACAGCTCCAGCCATTCCCTGGCTGCTGTCCCTGGTCCCCCCAGAGCAGAGCTCAGTCCCTGCCCCTCCTCTGCCTCTCCTGAGGAAGTTGCAGATGCAGCTTCAGAAAAGACCCAAACATCTTGTTTAAGAGTCATTTTCATGTAGAATTATCCACTGTGGAACACCAGGTCCTCAGTTGACCAGCAATGCTCTCCTGGCAGGGCTAGACAAAAAATGTTTGGTTTTGTTAGTTTTTTTTCACTGCTGCACTAACCTACCCCCAGACTAAGTGACCAAAGCTCCTGTATCATAAATGCTCTCACAGGCTCCATGGCTGTTATCAGCAGTGGCAAATTACCTGGCACAGCCAAGGCAAGGGATTGCTTGGAATAGCTGGCTTTTAGCACAGTGCTCAAAAAATTATCTGTCTAGGAGAGTCTTGCAAAATGCAAGATTTTTGCCAGCAACAACTGCGCTGAAGCAGGGCTGTAGCTAAAGCAGCCTGAGCATCACTGAGACTGCCCGTGGGCTCCTTCTCCAGCTGCAATGGCACCGAGGCTTCCCACTGTCAGGAATTACCTCTTCCAAAGGGGAACCCCACGTCAGGGCCAGGAGACACTCTGAATGTCAAACACAGGACTCCTCACTAAGCCTTCTGTCAAGAAAGAAGGGACATACTGACACAGGAGGGATTGCAAAACAAGTCTGTCTGGGAATAGGAGGGGCCACGGGATGTCTGGATGGAGCAGAAGCTTCATGTCTCTGATCTTTGTGGTCACCACTATCCCAGAGGCAAAAATTCACACTGGATTTCTGACTGGATGATCCCAGCAAAGCACCTGCATCCTGTACAGCATCTGGAAAGGAATTTTAAACTGCTCAGCCTGTGCTCTGCAGTTTTGAGATGGATTAGGTAGAGCATGGAAATTCATTGCTTCCTCCAGAGATATTCCCCTGAATACAGAGCCTTGGAATTGCACATGGGATGTTTTAGAGAGGTGGGGGCTCCCTCTCTTCTATAGACTGCAGATGCCAAAAGATTGGAAGTTCAATTCTTGTCTCCTTTGAAAATTTAGTAATAGGAAGGCTCTGAGATTTCAAACATGCTCTCCCCACAAAACCCTCTGTAGGCTTTATATTCAGTCTAAGAAGCAAGTGAATAACAAGATGCAATGGGTAAAAAGCAGATAAATTTAAACTAGTGCATATTCTAAAAATGGGGAATAATTTATCATTCTTCACTTAAAAACAGGGCAGATTTTCTCTAACTGAAAAAAAACCAGTAATGAAAAATTAAAACCTTGCCTAAATTTTGTGCCCTCGTTCAGCCACAGTTACTGTACTCCAGGCAGTACAATTAATTAGTGGAGATCATATGGCCTGTGCTAGACAGGAGGTCACAGCAGATCACACCCTCATTGCCTTAAATGATGTGAATTTATAAATCCCTAAGCATCCACATTGTCCCACTCTTATATCCACAGTTGGCTCGTTAATGCTGCTGACCTCCTATAATCCAGCAATTCAGCCCAGTCCCATTCCATGCTGGGACAATCCTGAAGGGCTGTGGACGCCACTGAGCTGAGTCTGGAGCCAGGAGGTTTTCCCATCTCCCAGGAACAACAGGCCCTGCCAGCTTTTACAATGAGTTTGGTGTTGATGTTGTTGTGTATGGTGAGTTTTATTCATGTTCATAGGATTCAGTTTTATCATGCTGCAGGAATAGCACTTCTTCAAGACTCATTTCAGCTTTGCTATTAAGCTCAACCACCTTTCTTGAGTAATCAATAAAAAAGTCTGCTACAAGAGGACACTGTGATTTACAAATACAGGAAAAGAAAGAGAATGATGCAGAGCCATCCGTGTGGATGTGAAGGACTGTTGGGAGGGGAGAAATAAAAAGACTATGAGAGGAATCTGAACAACCAATTTAATCTTGGAGGAAAATTCAGCAGAGCTACCCTGCGTGGCAGCTATCATAAAAAGATGTGGGAGAGATCTACGGGAAATTCAATACAAAATCTAAAATGTACCAATGGGGTCCTTCAGAGGAAGGGGGGGGGACACAGCAGTTTCTCATAAAGCATTACAGAAGGCAGCCTTACATTTTCCCTCAGAGCTCCTAAAAATAATTATTAACATGCAAGAGAGAGATGCCAGGGGATACTCTGAATTGAGGAACACTTTGATACATGCACTGGGTTTATCAAGGACTCTCCTCTCGTCCCCACCCAACAGAGGAGAGCTCAAAAGCATGCGTTTCTTCCCGCCCCATACACTTACAGAACCTTAAATAATTTCTTGTCCATAGGCACAAACCTTGTTTAAATTAGGTCCTCCCTCTAAACAAGGGGTTCACTGCTATTGCACCAGTGAGAAAATGCAGGCAGGTGAGGGCTGTGCTCACTGGGCGCTGCACTCAGGACATGCCCATCTCCGAGCTCCTGTCCTGCCACAAAACCTGCCTTCCCACAACTTTGACCTTTTCTCCTAAAAAGAGGCACTGGAAAACACCAAACAAAACACAGAGTACAGTGACAGTAGCACAAAGCAGAATCTTACAGTGGCAAAGCAACAAAGGAACAGTAGACAACTCCCATTTTTTGTCTACTGAAAGTGGATCCAATACTCGCCAGCAGCAGGCTAACACAACCCAAGAGGAACATATGTTTGTCCCCACATAACCAGAACACAATCCCAGCTGGAAGGACTCGAACTGTACAGGACTCTACACAATTCCCATCTGGAAGGACTCGAGCTGTACAGGAGTCCATGCAATTCCCATCTGGAAGGACTTGAACTCCACACACTCTATGCAATTCCCATCTGGAAGGACTCGAACTGTACTGGACTCTGTGCATTTACCAACACCACAGACAATGACCCACTTCAACTAAACCAAATGACTGTGAAGGGCAACCAGCTCACTCCTAAAGAAGAGGACTCGCGTGCTTCCCCTCCCACGAGAGCGGCTTTGGGAACTCTCTCCTGTCTCTGCTCCTCAAAACTGGCTGTGAGGGGACATATCAGGGTATTTCTGAGCTATAGTTCCTTTTATTATTTGCACTTCTGCTCTTAATGGGAAGAAATAACTGGTTATCGTGACGCTTCTGGGAAAATACCTCCTCCTTGGAAAAAATGAGCAAACGTAAGCAGATGACAGAGCGTAAACAACACTCCCTGAACTACCAGGGACATGGCGCTCAAACGCCCCGCGCGCGCCTTCCTTCCTGGAGCCTCGTCTCCCGCTAAGACCTCAAAGGGTTAAGCCTGCAAATTGCCTTGCTGTGCTTCTGGGACAGCATGAAGGATGGCTGCCATTGCCACGGTCAGATATGACAGCGCCAATTTGATGTGCTGCCATCAAGGGCCTTCTAAGAGCCGAGCGCCCTGATGGTTCCGTGATGCGAACAGTCGCATTGCAAAATGGTTTTCCTCTCCCGCTGCCTCTGCTTCCATCTGCTGCTGGGCCGAGGCACAGCCGGCTGCCTGCCTGTCACAGCATGGATTAAAATTAGCTGGGGAGGAGGCACTCAGTTGTGCTAATTACATTTTAATCATTGGAAATGTGTTGGCAAATCAAGCCTTGATTGCCATCTCGGAGCCTGTCTCCTCCAGCAGAGCGGAGGGGCTGTCTGCATTAGCTGGGCCCTGCTGGGCCCAGTTCTCTCACAGAAGATGGAATATGGTGCCTGCTGGCCCACCACTGAGACTGCTTTGGCACATTATTAAAAAGCCACAAGGCTTGTTTCAAATCATCACTGTGTGAGCTCTGCTCATTCTCACATCCCTGGGTATTCCAGCCACTTGGTACTTTTAACTATATCTTTAGTTTACCTTGTGGGCTAAAAAACAAGTTTGCATGCGTGGGTGGAGGAAGCCAGAGCTTTTCTGCAGCTCGTGGGGTTGGGAACGGAGCCGGTTGTCAAAACGCCTTTCTTGTCAGCTGTAAAGCTGCACTGAACAGCATCCCAAAATAACTGGGACTGGCACAGCCCCTACTCCATCTCGAGAAGGTTCTGTACGAGTCCTGCTTCGGTCAGAGCAATGGGAGCTGGAGAAGTCCCTTCTCATTTCTCGTCTAGAAGGTCAAAGGAACCTGAGTCACTGGTGACCCTTAGGTCAGCCAAGCCTGTAAATCCTGCTTGGAGAGGTACAGAGAAAGCAGTGAGGGTCCCCTTTGTTCCTCTGACTAAATGCTCACATGCAGATCCTAAAATCAGCACAATGGATGAGTGTCAAAAGGACGAACTTTCAAGCCCTTTCCCCAGTCACATTTGAAATAACTTTTTTTTCAAAATCATTACAGGGAAGCTCCCAGAGCCAGGAACTCACCCCAAAAGCAGAAAGAGTCAGGATCTCAAATGTCACACCATGCAGGCTAAACAAAACCAGCAGCATCTGCCACCTGCAAACCCCTCCCAAAAAATAAACAAACAAACACAACTCCATCAATATTTAGAAATCTAGAAAAGTCTCCCTCAAATCTCTCTTTTATAAAATGCAAATAATACCCCAACACTGGACCTTGACAGAGCAGGAACCTATTTCCATGGCTTGTAGCAGAGCAGAACTGGACTTGTGGGGTTGGGTTTGCAAGAGTAAGAGCAAGGGCTTTTTGTGGGTTTGCAAAGCCACATTCCTGGCTGGTCTCATCCCCAGTGATCCATCTGAGCGAGTGGCAGGTTCCCACAGTCCCAGCAGCCAGCAATGGCCATGGTCACTTTATCCCAGAGGACTAAACACCTCTGGCAGCCTCAACATTCCAGCACTGAGGCAGCAGGTAAGTGCCGAAACTGTTAAGGTCACCCTTGCCAGTGAAGGTGAGGGTGAAGCACAGCCACCCACCCGTGCCAGGACTCCTGGTTTGACATCCCTCCTTTCCCACATCCGAGGGAGAGCAAAGGGAGCATCAAGTACACAGTCCACATCCCAGCCCTTCCTGAAATCCCTGTAACACTCCCTCTATTAGCATGGGCAAGTGGATTTTGGGCTGTGCATCTCTTACACCTCACCCACGGCCACACAAAGGCTCCATGGGGGGTGATGGCTGCCTGCTCAGGGTGAAACCTGTTCTCCCAGCCCTGGGAGGAGGCAGACTTGGGTGCTTGCTTTCTTTCTTGTACAATTACATTCCCATCAAATGTAATGCTTTTGTGACTATCATATAATGGAACTTAGAGCTGATCATTTCAGAGCCCTAGCAATAATGATAAGGGTTTGCAAATACCACAGAGGGAGGCTGTGGTGTCCTGTCATACGGCTGCAATGGACAGATTGAATCTGAAACCAAAAAAAAGTCAAGTTGTACATGTGTTCTAGCATAAAACTTAATATCCAAGTTATTAGTCTGGGAAAAAAATGGAAATTAAAATCTGGCTGATATGTTTTAAGATAAACAGGGTCAATTAATTTATTTAAATTGACTTAATAGACCATTTTTGTTCTTGTTTAACTTGAGAGCTTTAAATTTAAATGATCTAATCCTTTTTTGGTATTTTTAATATGAACACTATACCAAAAATATGATTATTGTACATAAATGAGACATAGCCTTCCTTCAGCCCATTTAATTTTATTTTTTGCCTTTTAAATAAGGGACAAGTATATTTGTATTTGTGTGATGGCTTCAGTGGTCTCAACCCTCAATAACTGCACTTTCAAAGTAGAGGAACTGCAAACATGGGCAACAGCCCCAACAGCTCCAGCTCCAGCCCCACTGCAACACAGGGCAGAGCTGGTTTTCCAGCAGCAGGGAGCTGCCAGTTGCCATGAAAACACAGAAAAAGCCACACACAGAACAATCACACACAGACCTGACAGGCCTTTAAGGTCTTGCAAATGGGGCTTAGGCCTTCTAATAGTGCACTGCTCTTCATTATTTATGGTACAAAGAGCAGAGGGGGAAAACCTGTAATTTGGGCAGTGACAGAACATCTCATTAAAATGACCAGAATAAGAAATAGCTGTACTTTAGCTCTCAGTCACAAAATTTAAGGAATATTTTGATTGTATCTAGGATCTGAAAGCATGCAATACATCTTCTGCCCTGTCCCCTGAAGTCGCTCTTTCTATCTCTGTTATATTTGGGAAAACAAAACTCTTTTAATTGCTGAGTATTTGGTGTTTACCAAGGCGAGCAACTGTGATCATGCATGGCCACTGCTGGGAGAAAAAAGGAGATGGGCCTGGGTGTACAAGACTAGTTTCTTTGAGGATCAGACATATAATAACCTTTTCAAGCTTTACTTCTCCATTTTCTAAATGAAATTACTATGTTCCTTTTGTAAGCTCTCTCCAATGGAAATATCTAAATAAGTGGGCAAATGATGCTTTGAATCCTTGCTAAGAGTTCTTTGCTGGAACTTCCAACAAAACACATCCCAAGCCCCCTGCTCTGTGTGTGTTCAGTGCCTGCTCAGGCCCTTCATTACAATTTGTAACCCACAGAAATAAATGGCCAGGAATTGCAAGTGAGTGCCCTTTGGCATTTAGGACTCTATTCAGCTGGAAAATTGCACAGCCTCCTGAGGCACATGAGCCCTGAGAGGCCACAGCAGATCCTTTCAGGAAAAAGGTCAGCCAAACACCCGACGAGGAGGAGATAATAAAGGAAAAATGTTTGCCAGCTCCAAAGTAGAAGTGGCAAAGAGCTCTTCTTTACCCCCAGGTATTTGTCTCCCTTCTCTTGCCCTACATGTGCTTTGGAAGGGGAAGGTGTTCCTAAAATATCAGAGGACTGAGAAGGAGTTGTCATGAAAGGTAAGGCTTTCAGCATCACCATCCAGAGGAGATGATCTCTGTCCCTTGACTGCAGAGAGCTTGAGCCAACTCCTGCCCACAGATAAAACACAGGCTTGAATATGCTTCTCCTTGAGACACCAAAACTTGGTGCCTAAATCCTTCCCTGGAATTTAGTAGAAGCAAATGGAAAAGGAGAGAAAAAAAACAAAGAAAGCAGACAAAACACTGAGAAAGCATCTTATTTGTCACACAAAGAGCAAACCATCCTTTCTCTGAGGCCACCTAAAGCCACCTCCTGCAAGAGCCTTTGCTGCCCCTCTCATTATTCAGTCACACACAATACAGGTTGTGTTGCTAAACATAATATACTTATTTCTGTGACTGACCCTCTGCAGTCCTCTCAGGGGGCATATTTGTTCTGGCTGCTTCTCTTTGGAACCACAAAGACATCTTGCTAAAGGTAAATGGAGGAATTTCCATGGGCACTATCGAAAAGGGGAAATGAAATTCCATATTTGCACCCTCCAGTCTTACTGTTACAGAACCTCCACTGCTGCACAAAGTGGAGGAAACACGTAGGGAATGCAGAAGCACTGTGTGTGGAGGGTGCTTTTAGGGAAGAGCACACTGAAAACTAAGCTGCTTCCCATCAGTGAGTACATTCTTTATCTTTAGCGTAACATTTACAAAGCTTGTTCAGGAAAAAAATGTGTTAAATCTTTCATCAGGCTACAGACACTTTATTTGGAGTCTTCACAGAAACCCAAAGTAGTGCCATAAGGTGCCTGGAATATTAGCCAAGATAAAACCTTCAGGGCCATGCACGCTACTGTTTTCAAATCTGTTCTTTCATCTGATGTGCCAGTCGAAATTACTTCTGCAACATGGTCAGAACCAACCTGGATGGATTTATAATGCCTGAAATTGCTATGGGCATATTTTTGTGAATTGCCTAGGGACAAACAGATAATTCTCTTTAGACTGTGCGAATTGCTAATTCTTATGCATGTCGTGTGTTTGCCAAGTGGCATGTTTAGACAAGGAAATTGCAGAATATTCCTGATGTCACCAGAGCTCTGTGCTTGGAAAGCCACGGCAGCGAGGACAGTGTCCTTTCACGTATCTCATACATACCTTACAAATTGTTTTTACACGGTACTTGGTACCTTTTCCCACTACACACCTACCTGTCTAAGAGGGGAGTGAAATGCTAAAGAGCAATTACTGACTGTACCAGCACAACACAACCACTTGTGCGGGTGAAGGAAGCAGAACCCAGCTTTTTACTTGCTCTGCTTAGGCAATTGGAATAAACAGTGTAAGTGTCATCTTTTGAGTCAACATGTCAAACTGAGTTTTGTGATATCTAATCTCTGTCTGTTGGCATTATCACACCACACGGGAGCCTCGCAGAGCCTCCCTCTCTCCCCATAAACACAGCTTGTGCCATCCGGCCGTGAAGTTCCCCTCTCTGCTCAACCTCCTCGAAATTTTTGAACTCATTGGCCAATTCCACCCACATTTGACAAGAGATTTCAGAGCTAATTAAGCTCATGTGAGTTTTGTGAAAAAGGCGGCCAGTTGGTGCAGAGCCCCGATGAGTCTGAAGGAAAGGCTGCAGTGTGTGATCACACCTCGCTCCCGACCAGAAAACGCACACTCAAGAGGAATGTTAGAAGAACTCCAAGAAAAAGGCATCAATCAAAGGTTTCAATTAACTCTCTATGGGAAATGAAGCTTTGATAAGTTTTTTGCTCATATTTATTTTACTACATATGACTCAGATTCAGAAGTGCCAGTTTTTAACTAATATAGAAATTAGCCTCATCCTCAAACCCAACAGGGACATCTCTGTATAGCGTTTATTATAAAGCATAATTGTAGCTTCAGGGCATCATTTCAGATGAAAATGTAACATATACAATAAAAGAAAATTCCAATTGTATTATGACCAGATTCTGCTTCTAGATTGACTCTGTACACGTGGAGAACATGGTGAACTGTGTGTCCAGCCAGCACAGAGCTGATGGTCCCACGCTTATGGCTTAAGGCCATGAGATTATTAAAACCATGGATTTAACTCCTGGCTGATACACACTCTTCTTTAGCAACTTTGGGTAGATCCCTCTTCCTCTTTTTTTGTGTCTGGATCCTTCATCTGTAGAATAAGACTTGGTTCCCTTCCCCTCCACTTCTTCTTTCCTCTCTATTTGTGTTGAACTCTCTTCTACATAAACTGGCTGACGCCTGCTTTCCCTGAATGCCTATTAAACTGTTTTCTAATTCAGACAAATCCAAACACAAACATACTGAATCCATTTTTCTGAAGTATTTTAAGTGGGTCTTTGTTTTGTTTCTTTTAGTTCTTGATCACTGGCCATGAAAAAATTCCAGTGGCTTCAGAAAGCTGGGTCTGTCCATGAGAAGAACGCCAACTTAACAAATCAGTAGCTTTGGAGTACTTAAAGAGGTGCTAGGAATAAACAGTTGCTTTTCTTTACTGGGAGGAAAATGATTAATATATTTGTTTTAGCATGTGCTATGAATGCAGCTTGGTTGTGTTTTACAAGAAGAAGTAACAAATTAGCAGTCTCCAACGAGTCACTCTGAATCCCCTTCAGACTTCACCACTGTTTTAAATAGGGTTTCTCAAGGCAAACAGGAAAGAATTTTATTTTCAAAGGGACGAGAAAACAGTGTTGCTAAAACAGCTCTGCTGTCTATCCCTGCGGGATGCAAAAATAATCCATGACTGTGACTTCCATGAATTTAGTTAACTACGGTTAAATTGCATCACAGAGCCTGTCTTTAACAGATCTGCAATGGTTAATGAACACGGTGGGGAGACCAGATATTTCTTCAAAACAACTCATCAAGTAAGCTGCCTCCACTTAACAGATGTAAAGGCAGGGCCCAAAGTCGGAGCTGGCAGAAACAGATGGTGCCTAAGGGCAGCTTTCTGTCTCAGTGCTCTGGGGGGCCAGGTTAGGCAGGACGGGAGGGCTGGGGAGGTGGGGGTTGTGTTTTTCGGCAGCAGGTAAAATCCATTTGTCACACCAGCTCCGACTGGGCTTTCAGCACAAAAGTTTAATATCTGAAACCAATGAGGCATTCTGCTCTCCGACTGCAGCAAGGCAGGAAAGCCTCTCCGAGCAGTGTGGAGCCCCAGCCTTTTCCAGCAGGGAAAGATGTCAAACTCCTCCTTCAGTGAGATTTGCCTTTTCTCTTTCTTTTTCAAACAAATAAAAAATGGGTATGCAAAGGGAACTGTTTTACCTTATTATACCTTCAGGCAAAGAACACCAAGTGAGGAGGGTAAGTGTGTTTTCTCTCTCTGTTCTCCACAGGATAACATCAGCAACCTCATAAAGCAGCCCCTGCTTTCTCCTTCCCTCAAACACAGACACACACATTGCGGCACCAGCAATAAATTTCCATCGCCTCCAACTTCCAGCATTGCCAAGGTATGTGCCACAGAGAGCATTTTTATGAGCCAGTCTTTGACTGCCAGGATTTTGCCTTCATAAAGAAGAGATTTTAGTCCATTCTGTCTATTTATTTTGTGTAGAGGAATCAAGGTCAATAAACCATGGAGAAATTCACTCTACCTTATTCCATTTCAGACTTTTGTCATCCACGCTTTATCGAGTATCTGAATGAATTTTTAATATCATGCCACAAAATGCTTTGGTCTTCTATCATACACTGGGACTCTATAAATCTGATAACACTTGGGAGTTCTCAAATATACTCAGCACTGAAAAAACAGCTTTAAAGTTTAGTCATTCTGATGAAATGTAAGAGCTTATATCAGTGACAGGTTGACAGAAAAAGCTGTTTTCCTTTCCATTTCACAGACTTCCACGTATGAACGCCATGAAACATGTCAGGACTTTCTCTGAGTCTATGAAGACAGAGATGGCATCTGCTCCCAGTGGGGAGCCCTTCTAACCAGTAATACTGTAAAATTTCATGATTCTGAAATCTGATCGACAGCCAAAGGAAGGGCAGGGAGAAGGTGTTTACTGTATTTTATACGAGAGCATCAATTGCTTGTCTTGGCACATGATGTATATTTTTATGGCATACAATGCCACTTTCAGCATACTTTTTAAAATTAAAATGTATTCATGTTGGCTGAACAGGCTTATAATTTCCTGTTGCTGGAAAAAAAAATACACATTTTTAAAAACTAGGTATTAACCCTACACACTCATCACTGCAGTTTTAGGTAGGTGAGCAAAAAAGGACCTTGAGCCTTAAGCAAATGCAGACAGATCTACTCCATCTGCCCAGCACAGAAGCACATCAGGTTCTCACAGCACCATTGATCCCAGTGACAGCTGAGAGTGGAAGTGGATCCATTGCCTCTTATCTCATCATCCTGTGGCCAAACTGGGATCTCATTAAGCGACTGCATTAGATTTTCACGTTTGCTTTTTAACAAATAGACATCTATATGGCCCCACCAAATTTACTCAGCAACACACAGCTACAGTTTTCAGCAACTTGTGGGAACAGTTCACAGGTGCTTTCCCACAAAGGCCAGTCCAGACTTCCAGACAGTTAATTCCACTAGAATACGTCTGCAGGTAAGGGCTGGTGTTTGCACAACCAAGGGACACAACTGTTCCTTTTTTAGCACAGGGTAGTTTTTAACCTGTGATTTGTTCAATCCTGAAATCCCACAAATGCCCTCCAAGAGAGATCTGCATCATAAGGAAGAATAGCAAACCTCTAGTGGGTAGCTTTAAATGTGCCAGATACCTTTGCACCTTCAAAATAAAATTTAAAGGATGCACAGTTCAAAAAACCTTGTAAACCACCACAGGGTTAGGGTTAGGGCTTGTAAACATACAAACTCCACAACTCCTTACTGTCCACATGGTGACACAAACTCCTCGTGATGAAAAAGCAAGAGGACAAGCCCAAGATTCTTGCAATTTTACTGACTGTAAAAAGATTAAATAGAAAATGAAAGGATGGCAGGGACTGGGCACATTTATAGAAGGTGGACACCAAATCTAAATTACTTAACAAATGAAAGACTGCAGCAAGCACTGTGTGGATATGGATTTGGAGGAGTGATTTCTACGTGTACATGGAGCTAG
Source organism: Corapipo altera (assembly GCF_003945725.1). Lineage (NCBI taxonomy): Eukaryota > Metazoa > Chordata > Aves > Passeriformes > Pipridae > Corapipo > Corapipo altera. The sequence goes on from NW_020884965.1 coordinate 564,229, forward strand.
GGCAATTCTCAGCTTTAGTTTGAAGATGATCATGGAAGTACCCAGTAAAACAGACACTCTCAGAGTCTGATCTATCTTTTACTCCCTTGAAATCACTGTGCATGAAACAGGGAGGAGAGAATCAAATGCTCACACTAATCAGTTTATGTTTTATTTTGTCGTGCTAAGGTAGGTGTTGGTGACAGGGACTGTATGATACAAAGAATTCAGGTTAGCTGGAAATTCAGCCGTGGGCCATTAACCCACAGAAAAGATTCAGCTAACTAAAGCTACTCTGAATCTGGAACTCCTGAGGTTAGAAAAAGTGGGGCTTCCAGGAAAACCTTCAATGCGTTATTTAGAAACATTGTTATGTGACTTGTGGCAGTGTAAGTACTTGGTCCCTGCATTCACTCACGCCCCAGCAGCTCTGTGAGGAACGTGTGCGTCGAGGCATTGTGAGTACTTTGGTTCTGATTCAGATAATATCAGGGATAGCTGTGACAGATGGCATTCCCAACACTGCTGCTTCCCAAGACAAAGCCTTTCAAGCCAACTGCCACTCTTCTCCCTTCTGCTTTTCTTTCCTAAGGATATGTCAAGGTGGAATAAAGTACGGTTCAGGTCTTTAGGTACCAGCAAGCACCAACAGGACATGTGTGATGCCAAAAGAGAAATCATTGAATATAGGAAGAGTGAAGCAGAAGTAAAACAAACTAAATATGCAAAGCATGAGGGACACACCCAGAAACTCAGGTGACTTTACGGTGCAATTAGAAAAGATAAAGTTATCACAGAATCACAGAATATGCTGAGTTGGAAGGGACACACAAGGATCATTGACTCCAACCTTAGCCCTGCACAGGCCCATCCCCAAGAGACACATCCTTCTACAACTATTCTTCTTCCTCTTCAGTGGGAAGGAAGGAGGTTGGCTGCACTCATATGTGTGTGATGACACAATTCTGTCTGTCTCGGGTGACTTCAGCCACATTATTGTGAGAACAGGATGCACCTACTGATCAGTCAAAAAGCTATTGATTCCCAGCTCCTAGGAAATAGTTTATTCCAATGTACATCAAGTACATGCTCTACCTTGCTGGAAACTTCAACAGCATGGGCCTTATTCTTGTAATAATTATGACAATTTTAGATTGACATAATCATGAAAATTGTCAAGTTGTTCTGCATTCACACTGCTACTTGTAGTACTGCAACGAGAACATCTTTATTTTAGCAGTTAAAGAAAGTCATGTTAGCACAGGTTCAGCTTCAAAGGACTTCCAAGCTATTGTGGACTACAGCCTCCCAGGAAGCAAAAAATAAATCTAATCTACACTTAAATCTTATAAAACCGAGTTACAAACTTCAGGACGACAGAGTGCAGCATTTTAGGGGTGGCATTTCAAAGGAGAACCATATGGGGTTATTTTCCTATTAGTCTGATTGGCATTCTGAAACAGTTTATTGTAGGGTTGGTATGTGTTTTGAAAGAGATTCAGGGGAAATGTGATTTTAAAAACTCTTTCATCTCTCCCTGCTTAAACGTTTCAGCCACCACACAGTCTCAAGAGTTGTGTTCTCTTGCAAATGCAGAGCTGTACCAGTTTATATCCCTGTACTCTGGTCTATTATTACTGTTCTTCATTAATAGAATCTGAAGAGCATGTTTTTAGAGTTTTTGCAAACTATTTGGATTATTTTACATGTAACTAACCTGTACTGTTAGAATAATTCCATTTTATTATGGGCCAAATAAAGAGTGTAGTATATAACATATTGTATGGTGCAGAATGCTATAGCCAGAACAGGAAAATAGTCTGAGTAGTTATTATCAGTTTGCTTTCTAAGTATGTTATTTACAATACGCAACAGATGTTCTCCGAATGTTAATGGAAAAATACAGGCCTTGTATTTATTTCTTTTCTGACAGACTAAAAAGTGCAACTAATATAATAATAATCTTGGAAAACCCAAAGATTACTGCACAATTTGGAAAATGGTCTGTTGAGTCATTAGTCTTATTATCTGATATTTTCGTAACTCACCAGATAAACACTGTAAACTCTGATTTCCTGGTAATGAGCCTTTATGTGTGCAAAAACAGGCCTCCAAGAAATCTCAATTAAGCCTAAGAAACAGTGTTTTTAAATTAACCCCAGTCCCTAAATGCTGCAGTAACTCGTGTGTGTGAGCGTGTGTGCCCACGTGCAGCTTCTCCCTCCCCACCCATGGACAGGGTTACAATTCCCAATTCTAAGTCCTATTTCCCCTGATAACTCAGTGTTTGTTAACACAGGGATTCCAGTGTGTGGTCAGGGACCCCAAGGCATTCATCAGGGTGTGTAAAACAGACGTGGTTCCTTTTACTCCATCAGGGTCCCCAGTGCCACTGATAAAAGCTTAAGGGAGTCCATCTGCTGAGAAAATGTGACAACTTCTGCTCTCCCTGCTCTCCAGGAACAAGGGCTCAAAGTTCATTCCTGATGTTTGCCATGGAGTTATAAATTGCCCCCATGTGCAGTACAAATGATTCCTCAGACAAATAAATTTGAACAAGGTGTTATTACACTTCAGAACTGTTATGTGATTGTACTTGGAGAAAATCAGGGACAGAGTCGCACCTGCAGTATACAGATTCTGGGGTGTGGGGTTTTTCCCACTCTTTGTTTGGATGTAAAAGCTATGGACACCACTAGCTTTTCTCTTCCAATACTACTTTATCTGATGCTCTTTTATAAATAATATTACACAGCACTGACAACTGGTAGGTACCACACAGGAGCATAAGAGGACAAAAAGCTTGATTAGCCATGGTCTTGTACCTTGTGTAGTCACTCAGGCAGCCTAAAAGGCCTCTGTGAAATGCTATTAACCTGAAAAGGTAATTTTTTCACCACCTTGAGGGATACAGTGCAAGCTGGTGCCTTTGTTATCTTCTATCTGTGTGGCACAAATCACACTACCGAGATGAGTCATTTTACTTCATTTTTTGCCTGGCTTTGTATAAAAACAACTTTTATGCAAACAGGCTGTCAGTCCACCCAGCCCCAGTAATTTTCAAACCCCTTGTTCCCTTCCAATTACATTTGATAGAGATCTAAACACATCAAGTTATGAGAAGTTCTATGCAAATCACTACCTCTAGTACAGCAAAGAGAGCCATTGCTCAGCCTGGGATACAGCTGGCCAAGCAGCCAAGAGCAGAACACAGGCTATGGCACGTGTTTGGCCAGAAAGGGAAAATACGATGGAGCCACAGGGAATGTGTGCATGGGCAGAGGGAAGAGAAGATGGTTTTGTGACATAGGACACACTTAGACTTCACTATTCAGCCTGGAGAGGAGAAGGCTTTGGGGAGACCTAATTGTGACCATTCACTACCTGAAGGAGCCTACAAGAAAGATGGAGAGATTATTTACAAGGGTCTGGAGGGACAAGGGGAATGGTTTCAAACTGGCAGAGGGCAGGATTAGATGAGATATTAGGAAGAAATCCTTCCCTGTGAGGGTGGGGAGGCCCTGGCACAGGTTGCCCAGAGAAGCTGTGGCTGCCCCATCCCTGGAAGTGTCCAAGGCCAGGCTGGATGGGGTGTGGAGCAACCTGGGCTAGTGGAAGGTGTCCCTGCCCATGGCAGAGGGTGGAAGGAGGTGAGCTTTAAGATCCCTTCCAACCCAAACCATTCTGTGATTCGACGATATGGTTCTCCATGCTTGTAGCATAGTTGTTTAGGTAATGTGAGGAAAACAAGGTGCACTGTGGTTGTACAGCACTGTGATGATCTTTCAAAATAAAAATTCACCCTCTCTGCCTAAAGAAATCCAGTTTATGACAATACTGCAAAGGAAAAAAATCTTGATTGTTTCACAGCTTTCTTCCCGCCTCAGCACAGCAGTTGGGAAAATAACATCCATCGTATTGTACATGACAGGTAAAGAAAAAAAACGTAACAGCCACATCTGGTATCATTAATACTTTAGCAGACTTCCTATTTCTAAATTAGTACCATTCTGCAAGTAAAATGACAGCTCCTCACAGCGCCTGTGAATGTGCACAGCACAGACACAAACACAGCGGCAGCTCGGGGTGCAGCTGCAGACAGGGCTGACAGGCTTTCCAGAGCTCTCACACGAGCACAGCCTGGTTCTGGGGAGCTGCTGAAATGCCAGGCTGGCATTTTCTCAGAGTTTTTACAGGTGAAAAGTGAGCTAATAAACTCCTGGCCCCCGAGTGCTGCCAAGCGGGTTGGGAGCGAGTTGTGGGGGACACCTGCGGCTCCGGGAATGGACCAGGTGCACCCAGAACGTTTCCCCAGCGCTGCCAACGGGACACAGGCAACAGGAAACCAGCTGGATTTATAGGTCAGCTTAATCAAGCTTCTGCTGAGCCCTTCCAGCCCCTGTCTGTGGGAGCTCAGCACAGCACAGGGCTGCTTCCTACCACAGAGTCCTGGGGCAGGGGGGACCCGCGTCCCCCTCACAGCCCAACTTACTGTATTTCTTTTCAGGGGTGAACACCTGAAAGCCATGCCAACAGCAGAACAAACCACGGTGTCTGCCATGGCTGTGCTCAGCAGGAACAGAGCAGAGCCAGCTCTGACCCTGGCACAATGTGTCTTTTGGCTCCAGAGGGCCATTGCTCACAAAATCAGCCGCTTCTGCAACACAAGCACACACACACACAGACGAGCTGTGGTACAGACCTCAGGAAATATCAGTCTCCTGAGGTAACCACAAGCTTAAAATTAGGCTTGAAGATGACAAAAAAGTCTGTCTGCCTGTGTCCTGACGTGTCTCATCCATCTCGGGGAGTTACGAAGGCTTCATCTACTCTGCTCACTTACGTCAATGAGATCAAGCAGAACTCCTGAAGCGACCACAGGAAGTTCTCCACATGTAGCTGAGGCATCTGGAGCTTTTCCCATTATTTAATTCTTGCTCGGTTGCTAATTCAAAGCACCACAACAGAAAGCAGAGACATTTCTCAATCTTTCCTCAGGAGAGATTTGCCCATGTACATCCCATCGTGGAATAATGCCTCTGGACAAATGAAAAGGTAAAATTTTCCACTCTCATTGAGCACTTGACTTTTCTCGGGTGCTCCATCTCACTGCCTGTCTGGGAGCCCCTACAGCACTACAAAATGAACCCCCAAATAGTGACTGTGTGTTGTACACAAAAGCATTGCCCAAACTGACTTCTGCTGCAAGCTGCTCCCTGTAATACATTTGTAGATAAAGAAATCAATGTCCTGAGGAAGTCTTAGAAAGTCTCTGCTGGGAATTAATCTTTAAACCTCCTGATGAATACATGGAACACAAGGGTCCCAATGTTAACTAAAATGAAAGGTTTCAGAAGGGAAAAAAAAACCCACCCAAACCCACAGAGGTTAGATTTTAATCTTTAAAATGAAGAAATGGATCCTTGGATAGAAAAATCTACCATTCACTTTTTTCTACCTCTTTTAAGAGACCTTTGCATTTCTGGACTTCTCCAGCCTTGCACTGACTGTTGTTGCTCTGCCCAGACTAAAGTCACTCTTGTGCAGCTGTGCTACCTGGAAAAGCCTGGGGGGTCGGATATCCTAGTGAGCTTCCAGATGCTTTTTTTTTATTTTTTTCCCCAGTTTCTCTTCATTTAAAGTAGGATATTAATTCTCACTTATGCACCCAATTAAATACAGTCAGAATGGAGGATGTGGAGCATCTACCAGATCCTTTGGAATCTTTTTAAACATGGAGGTCTCCAAAGGAAAAAAAAAATCTGTTTGCACAATGCCTTTTAAAATATGGCACATATTACCCCCTACACCTTTCCTCCTGACTCCACTTTCATTTGTTGACTTGTGTATGAAGTTGGATAACAAAGTGCAAGGCCCACTGTGGACTGTGATCAAGCTCTCATGAAGCTGCTACTTAGCTGGGTTCTTAAAATGAAACAAAACAAAACAAACCTAAAATGACTGTAATTAGCAGGGAAAATAACCCTACCCATACCTCAGTTGAAACCAAGTCAACAGAACCATAAGCACATTGCTGACCAAAGGAAAACCATTTGAACACAATAATTATGGATCTCCCCATTTTGGTACTAGGACTTAGCACATCTGGACCTCAGTATTTCCTGCAGGAGTCTATAGATACCTCACCAGCTAGCAGATAAACCCCATAAACTTCTAATAACAAGTAGATAAAATAACTGAAAATCCACAGTCTTATGTTTGCAGAGGGGCCTCAAAAATCTAGGTTTTTTGTGGCCAGGTCTGATTTGCCTTGTGAAGAGGGCACAAAGCCAGTGGGTCGGAAAGGGAAAGCATCATTAGGGCTCACACTCATAGCAGCTTCCACAGAGACCCCCACAGAGCGAGCCCAGCCCCTCTGGACAGCAAGACACTTCCTGATTTCCCAGGGACCAGTTATTGGGTCAAAATAATATATTAAAGCTGAGTGTTGTGCTGCCGGGCTGCAGTCCCCGCGCTCAGGTTACTGTGGAGCGCGGCGGCACCGCGGGCCCGGGTGATGTATTTTTGCTGTCAGTGCTGAAATAACAGTAAATGCGTCTGAGCGGGCCCCACCTGCCGAGCAATATGTTCCCGATCCCTCAGGCAGAGCCGTGTGCTGCTCGGCGAGGAAAAACTTCCTCCCACCCGGCACATGGCAGGGCAGGGACAGACACTCATGTGCTCGTGTGCGGGGTGGGATGTGACATCAACACCCCCGCTGTGACAAGAAACTGCCTCAATCTCGTGTGTTTAGGAAAAAAAAAAGGACAGAAAGAAAGGGTGAGGAGGAAGAAGGGAAAGAATCCCAGCCTGTTAATCACATACATCATTATGGCAATTGGCTCAGAAGTTGGCTCGTTGACGATTGATTCATGAGTTCCTGCTGCAAGCCAAGAAAAGAGAGAAAAGACGGAAATCTCCTTATTTATTTATCTGTGAGTACAGCAGGAGGCTCTCCTGGATGCTGGGAGAGCACAGCCCGGGCTGACCTGTGGGAGGCTGCTCCCTGCCTGCCACGGGAGCTGCCACGGCCACGTCGAGCTTCTCCCAAATCCATGGACACCGTCACTCCCAAATCCATGGACACCGTCACTCTGTGCCTCCTGCAGTGTTCTCATCACAGACAGGAATTAGCAGGGCGAGGAACCAGGCCACAGCCTTTCTCGAGAAGGGGAGGTCTCGTGTTTGTGATGGTGCCTCTGCAAACACCAGCAGGTGAATGCAGATGAGTTTCCTGCTCGTTCATGCAGCATCGCTGCTGTGCTGACGGCCTGCACGGCGATACCTCAGAGAAGCAAAGTACCTCCCAACCCTCAGCACACAGAACAAATGGAAAAGGATGAGCCTCAACCCATCTGGTGAGCCAGTTCTCTGCAGGTCACATTAAACAGCATAATTAATAGTTTTGGAATAAATACGTGCAACCCTCCTGTTTCACCGCACACAATATTTTCAAAGAGCAGCACAATTTGGTGGGTTTTTTTAACTGCTGCATGGCTACAAAGACATAGTCCAAGTGTTAAATTACTTTTCTCTCTCACACCAATTTTACTTGGAAAGAGCTTCACTGCTTCAGAACTGCACTTTGTGTATCATAATAGAACGTAACAATTATTGAGATTTATCTCTCCAGCAGCAGCTTTGCTGTGCCAAATTTCCTATTAAATAGATTCTTCTGAACTTTCACTAACTGCTGTCTACATTGTTATATTATAAAATGAATCCAAATGAATAAACAGTTACGGCTATTTTTCTAGTGTGAAAAAAGGGAGTAAATTTCAAAAAAGGATGGTCATGAAGTATGGACAACAGAGTCCTTTATCCCTACAGCTATTCTTCCTGATATGATTTATACAGTGGGATAGTCGTAAATCAAGAAAGCAATACTATCAGAGGCTCTAAATGTTTCTGGGGTTTGCTACTCAAACATTTAACAGTTGTTTAAAGTTCCATTAATTTGCTTACCATCTATATAGAACGACTAAAACTTCTGTGGTAGCAGCACAACCCTGAGCACATATACAAGGGAACCACACCAGGGATGTGGGGAACAGGCTGCTTAGTTCTATTACTCATGACCACTGCAGATGGCATTTCATTACCTTTGCAGCAAGAAGCTTTACACAGCCTGGGTGGGTTTTTTCTTTCCAGCACTTTACAGCTGGAGTACACATGGAAGTATTTTCTACTTTGAGTGTGCATACCCTTATTATTCCTGTAAGCAAAGATTTTCAGACAACTCACCAAGAACTGACCTCCACTGACACACGGACCTTAACACACCAGCCACACCAAAGGTGTGTCCATGCCCTAGGGAGGTGACACCTCAGGGATAACAACTCTAAAATCTCTCCTTGAACAACTTGGCTTCATGCTGAGCTGGATGGGCACCCCCTGACTGCAAGGTTTGGGTTTTTCAGTTCTAGGGACTAAAGTAATTCTGATGCTCTCTCCTTTGAAGCTCCTTGCTCATAATGTTGTAAAATGAAATCAGTTTGCTCCCACTGGCCCCTGAACAGCCCTCCCATGCTAAAGACTTATGGACGCTGCTAATCTGTGACAAAACCAGGAAGTGTAATTAGTCCTGTCAAACCATCTGTCAGGCCTGAGAGACTTGGATGATATTTGGGAAAAGCATCTAAACATGTGTGCGCTTGTCCCAAGTCCCAGGCCATCCAAGCTTGGCCAACAGCTGGGTAAAACAGGATTGGACACTTCTGTTGAAAAGGCCAGAGAAAGAAATAGCTGCTACCACAGAAAATACTAGTCATAGTCACTTCAAAATCCTGTTACAAATGATCAGCCCAGAACTGAAAGCACCTGGCAGTAATTAAAACTGCACAGAACCACTGCTCGAGAGCTGTCATGGGGAGATCAGCTTCACAATCTGCATGGTTTGGCTCACCATTAAACCACCTTCTACACCTGCACCACCAGCAGCTCTCCAAGAGGAGTTCCTGGGGGACACAGAAAGCCAGAGCTGGAATCAAGGGGAAGGTGTCAGTCCCAAAGGAAGGCCCAGCCTAGAGAGGCTCTAAGAGACACTCTCTCCCAGGAGGAATTAGCACGACTGGTGCTCACAGCAGCTCGAGAGCTGTTCTGTTTTGCCAGGAGAACTCAAGTGGTTCCCTTATCACCTCCAAGAAAACATTTGATACATTTCACAGCAGAAATATGAAAGGAAAAGGAAGGGGGGAAACGTCAGGAGAGCATTTCTGTAACCTCCACCCTGCCACGGGACACAGCACACAGATTGGGTGCTCAGATATCAACACAGAATGTAATGAATAACAAAAGGAGGCTGAAAATCATTCAGATCTGGTCAAGTCAGAGATCCCAAGGCAGGCTCTGACAGCAGCTTCTGACTGACAAGAACTTGGTGGGCCAAACAAACAAAGTGTGCACTTACCACTGAGGCTTGTTAATTGGTGTGGTCAGTGATGCCCAAGGGCCAAAGCCATAGTTAAACAAACTGCACTTGTTGTACAAACTGTCCATAAACACCATGACAATGATTTGGGTTAAGTTTGCGTTTGCCAAAATTTGCTGCTATTTCAAAGTAAATGTTTCTCACAGAAGAATCATGACAGAGTTGAGAAAAACGCTGAGAAGCTCTGGAGAAAAACCAGAGTGTTTGCTTTTCCTTTAATGGTTTTACTGGTTTGGAAGACTGTCAATGACTTCTCCCTGGGATGGGCATGGGATGATCTCACAATCAGTTACCCTGCTGCAGTCCAGAAGGGATGCAGGTTACTGAGGAAACAGCCAATTTTTTTACCACTCCAGTTTGATTCCAAGTACTTTGATTCAAATCCCTTTGTCATTTGAGACAGTTTCTGGGTGCTCTGCAAGGACCAGTGGCTGAACCCCACTGCACACACAAGACAGGCTCATGTTCACAAAGCCATACACACATACAGCCATCTCTGGTCTAAAAACAGGTATTCTGATGTAAATTCATTTTCACACAGAACATTATGAACAGTATGAAGAGGAACAAACACAAACTCTGTCTGGGAGCACCTCTGCCACCCTCCAGGCCATGATGTAAGTCACGAGGGCATGAATTTGCACCACAAATACTTGCACCTCTGCACATCAAACAAGAAGCAAGTCTGGATTCACAGAAGGACCCAGAGCAGCCCAGACTGGGTTTTTATGTTAAATACTCAGCTTTGTATTTCAGGACAGAAATTACTAATAGTGTCACCACACCAGGCATGGTTAAAGATGTGGTCAAGCTTTATAAAAATGTCACAATCCAAGTATCTTAAATGCAGGATGCATTCAATTGTTCAACTCTTTATCTGCTTTTACACTCCATCAAAGCTTGTATGTTTAGACAACCTTAAAAAAAAATCAGAGGATCCGATTATTTACAATCACCATCCAGCTGTAGTTAAGAAAAATGACAAAGCTTTTCAATTTTCAGGGATGGGAGAGTGTGCTGTGACCTTTCCAAACACTGACAGACACTAAAAGGCCTCTCAGTTGATTTAACCAGGTTTCTTGAAGGCACTACGTGCACAAAGGGAACATGTGCAGGGATAGAGAGTGAGTGTCCCCGTGGTACTGTCATATATACCAAAGCTCTACAGATTATTAATACATGGGCTTGCCCCCTTCATTCTACAAGAGCTCTTGTAATGCCTCAAATTAATTGGAGGAGAGTTCAGCAGCTCCAAAGAGATGATTAAGATCAATTATTAATTCATCTTCCTATTCTTTTATCTGTATTAAACTTCAAGATGAGAATCCAACTAATGAAACAACAATTATAATAAAAATAAATGGTACAAAATGAGCTCTTCACTAAAAAAAATAATTAGAGGAAATAATTTTTGCATGTTCTAAATTCTTCAGTCAGACTATCCTGTTGTATTCAATTTATATGAAAGAAATATAATCACACTTTCTCTTTGCAGGAAACAGATGTTATTTTCTGATTTTTCTTTTAGGGAAAATAAGACAAGTGGAGTTTCAGTGGAGTGCCCTCAAGAAGTTCAGGAGTGGCACAAAATGTAGGCTACAAACAATAAAAAGAGATGTCCTGTGTGTGTCTTAAAAGGACCAAGAGTTTGTAGATCCATGTAGTGGCTGAGGAGGGTGTTTGTTTAAGATCTGTGTTTGCTGGAGTTCTCTGGAGGATCAGAGAGTGGGCATGAGAGATTTTCACATCTTAACCAAAGAGCCAGAATGTGAAAGACATGAAGCAGGAGTGGTACTGAGCTGGTACTAACAAACAGAAACAAAGAACCGAGAGGTTAAAAATGTTATAACTATAATCCTCTTTCCCTTTCAACTGCCTGAGCTTTAGACTTTTAATCCCAAGAGCTCTCCAGCTTTCTGCTATGTCTCCTAGGAAAACCAGAGAAGTCTGGATCTGATATTTCTGAAAGAGAACACGCACAAAAAAAAAAAAAAAGGGCAGCCAAGAACTAAACAAACAACCTTTCAAAACGTTTTGTACGACCTAATGAAGCAAATGGGACACAGGCAGACGGCTTTTTTCCCCCCTCCTCCCTTGCAGGTCACCTTTATCCATGACACACAGCAACAAAAGCAGCAAAATGAAAGTTAAGGCCAGCAGCCTGTCCTTAGCCCGTCCTGCTGTGCTCTGGTTCCGCGGGGCGCTCAGATTAATGTGGATGTCACACGGCATATGCTGGAAAAACGTGGCTCCGCAGGATGTGGGAAGGATGGAGGGGTGAGGCTTTGGGCATCCTCATCAAGGTAAAGCTCACAGGCCTGAAATGGTACATCTCCACGGACTCAGGCCTTTGAAACTTGGATGCCTTCCCTCAGATTCGCAGGCAGGAGCATTGTGCTGTGGAATTTGTGCATCTGGCTTCCCTGAGCATGGAGTTATACGGCTCTGCCTGAGCACTGCTGCCTTTGTTTTTAAAACAACACATGCATTCCCAGGTATTGTGAACATGCGGAGATCCCCCAGATCCCTGATCTTCACAGTCAGGTGCACAATGCAACACAAAGCTTTTGTATGAGCTGGTTTTTTATCTTGCAGAGCAGACAAAAGGCTTCTCAAATAAGCAGAACATAAAAGAGTAATGTGTTGTGCAAATGCTAAAGCAAATTACTGGGGGGAAAAACAAAGTCTAGTGTGAAAACAAGCAGATTTTAATGTACAAACCTTGTTTTCCAAGACTTTTCACACAATATTCTGAATTGGAAGGGACCCATGAGGATCATTGAGTCCAGGTCTTAAGGGAGCGGCCCGTCGGGGGATAAAACCCACACCTTGGTGTTATTAGCACCATGCTCTGACCAAGTGAGGTAATCTGAGGGCTTTTTGGCAGTTATTAGAAGGTAAGAGCTATGAAAGTACAAGTCTTCATACATTTCACAGAAGGACAACGGCTGCACATTTAAAATGACAAGTACTCCCGTTACCTCGGGGTCAAACCCCATTTTCACAGTATCTCAGTTTAAATCTGTTATAGCTATAGTATCAATAACTGGAATATCTGCTCAGTAACTCTTCAAATCATGTGCTGTGCTCAAAATTGGGTGCAGAAGCTAAAATGATCCCCAGAGATTAAATCAAAGTAGAATGAAATCAAACATCAAGAGTTAGCTTCTGCCACCGACCTCCATCTCAGCAAACAGAGCCCTGCCCCAGCTCTGCTCCAGGCATCTGCCCTCAGGACAGCTCAGCTGTGCAATTCCTGCAACCAGCCTGGAGTAGGAGGTGAGCAGGGTCTAAATTCACCTTTGGGAGCTGGACAGAGCCCTTCAGCTCAGCGTGCAGGAGCAAGAGTCAGGGGAAATGAACCACCTCTGAAAGCCCAGCACTGAGTCCTGCCCTGGGAGCAGGGAGGGAACTGGGGCTCAGCTTCTGGTTCTTTCCCATGAGCTCCCAAGACATCAGCAACTGACTGTGCTCTCTATACATTCAGTCACTGAAGCAGAAGCCAGATGACAGGATACTTTATTTTTTCTTTAAATAGCAGCTCTTGGTAGTTTATAAACCACATCAGAATGTACTCCTGTTGCATTCAAGATGCCCCAGCAAACTCTGAGCTCCCTAAAAGAGCAACAGGATGCTCCCTTAATTACAGGACCAGCACTCCCTGTTTCTAGGGGCAAAGCTCCAAACAGGCTGGGAGTTCTTTCTGGGAGCCTGTCTGCCCCTGGCAGCCTCCACAAGGGCAAGGCAAAACTCTGTTGGAGGGGCTGGATCTGAATTTGCAAACAAGAGAGGGAAAAAGGAGAAAAGCAAACTGAAGCCCAACCCCCATAATCCTAGTTAGCCAGTCTTCATGCTGGAGAGGCTTTATATCCACATGTTTTAAGAAATGTAAAGGGAACCATAAACCCAATTCAATTTAATTGGGTGTTCTCCTGACAGAACAGTTATTAATAAGATTGCATTGTACAAACCTCAGTGAAATCCCAAATGCAGTCAGAGACACTTGCAAAAACATTTAACACCCAGCAAGTAACATGCTGCTGGATTGATGCTCCTCTCCTTTGCTCTTCCCCCTCCAATTCTCTCTCTTCTTTTATCCAATTATCAAATAAAAAAAAAATAAAAAAGAGGCAAAAAAACTCACTCATCTCGAACAGCTCCTATAAATTATTCACATGATATTACAGTGTATGTCAGCAGTCTCACAGTGTTTAAAAAACTTAACTACAAGCCAATTAAAATGTAAACTGAGAAAGACGGATTGGGTTGGGTCGCTCTGGTGTGAACTTGAGCAGCTCATAACAATACACACAACTTCTAGACCTGCTAATTTGACAGCTACTTTCATCAGCAGACGTTTTTTCTGTCTTTCTTTCCTTTCCTTTTTTTTTTAATGTAGTATTTCTCAGAGGACAAGTCAGTCTGTATCCAGCAGAGAAATCCCCTGGGTCCCACAGTGCTGTACAGGCACTTGGGGTTTGAGCTACTCTCAGGTTCAGATTTGGGTTGTACAGTGGGAAAGGGGCAAAGGGACCTTCCCCTTTTGCCGAAATTCAGCAGTTACTGAAATTTTACAACTAAATTACAGCAATTCAAGCGACAGATTTCTTTAAAAAAGCCCCTAATTTCTCACAAAAATAAGAATTCAGCGCATTCGATTTATACAGCAAAATAAACACCTTCCAAAAGAGACATTTTGGATTAGCCAGTGTGTGCATCTGTGTAGCAACACTGGACATCTGCCTAAATTGCTTACTGCTGGACTGCTGAGTAAGCCAGGCACCAATTAGCTGTTACAGTGATAATGACACTAATTTTAATCTTCATGGGTTAATTACAAGAGCACCGTGAAGTCAGATTGTGAACTCGGAGTCAGAAAGATCGAGGGAAACCTCAAAACCTGAAAGCATTATGGACATAAAATCAATATTTAACCAGGGAAATTTAAGGTGTACCAAGCTAAAACTCTAATCAAGGAACCAGAACACCTTGATTTCCTTCTGCCCCACAGTCCTGGATCGATGGGCCACCCCAAACCAGCCATTCCCTGATCTGTGGGAACACTGGGTTGTAAGAGTTCCCCTGCTCCCAGAAAGAGAAGCAATCATTACTGTTTCCTGCTTTTCCTCTCTTTAAGGAAGGTGAAACCTGTCAAAGGTTATTCTGGGACCACGAGAAACTCAGCTAATACAGTCAGTGCCTGCACTGCCAACACACACCCCAGCACCCTGACTGGATCTGGCGTTCTCCAGTCATCCTAAATTACAGGTTAATTAGTCAGAAGAGCAGCAAGGATGTATTTCCTGCAGGCAAAAAGGTTTGCACATAGTGCAGACAGCAGCATCCTCCCCAGCCACGTGTGCTAGGCTTGAGAAATAGGAAGGAGCAGGGCGGAGGCCAAGTCTACGCTCCCTTCCCTCACAACATTAATCCAAGATGAGTGAGTCCACCAGCTAAAGACCAAATCCCAAAGAAAGCTGGACACAGGGAATGGCCATTAGAGTGACATTGTTCTGAGATGAAGAAAGAGAAAAAGGCATTTTTTTTAGAATAGCCAAAGTTTTGTTGTAACCAAAACTACTGTAGTTGCCTGCTTGGAGATTTCTAGTTTCAGCATTTTAAATTTTCCATTTAGGGGGAAATAATAGTATGACATTTTTATATTCCATTCTTAACCTGAAGTAGTTTTAAGCAATGTATTTCCTGCAACATGAACCAACTCAGACTGTCCAAACAGCTCTGTCTGCAGTAACCAAGAGGGGACAAATGCAATGCCCAGCCTTTGGGAAGGAGCCCAGAAAATCCAAGTCTGGAGTTTACAGCCACATGCAGCTCTTTGCTCAGGATTGAAGCAAATCAACAGATTAGCATCAAGAAAGAATAGCTCACTCTGCTCCAAAACTGTCTGCATGCCTGGGAGTGCTAAGCAGAGATGGCACAGCAGTTTTGTTACAAATGTTCTGTATAAAATGGGAAATGAGAAACAAAGCAAGAGCCATTTTTTTGGTTCATCTATTACAAGAACAAAAACAATATAGGCAAAACACTGTAACTGTTATATATAAAATCATGAAAATACATTGCCCTAATGTTTTTTTATCCCCCATTATTCTCATATCTTAAAAGTTATATAACTTTCTATAAATTAAAGCACTTTGAAGATCCAGTGAAACTACTTTTCAAAGGAAAATAAAAAGGAAAATAGGGAGCAACCTTTGAACACTCCCAAATCCTCATTTGTGGAATGTGCATGAGACAGGAATAGAACAACCCAACAGGATTCATTTTTACTGATCCAAGTCATGCCATGACTGTAAATTCTGTGCTGGTCAGACAGCTGGAGGAGTTTTCATTTCAGGCCCAGGAAGCAGGGCTTTATTTCTACCAGCATTCACTGCACAGTTTTTCTTTCTGCAAGGCATTGAGAAAATGAAGGGAATTAGGATGTGGCATCTGAAATGACAGCTCCCTGAAAACACTGTTTTCTCTATCCCTGAATTTGAGTTTTTCTATTGATCTTTCCTGCCTTCCCTAATTCACCTCCATTCTGGTGGTGACAGTGCTGATCATACCTGTCATCTCCAGTTCTTCTTGATCCCGTATGAGAATCTGAAATTCAAGACCTTAAATCCCAACAATGAAAGTTCTCACTGCACTAATAACCACACACCAGAGATGCTCCTGCAGCACAGGCAGCGCTTGAGCAGGGGCTCAGAAACCTCCTGGCTGGCATCACACATTGTTTTCACAGTTGCTTATTTCAATGAGGGTTTTTCCTTTCCTTTTTTTTTACAGCCTGTTGATGAAGAGATGCTCTTCTTTCACTTTCCTTTAGAGAAAAATGATTGGATTCTGCAAAGTAACTTAATCACAAAAGCTACAAGATCCTGGCTTTGAGAAATTTGTATTTTCTCCGTTCACTGTTTTTTAAGCTAATTATTTTACAGCACTTGTGGGAATTTTATCAGTCCCATCACTCCACCTTATTTAGATATCCAGTCCCTGTGAACAGACAGTTATCCTAAGTCTATGCACAGAAAAACTGTCGTGGTTCTGTCTTAGGGTTCTTGCCTGATAAATGCCTTAAGAACAACATTCCTACTTACACCAGCTCATTACAGTGGAAAGCATTATCTTACAATTGATCTTATCTCTGTGTTAAACACTCTCAGCATCATGTCAACCCTCCAATATGGCCAATTATTAGATAATAGTGCCCACTTCCACATGTCTTATTACTGAAATGGCAAGATCAATAATTAAGAGAACAGAGCCCCATTAAGTGCCGTCACATGGAATGAAAAAATGAAATTACCCCACCCTACTTCTTCTGCTGACTCTGAACATACCAGACTTAGAAACACCCAAATTCACCAGTGCTTCAGGAAATTTTTTTCATCTCCAGCTCTACCTTCACCAGAATTTTTTGATGAATAGAAAGAAAAAAAAAAATCTCTATTTCCTGTGTGTATTTTATCTCATTTTAAAAAAGCAACAAAGTTCTCCCTACTCTGTTTGAATGTTCATAATTCCATGATTGACTACAAGTCCCTTTGCTTATTTTTTTGACAATTGGATACAATCTACAAGCTTCCTTTTCTCTTTTTCTGTTTTCTTTCCATTTTGGTGGGTCCTGGTCCATAGGTATTATACACATGCCTCAACATTTCAGCTTTTAGTCTTTTATTCACATTACAGAATTACCTGTCTGATTGCCTTTTAGCCTTTGGGGCTGGGTCGCAACATATGATATAAAAATACATCAGTTTTAGTGGCTGAATTAAAATATTGATTAGATATCTAAACTGGACATCAATTCACTCCCTCAACTAATAAAAGTAGACATAAAATTCAGAATGTTAACCCTTCTTTGAGACAAGTGATGTGCTTCAGCAGGAGCTAATTTTAGCAATTTTAATGTTCTGTCAAGGTTAGGCAGAAGGAAGAAAAATTCACACATAAAATATATTTACTTGCACTACAAAAAACCATCTTATGGTATTCATTTTGTCTCTCAAAGTCACGTCAAGAGAATTTGATCACTTCAATAAAAGGACTATTTACAGAGTGAACAACTAGCAAATCATCCACTCAACCTGTGCCCAGAGAAGTTAAATGCTAAAAGGAAATCACCCGTCGTGTTTTGTGGAAAAACCTAAAACACGTGACTTCTGTCTTCCTTATTCAGCCTTGGCATGGTGAAACTCTTATTTTGGGGGGTTTTGTACTGCTTTCTAGCACAACTGTTTGATTCAGTACAGTTTACACTGTACAACAAAGTTTCCATCATCTCGTAACATCCACGTACTAAAAACCAGAACATTTTTAAGTGTACTTATTATTTTTTTTTGCTTGTAATGTCCATTTCACTGTTCAAAGTTTGCACAGTAGGAAAATAATCTTCTCTGAACTGAAAAAGGAGGCAAAACCTATGTACTCTTATACCCCTAGAATGCCTAACCCAGAGACATACAAGTTTTTCACTCTTTCCAAATACTTTAAGATGTTGCTTTCTAAACTTCTGAGGACTCACAGAAAATGTCCCTTACATGAGTAAATGTAGCTTTTTTAAAATTAACAACCTGCCACTTCCTGGGAAACTCTACTCAAGAGGAACCTATCTAATACATTAATGTAAGGAATGGGAATTACCTCCAAAATCCTCACCTTGATTATCCTTTTTTTGCCTGGAAATCACAGAAAAATTCCCCTTTGTGTAGTTGAAAGGAACTGGGCATAATTCTGATACACTCATTGACCTCAGTGAAACAAAATGCTTTCCTTATGGTAAAGAGTAAAAACAAGTACGGGAGCGTTTACTGGAATTTTCACACTCAGGCCATATAAAAAATCTGGCGAGAAATCAAACTTTGTCCACACCAGTTGTCCAATGCTGAGCTATTTCCTTAAGCCTTTGATGTTCTCCATTTTGCTCTTTTACTCCTCTTTTCCTCATTCTGGAACACTCACCACCTTATCTTTGGGCCAGAAAATGAGGACACACGGACGTTCACCAGAGAACTTCTGTGTGACTGTGTCACGGAATAACTGGAAATCCCTGAGAATAACAAGCTTTGCTATAGCACAGTGATTCCAGTCAGACATGGGTGTTGAAACTTTGATTCCTAGATTTATATACTCGGTCAGGTGAGTTTAAATTACGCAATCACAGGGGCTACACTTTCACAAATCTGTACAATTGCAGGATTTGAGCTTTTTATTTGGGAGGAATTCCATAGGTGCATGTCATTCATCTCCAATCCGAGCCAAAGCACACATATGGATGAGCACCTACTCCCCACTCCTTCCAAAGCCACAGAGACATTTTTACTCTGAATACCAAAAGGGAAGGATTCTCTGCTCACTACACACTTCCAAGCTGGTTGTTTGTGCCAGAGCTGCTTCACCCATTTTTAATTGCCACCACCATAAATGTCAAATTTTGTATTACAAGCAATGAGTCATGTCTGTGTTAATGACAAAGAAAATACTTTATGGAGCAGATTCAAGGTTTGCACAATGCCCAGATCATCTCCTTTTTTTAATATGCTAAGAAACGTCTGCAGTTCTGGACTTTTCAGGAAAAGATCAGCAGGGCTTCCACAATAATCACTTGAGACTACAGATTAGTCTTCTGTATTGCCAAAAAGATGTTGAAATCTGTTCTCAATCAGTGCTGTCTCCCTTAAGGAAGGGGGGGAGAGAAAGGTGGGAAAGTAAAGATCATGTTTTTGAAGTTCTCTGCTTTTAGCAAGTTCTGTTCTATTTAATAGCTTCCAGAGTCAAGAAGGTCTCAGGTAGACCTGACTTACCTAACCACATGAGCAATTAGTTCCTCCAGACACTATGTCTGTTGTAATGTAGTTCACTTAACTTCACATGGTGAATCAGTTCACTTTGATGGTGGGTTTTTTCCCTTCCCTCCTATTATTTCTCTTCCTTGTCTCTCGGTAGCTGCCTGTCTTGACACCTGACCTCCACTTGCTCCATGGATTGACTGCTTCAGGCATGGTTAGGGAATTAAAATCTCTGCCCATTCCCTTGGGAACCTGAATATACCCCCAAGTTCATTGTAAAATCCAGGCCTTGCAAATGCAAAAGGACCACTGCTTCCCTTGGCTTGGTTTAATATAAGTTTGATTAAAAATGTGATTGCTGTTTCCAACACCGACTAAAGGGAGACATCAGTTCTGATGGATTTGCCTGGGCCCACAGCCACAGCTGGTGGTTTCAAACACAACTCAAAACTTATAAAACCCAGCAAAAACCTGCCTGACCTAGCAACAGAAATTAGCACAAAAAGCTACTTCACATTCTTTGATTTACTTTAAAGCCAAATGTTTTGATAGTCTGCCTAATTGGTCTGGGATTTTGGAACAAAATTCAGAGATTAACTGAACAGGCAATAACACTAACAATGCTCCAACAGACAAAGGGCAACCACAGCTAATTGAACTGTTTGCTGAGGTATCAGCACACCCAGAGCCATGGCAGAGGGAAGGTGCTGCCAAGTACTTGTCTCCCATTGTATAAAAATGTCACTCAGGCACTTGAGTGCTGTTTCCTTCAGTCTGTCACCCCTGTTCCTAACAGAGAGTACCCGTTGCTGCACCTAATCCACTTGTCATCGAATCTTGAGTCAATAAAGACTATTTTGTCTTTTATTTTTGGAAGCTGTGCAAATTTATACTTCTTTCCTCAAACATCACCTTAATGAGACTAGTTTAAGGCTTGGTAAAAAAAAAAACCAACTCAACCTCCTAAAACTTTCCTGATCTGCATTTGTTAAATGGTCAGCATGTGGAGACAATGTAGTAAATATCTACAGGCCTCAAAGCTTAATAACCTTCCTCACCAATGCAAATCCAGCCAACTGAAATACTTTTTGTTAAAAGGACTGTCTGCAGCAGGGATTTTAATGGGAGCACCATGTTCACTACAGATTCTTTTTAATCAAGGCTTATTATTATTTTTTAAACATTACATTCAAGTGAAATTTAAAGTATGTACTTTACAGGAATCCAAAGCATGTTGTGATTCCGGCCCTTCACCCCACAGACACTCCCCAGGCAGTACATCCAGCCAGGTCACTTCACCAGTGCACTGGTTATTCAGTTCCTGCCTGTCCTGTGACACACATCCCCCATGGTTTTGTTCTGTTCAGGCATTTCTTTGGGCTGCTGCTGCTCCAGAAGCTTTAATCTCATTTCTAATTGCCAGGACTACTGCGCATGGGATAGAGCGCAGACAGACAAGGGAAGGAATGACAGTGTCCCTAAGAGTGCTCTGAAATCCCAGCAATGAACCCAGCAGAGCCCTGAGACCCTGCAGCTTCCTGCCCTCTTATCCCCCACATCCCAGACTGCCCCTGCTCTGGAGACTCACCAGGCACAGCAATGAAACTGCAGACACTGGAGATGAAGGACAAATTCAAGCACCTGTTCCCCATCTTAGGGGCAATAAACTTATAATTTGCCTCTGCTGCAGAGAAACTTTGCTTTAATGCTATGTATTTAGAATTTGCTGTCAGACCTGGCTCAAAGTCCCCATATCTGAATTCTTCACAATGCTGTCAAGTTAACATGTTCATTTAACTCTGTTCATTTACCTCCAGCTGAAGTGTACTGGATCAATTTTCCATCTTGTCTATATGCACAGGGAGTCTATTACCATCTCAACAAGACATTTCTGTTGACCCCAAGAGACGCCGTTTGCATCAGTAGCACGTGCAGCTAAAGCCCAGAAAGATGATATTTCTTGGATGTACTTTTTCCAATTTCAGTCATCAAGAGCCACTAATGCTCATAAAAACTGTTTTTCCATCCCATCCATCCATTCCTATCCATACCACAGCCTCCTGCTCAAGGCTTGAGCAGTTTGCAGGTGCCACGGAACTGATGTAGATAACTGGCTGCTTACGGAGCAACTGCTTCCTGAAACAGGCAACTCCAGGACTGTTCCTCAGAAATGAAACACAAATGACTTCCAGGTAAATCAGTCATCTCCTTAAAGGACCAGTTTCTGGTACTACATTAACAGTGATGGCAGTCTGCTCCATGAGGGGCTGATTGCACAGCACTCACTTCACATGGAATGGCTGTGGGCAAGAATATCAGCATCTATGATTCTATTCTCTGACTGCCATGATGAAGAGACAATTTGGAGAGATTATGAAAAACATTTATCAAGAAGACACTGAATTTCACCTGCACTATTTAATTCCAACTACTTTCAACTGTGTAATGTGGGCTACAAGGTTCCCACAGATTATGTACTTCCACTGCTCTGAGGGAATGCACAATGCCATCCCTGAATTCCTGACACTTCTCCAAAGAACAGGGTTGTAAAGCTTTTTGTAGAAAATGGAAACACTGCTCTAGGTTGCAACAAAGCCATTAGAGGAGGAAGAAGAACTCAGGTTAGCAAGCAGAGAATTGACTGATGCCAGTGCAACCTGAACAGGGATCTGCCATGAGCACTGGGCTAAAAAACCTTTCCCCAAACAGGGCCAGTTCAATGTACATAAAACAAAACAATGACAGAAATGGGAACACTTTTTTACAAACAAAAGCATTCCCCAGGAAAAAAAAAACCCACCAGAATTTAACTGCAGGAGTATTTAATAAGAAACAGCTTGTTCCAGTCTCTTCTTCATTTAATTTAAAATAAACATAAACCAGAGCTCTCCTACACAACATGATCATTCCCTCAGAAGAAACAGAATGGAATTCAAAGGTCACCCTAAAAGTTTGGCTGTTGGAAAGCTGAGGAAGAGACTCTTGTCTCTCAGTGATCCTCAAGGAGTGGCTGGTCTGTCCTCTCACACACAAAGTGCAGGAATCCCTATTGCAAAGTTCCCCAGCTCCTCAGCTCCACCACAGACTTGATGATAACCCAATCCATCAATCCCAACCATCAGCTCAGCACCCCAGTGACCACTGGAACAGGCCCTGCAGCACAGCCCTGGGATTTGTCCTCTGGCCAAGGCAGATCCTTCTTAAAACTTTCTTCCCAGTCACACTAACAGTGACAAGGACCTCGAAGCAAATGGGAGGGCAGTGAGTCAACTTCAATTATTTGTCTAAAGCTATTAAAGTTCAGGGCAGGCTCTGCAGAGCGCCCAGAGTGTCACTGCACACGCTGACAGCACAAGCTCTACAGAGTTCAGCCAAAAGCACACATGCATTTCTGACTGCGCCAAAAAATAACCGTATCAGAATAACTTCCAGGCAACCCACTGGCCCAGTTTCACCTACCTCCATTAATCAGTTAGCCAAAACAATTCTCCTGTTTTCCTCTATCTAGTAACCAAATTGCAGCGTGGTGTTAAAACTCACAAATGTTCTTATAAAGACCAGAGTGGAAGGAAGAAACTCTCCAGGCACCACAGCGGCTTTTAGGTCACAAGCCCAAGTCCACCCCGAATTCTTGCTGTGCCACATGTGAAAGCCTGAGCTGTGCTGCAGCAGCTCCCTCGTAACACTGACCACTCCAAAAAGCCTGTGAGGAAACCTGGCAAGAAACTCCTTCTACAACAACAAACCAGGCTTGCAATAAAAGCCATCTGCAAAAGTGCCAATTATCCTTCTCCTCAAATGATTATGTTCCATCCAGTTTTGCTGACAAGCAAGTTATGCCACATTTTAATAGGCAATAAAATGTATTATTAAATAATTAGTAGCTAAGAAACAGAAATTAGAGGGCACTTCCTTTCACATACATCCCCCAGTACTTCAAACTATTGATTTAAAGGCAACTCGATCTTCTAAAGAGGACAAAATGAAACCTGATACAGCAGTTTACTGGGAGACATTTACAAGGCTAATGATTGTTCCCAGAGAAATGAAGCAGAGAGGAATTCTAGAGAATTCTACCCTGCTCTGTTTTGTCTGATCTGTCTCAAAATTCCCCAAAGAGCTAAAATTTCTCCAAATCTGTTCCTTGCTCTGAGCCCATTAATTACAGTGTTAAAGGTAAAGAAGTATTGATGTCTCTCCCCTGCTCCCTCCGTTCCCCCCCCAGGTAATGCTGGTACTTGCTCAGCCTTCAAGGTATGGCTGCACTAACTGAGAAAAGCCCCACTAAGACCAATTAAGGCCTTTACTAAGAGGCTGAAAAGAAGACAAATGGAGGCAGAAAGCCCGATTACAAGGAACCTTTGTACAGATGTAAAGCAATTAGAAGAGTCTCAAGGGCTGGCCAGTGCAGTACCTGCTAGTAAAGGATTTTACAGCTTGTCTAAACTTGGAACAATCTGTCTCTCTCTCTTTTGGGCTGAGTGTTAAAGTGAACCCTGTATTAGTGTCATGTATCGGTTGATAGCTCGGTATTGGTTTCCCTGAGCATGTTAAATCTGTAATGCTGGTCTCCAGCTCCCTCATGGATGACAATAGTGTTACACAGTCAGCTCTAACTTACAAGGAAAGAGGATATGCCTGATGTTAAAGCATGATAAAAACCAGAACCAGGTCTTTCAACCTTCTTTTATTTCCCTAATGCTAAACCCTAGAATGTCTCAAATTTACTGCACCGTGCTGCATAATGTGGCACAGAATGTGTGAGAAGTGAAAATGTTTGTACTGCCATTCTAATAATCAAAATAAATTCTGCAGTGACTCGGTGTAAGGCAGCTTCTAATCTCAGGTGACTCTTACTTTTTAAAGAATAAAAATAACATAAAAGATACACTTCCAAGATATGAAAACTGACCAACCAAATGGTACCTGAGAAGTTCTCCAATACTCAGGTATCCCCAGATGACCCAATACACGCAGACCCCCCCTTGGCCCACTTTCCTCTCCCCAGCCCTACAGATGATTTCACAAGTCCAGCTCCCCAAAATCCAGTAGGACCTGCCATAGGCAGCTGCCTCCTAACTACCCTCCTAATTCATTAATGGGCAGTCTGCTTGGCTCTGGTATGAAATGCAGCACTGCCTGGATGGTGATGATGGCTCAGACTGTGAGAGTCCACCTACCCACAGCTGGCCTGGCATCTGGATGGCAGGAAGGGCATGGTTGAGATGTCCTGGATCCTTTGGTGCAGCACAGAAACCAGGAAAGTACCAACATAAATGCCTTAAACACTTGGCAGACATTTGTGTGACTGTACCTGCCCTGGGTACCTTCAGCCCTTGGCATCAGAAGGATGTGATGCAGTCCAGGCATCTGCAGCCAAGGGGATTTTGTCATACAGTGATTTCTTGTCATGCATTCAGGCCATCAGAGGAACAACACCTGGTGTCTCCATAGGGCAACAGACCCCAGGGAGCCACGAGAGCAAAGTCACCCCAGCTCCACACAAGGGACACTGGAGGCTCAGGGACAAAGCTCCTCTGGGTCAGTGGCCACCCTTCCTGTACAGAATTAGGCTTTAAAGTAACTGGCCCATGTGAAACAGAAATTGGAGGTTACTGGTCTGTGTAGGATTTCCTATGATTATATTAATGCCTCCCAGGGGCTTTGCTTTTTCATCACTCATTAAGGTGGATGCAGAAAGGACACAGAGCAGATGTATGAAGAGGACACAAGTTGCTGGTGACCTACTTGCTGCTCAGTTTACAATGTCTGACAATGAACAAACCTTCTGAGGAAGCTCTGGTAAAGAAAGATTTCCTGCAATAGTTTCATCAGAGATAAATAGTATAATGCTATGTGTTTAAGCTTTTTTCCTTCCCTTTATCCATAATTTTTTGAGTTAGAGACAACTCCTTAAAAAAAAAAAAGTGAATAACTTCTGATAAAAGATTCAACATTTTTTATTAGGAAATGTTTTTCCAGAGGAGTAAGTACTCATCAGTCCCTGCTGTGCTAGAAGGGATGATCTGTGGTACAATCTTAACCACCAACCTGATAAATTCTTTTGAAAATCTAACGTGCCTAGATAGACCTGAGCTCATTCAAAAATCTAGTTTCTCCTGAAAATGAGGTGCAGGTAAAAACAAAGTAGCACTCTAGTACTTTACACTTGAAATTCAAGTTTAGGCATGTCTGAGGCTTAAGTAAAATGAATCTGGACACCCATCACGGGGACCCTTCACACCACAACCACAAGTCTAAAGGGTTTTGTTGTTGGCAAAACCAACAGTCAGCAGAGCTGCTGCTGGCCAGGGTTAAAAGCTATAAAAGCACCTTCAAACAGCCACCTCTCCCAGCCAGTCATGGTGCTAAAAAATTCAAATGCACAGAGATTATTTCAGAACAGTAGCCCAGAAAACAGTACACCAGGCCATCATCTTTAGTAATGAGGCCAGCAGCATACCTTTGCTCCCTGAATTATTTAAGGGCACATTACTCACATGCTGAACTTTGTACTGAATGGCAAAGAGGAGAGGGCTAAAGCACCATCTCAATGCAAACCAAACCGAGTCTACTTAAAATCATTTTAGCAGGTGTATCATGCTACATTTCAATGAGGTTCTCCAAAGAAGAAACCCTTTGTGGCCATTATCTCTCAGAGCAACTCGCTGTGCATTCAAATATTTTGAATTCAGCTTCCATTTAAAAACTCAAAAGATCACATGCAAGGAATAAGTTCTTAGAAAAAAGGTGGATCACATCAGACACCTGCCAGGATTCAACGGGATTCTCTGTGCCCCTCTACAGTCCTGTCACTGACAGTGGCCACAGACAGAATTTGCCACCTTGTGCTCTCAGCAATACGGATTTTTGATTCTGTGTATCTTTCCCCTTCCCACACATACAGGCACAGTTTGCCTCGGGTAAAGCCAAGGCAAAAACCACTCTCCCTAGTGCTCTGTCCATGCTCTGGGCTCTGCACCTCCCCCAGCTGAACCCACTCCCTTGAGTGCCCAACAGCAGCATCTCTGGGATGCTTTCTTGCAATATGGGAAAAAGGTTTTGAGTGCTTTTGCACGACACTGTAATTTGCCTGAATGAAGCAAAATTGCCTGTGTTTCCCCGAGCCTGTTCCACAAAGAGGCATTCACCAGCCATTTATTTCCACGGTGTCCTGCCAAAGCTTTGCTAAAAAGCACACTCCAAATTTTGCTCTATTGATATATAAATACAGTCACTTCAGCTAAAGAGCCATCAAGTCACTCAAGGCTTGGTAACTTGATTAAATCTATATTAAGGCAGCAAGTTGTTCTGAATGGCCTTTAACACCAAGGTGGGAAATAATTAAGTTTTAAAGCTGGTGAAAGATAACGTCAGGTCTGGTTTGCTGCTGCACAGCTGATAAAGGAAGGGGTATACGATTGAACATTAATTAGGTACAAGCAAACAGCTTTGCTAATAGCTCATGTTCTCATTCCCAAAATGTCAACAGCAGATATTGGTGCCAGATGCTGGTGTAACATCTCCCGTGGCTGGAGCTGGGACATGGGAATAGGCCTGTGAGTGTGGAGAAAATGCCAGCGCTGTCAGGGGCACTCTGGGATGATGTCACAGGAGCAGGGAACTTCTGCAGAAGGGATTTACCAAACAACTTTCTCTGCTATTAATGATGAGTTGTGTGTCACATAGTGAGGCCCCGGGAAGGCGAATGAAAACAGTGAACTGACATAACCCCTGAACCAGAGACTCATGTTACATCACAGGAGCCTTCAAGGGTATCAAACACCTTCCACTCAAATTGCTTCAAAGTTGTCACTCAACTCACTGCCTCAGCTGCAAAAATTTGGGTTAAAACAGACTTGTTAGGTCGAAGAAGTCATCCTAGTGCTAGAAGTCCTGGAATTCATCCTGGGTCAGGTCAGTGATGTTGGCATCACTGTGAGCAAAGGCAGGATATAGGATGTGACCACGTTATTGCCCAGTAAACAGCTCCCACCACCTCACCACAGTGAGGGGAAAAGAGAGAGAGAGGAAACCAGAACACCTGAAGAAGCAGCAGCAAATTCTAAATGTCACTGCCATTGAGAGGCTGGGATGTAGCATTATCCAAACATACTTCCAGCCAGAATTCAACAGCCAGATGCATTTTTTTGTGGAACTGCCACAAGCGGACCCTG
Source organism: Corapipo altera (assembly GCF_003945725.1). Taxonomy (NCBI): domain Eukaryota; kingdom Metazoa; phylum Chordata; class Aves; order Passeriformes; family Pipridae; genus Corapipo; species Corapipo altera. Next base: position 591,612 of record NW_020884965.1, read on the forward strand.
AAAACCTCATCCAAACCCAGGAGCACAATGCCCTTGGTGCAGCACAGTGGCATGACCTACCTGCAGGGCAGAACATGTTCCCGGCCTCTGTGAGTATCCTGGCTTTTCTTAGGAACCCCCTCCCAACCAGGGACCCCCCCCCAGCTTCCTTGTCCGGATTCCATATGAACACAGCTCAGGATGCACAAAAAACCCCTGAAAAATTCGTAAATAATGCATCTCTCTAGTGACATTTGAACTCCAGTTTAATCAAATCATGTAGGATCCTTTCAAATATCACTTATCCTGTAACTGCAATTTCCAAATCTCTCAAATCCTGGCTTTCCTTTTAATCTCACATGAAAATTGTATTACACTAATACTGTTTACATCTCATTTCCTCTTTTCCATACAAAAATATCACTAACTACATTTCAATTCTCTCCCATTGCTCTTCTGCCATGCTGTTAAATCCCATGGGGTTTCCATGGCTCAAGCTCTGCTATTTGCTGCTTTCAAAATAACCACCAGGCCTTTGGCTACAGCCTGGACCGTCACCTTCCCCCAGAGTCAGGGCCTGCCACTTCCAAACCAGCCAACTGGGTGCTCAGAGAAGTCCAGCCCTGCCCCAGGTGATGAGTGCAGCACTTTTACATCATTCCTTGGTTTTAACAGGAATGGGCTAAAATGAACCTTTCATTCAAAACCCCATCAATCCAGCCATGTTCACAGAGTCACAGATCATGCCTTGGCTCCAGAATGTCAGTCCTAAGCCTTCTTGTTTTTTTTTTAGTGTAGTTTCAATAAATTTTGTGGAGCGGTAGTTTTGCTTCCATAGGGATGGCCCTAAAACCCCTGCCCCAAAATCACAAAAGATCTGGAAGGTCAGCTGGCTTCAGGAAGAGCAGTACCTGGTTCTTGTCACACAAGGGATATCCTGTGAAGAGTCTGCTGAGGACAGAACAAGGAGGTGTTTCCATTTTCCTGGAGATGGTCAGGAATTGCTATGTATCCTGTACCTGACTTTCTCTTCTCAGCTGAAAGCGCATCACACAGATACACCCTGAGGCCATGGAGTGACTGAGAGGCATCACCTGCATATTTTCTCCCTTTCTCTGATTACCTGCATTCGACTGCTTTGGGGGAAAAAAGGTTCAGGGCTGTCCCCCTCTTCCCTGGGCTCCAGGGGAGCCATTCTGTCACAGCCACATCAGCGTTACCTCTCTGCCTTTCCCTCCAAAACAAACGACTTTAACTCATTAGCAGGTAAATGCAGGTTACATTTCCAGTAAATCCACTGGCAAAAGCAAACCCCCACAGACAGGCTTTGAATAAAGTATTTTTTTAAATGAGATATCTTTAATCACTGTATTTACCTTCTGATTTTCCAGATAGAGACTTTCAAGTAGTAAAGAAATGAGGGCTGTTAAACAGCAAAGTCTTGTCAGGGAAACAGTGGATCAGGCAGGAAAGACACAAAGGAATCCAGAGCTCCCAGTGGCACAGAAGAGCTGAGTCCCAGATGACACTGGCTGGCACTCAATCATATCAGTGCAGTGAGGGCCTGAGCTAAACATGCTGCTGCACACGGGGATGGGGTGACCTGAGAGCTACCCCACTGCTCCCAGTTCAAACACAGCTGGATTCCTTGGCACTCCTTGCTCTGCCCTTCACTTTGTCCCTCGAGCCTCTGTGCACGAGGCTGCCTCTGCTCGGTGTCAGCACAGCAGCAGGAAGAGATGGATGAGCTGTGCTGTCCAGATCCCTGGACTTCCTCAACCTTCCAGACATTTTCAAACTGTAAAATGAAATCATTATTACTGGTGAAGACCGGTCAGTACAAACACATCAGGCCAAAATGAGGCCAAACTGCTTGTCCTTCACGCCTGGATTTCTCAAAAAGCAAAGGAAAAAGAGGGTAAACTCAACATTTTTACTGAGTTTAACTCTACTGTGAGGGTTGATAGCAATCTATAAACAAAATTATGTGCAACAAGACTCAGTATTGTTTTCCCCTGCTTAGACCGTTGACATCAAAAGGAGTAATTCCGACCTGTTTGGGTTTCTCAGCAAGATGAACTACACAAGCAGTAAATGCCATTCCATTTAGCATCTCCCTTTCTGGGTTCATTTCTAGGAAGATATCCCTACAGGGAAATACAGAGTTTAGAAAAACTGGGATTTTAAGTCCAATGTTTGAACACTCACTTCTCATGTGGATTCAGAATTTCATTGATGATTTTGGCCTTCTTACAGCTACTGCCCACATCTGATTCATTTGTCACACGAGAATTGCCTGTTTTCGTGGGAGAATTCCCTGTTTTTGTGGGAGAATTCCCTATGTGCTTCCATAAAAACACGTGATAAGGTCCAAGTCTTCTCCTTCCTGCCAGCTCAGCTTCATCAGGAAGGCAGGTTGCTGTTTCTTTAAGGAATATCTCAGCAGAAACACACAAAATCCTTGGAATCAGTCTGAAAGAGAGGCCAAGGACATTCCTTCCCAAGCATTAGATTTGGTTTCACATGAGATGATTAGACTCATCCATGCTAATTACACTAGAAAGAACTAATTAGAAAAATCTACCATTCAGCTAATGAGGGCTGGGCCTTAACTATCTCAGTGCTTAATTTTTCAGGTTGTAAAATATTACTTTACCCTCCTTCCCCCCTCTCCTTGTGTGCCATCACCACGTTAATTCTTGTAATAGAGTTGATCATTAAATACCTGCTAAAGAAATATTTGTTAATACCTGCAAGTGTCACAGTTTTAAACCAGCTGCACACTGCTGTAATTAAAGGATGGAGAGGATGGGCTCAGTTCTCTGCCAGTTTGAGAGCAGCCAAAGGACCTACCTGCAGCCTCCAAACATGAGTTAGTGACAAGGGGTAACCCCAGACTGCTTAGGAATTCTCTGCACTGTTTCAGGGCAGCCTTTTCAATAAATATACTTTTTCCTTCCCTTAGGAATAATGCAGGAGAAGGGTTTCACATGTAATATTATGAATGTGGGAGGAGAGTTTATTAAAAAGCAATGATACCACCTGATAAAGACTGACATCTCTGCCAAGGGTTAGAGCATTTAGCAGGAAGCCGATGGAATGAGCATAATGAAAAGCTAATAAATCAGAGTCCTTCATTACACAATAAACTCATTAAGCTACTCGTTGAAAATGGCAAGCCAGACATAGCACAATATTGTTAGACTGGTACTGTTAAAAGCTTTCCTGGAAAACACAAATTCAAAGCCAGGCTTTGAGTTTTGCTGTATTTACATACTTAGTGTCCATTTGGAAGTTTAATGAAAGATATTAGGAAATATCTATGTGATGCAGCATCCATTCAGCACAGAAACTGTGCTTTTCCAAAGAGGATTCTCAGCCAGTCTGGCAGGGGCCCAAACCCTGCACTCCCTAAGATGATGTGTGAAATTAGTGTAAATTGAAATGCCAAAACTTCAATTTTTTTTGCAAAAACCTTTGAAAAATCAGACGTGTTTCTATATCAGATTTTTATTTTATTCATCCCCCATCCCCACTTTCCCCTGAAGCCACTAAACTAAATCTATTTAAACATATGACCAGCATGATTCTGATTTTTAATAGGCTTAAGAAGACCCATCTTGAAATCCTCACTGTGAACACCATGGAGTGTAATGAGAAATCCAAAAGAGAGTCGGTCTCTGATGTGTGTGAACTTCATGACAGAGGCTACAGAGGAACTGAACAGCACTGCAGTCATTCCTACCGCAGCCACACTCATACAAATCAGGAGTAAATAATAAGAAATTAATAGAATTAGGCTAATTTCTTTACATCTTCCATAATAGGGCCAATGTCTTTTAAAAAATTTTCAAGCTTTATAATCTTGATTTTTAAAAATATGTCTCAAAAGGCCTATTTATATTTTCTATCATCTACTACTCTTGAAAATTCAAAATAGATGATTATATATAGATATATAAAAATACACAATGAGAGTAATACAGCAAATGTTCCCTTTCATTAAATGGCTTTGTTAGAACACACATACTTCTGTTTCTAAACCAGGAAATCAGGGGTTTGGATTGGACAGGAGAGCAAAGCCATACAGTGGGATTACATGGAAATTCGACCGGAAGGGTTCAGTTCAAGGCCTTCATTGCTGCCATTATACAGGAGTAAAGACAGTGACCCAGACCCAGATAATTGCCTGGGAATGACCCCATTTTCCTTCTCAGTAGTGAAAAGCAGGAAGTACTTTTTTGAAATGGATGAAGTCAAGATGATGTAAGAAATCCAGAACTGGTCACGGCAAAGTGTGCCCAAGGTCAGGCCACGGGGAAGGAGGACACTGGTAGAAGGGTAGTATAATAAAGCAAATTAGTCAGAGCCAGGGATTTTTAATGGCTTTTCTGGCTGCCTTTGGAACAAAAGCAATATATTTGTAGGTAGAGCACTACAGAGAACCACCCTGACTGCAACTTTGTAGACACAAACAACTTCACACACTGTGCATGCCAGGAGCAGCTCTTCAGGAGCACACATTGCTCCCTGGAACCATTCCTGTTATCTCTGCCAATGCCTGTGGCCTTCTCTGTCAGCAGGAATTCCACAGGTACCAAAGCCTGAAAGGACTGCTGTCCTTAACAGCCACAGTCACATCTTTGGGGATCGAGTTTACTCCCCACTGACGTTTGTGTTGTGACATGTCACCTTTGCAAATGCCCAGAACCTGCCATCAGAACTGGCAATAAAATGTCCCAAAGGTATGTGGGGACTTAACTCCCACGTTGAATATGGCTGTGGGTGGGGGGGTTCTGCCACGGGGAGGTGGGTGGCTTGTGGCAGATGCAGAGCTACCAGCCCACCATGGACTCCGCTGGCAGAGCTGGTCGTGGCTCCGGCGTGTCTAGCACTGGCAGATCAGAAGGATTTTTTCCTGCCTTGTAAGATTTATCTGGGGAAGACCAGGTGGTTGGTACTGGAATCATCTTTTCAAGTTCAGTATAGACCCAGATCATAGGAAGAGATGTAGAGAAAGAGAGAAGCTTCCCTTTGTGCAGAAGTTATGAACTCACCCACCCACTGCCCACCCGCTCGCACGCCACAGAGCCACAGACTCACAGAATGTGCTGAGCTGGAAGGGACCCAGCAGGATCAGGGCACCCACTGTGTGTGTCTGAGCATAGCCCTGGCTGAGGCTGAGGTCACCTCAGTGCCACTGATCCCCAGGGCACAGATTGCATGGAAGACCTGCCCACCCAAGGCCCCTTCATACACAAAATCTAAACATTTGACAGAGCTACCCGTGAACTGCCATTCTGAGAATAACAACCCTCCTTCCTCCAGAGAGACGTTAGGGGAAGGGAAGGATCTGGGAAACCAGCTGCCAACAGTGCAGGGTGAACCTAATCTTTAATTTACCTATGTCTTTAAAGGAAAGATGTGGGGCATTACGACCTTACTAGCTCACAGGATTTAATACTTGGTATAATAATAATAATAATAATAATAATAATAATAATAATAATAATAATAATAATAATAAAAGCTTACATATTCCACCAAACAGCCCCAAACAGGCAACCTTTATTATCTGTTATGTCAGCTGTGCCTAAAAAATCAAGCGAAACAGTGTGTACCCTTTAATAGTTAATCCTCTAACATGTAATTAGGCATTCACATGACAATCAGAACAGGACTATATTTCATGTTTGCCTTCCCTTTCAAAGTCTCTACTAGAGGGGCACTTACTCTGTCAAATCTGCTATAGTAATCAAAACATTGAAATTACTTCTTTCCACACTAAATATACTGGAACTGGTTGTTTGATTAAATGTAGAGCAGAGAGTGCAATTTGCTAAATTACAAGTATTCTGAACATGTAAATATAGTTTAATTACTGCAATTAAAGAAGATTACTGGAGATTGGCAGATGGGAATGTAATGCTGTTTTAATTAGAGTTTTTAATGCACTGTAACATAAGCATAATATTAACCCTTTATCCTGGAAAGGGCTGGCTAGTCTCTGAAAAAATATCCTTTGAAAAATGTACTAGAGCTGGTGTTTCATAATAGGACTTCAAGGCAATTCAGTGCAAAGAGCCAGGATGATTTGGGAGAGTTTCAGCTGTTATTTGTGGTACAGGCAGTGCAGAGCAGGCCCATTCTGGAGCAGCCACACGAGGTGGGCACATTGTTTGTGCCCCAGATGAAAGAACGTGTGAAAACACAGCGTTTGAGTAGATGGATTGTATTTCATAAAGAGTGCAATCATAGCTACATCACTAGAGATTTAAGATTCTTTCATGAAAGTTAAAGTACCTCACACTCCCAAAGATTTACAAAACATGAAAAGAGAAAATGTTTCAAAATGCATTAGTTCAATTTTGAAAAACTGCCGCACAGAGACACAGAACAATATTGCCCGGGGCCTGGGTTATTACTACTCAGCCTCCAGAACAGTATTTGCTTCATAAAGTAATATTCCAGAATGTACTAAGCAATTTTTGTCATCTTGAAAGCTATCACTTGCAACATTTTATCCATTTAAGTCAATAGCCCATTAGAAATTCTAATTGAAAGTTCAATACTCTGCTTGGAATCTTACAATAGAGGTTGCCTTTGGAAAGCCATTTAAAGTCTTAATCTCTTTATCATTTGGTATTTTGAAGCCTAACTTTGTTCTTGTTAGGCAGATCAATGGCATTAATTTACAAAATGGGGGAAAATGTCACCCTTCATCCTTTAAATCTCAGTGCGGCGAAGAGCAGCGTAAGCGAATCCGACCGTTGCTCTCCCATATTAGCAGAAAACGGTGCCATGGGAGGTTTGACCTACAAATTTTAATTACTGCATGAAAAATTCAGTTCCTGGAGATGAATAGAGACTTGAGGAAAAGCAGAAGTCCACCTTCTGAGTGACTGCAGAGCTTAACTCTTCAAAGGCTGCAGCAGTGAATGGAGCAGCATGTGTACCTTCAATAGGTACTGGCTGTAAGGGGCAGGATCAAACTGCACAAGCAATAGAAGAAAGGAAAAGGATTTTACCTACAAAGTTGCTTTATGGGTGTCCAAAATAGACGGACACTGATACCATCCTCCTCCAGAGCAGCCAGTGTGGTGAGAATTTGTTTTGAAATGTTCCTGACTTTGAGATAACTTTCCAGCAACGAGTTCACTGGTGGGGAACTCTGGGCTTTGCAGAAATCCATGAAAGCTTTGCCATGTTATCAGCAAAGGAGGATTTCACCTGTGCTCTTTGCCTCCAACACCAGGCAAGCAGCACACAGCGATGCCAAGTGTTTTGAACCGGTGTTCCAGCTCCAAATCAGCACAGGGAGGAGTCAAATCCTGAAACGGATCTGTGCAACACTGCCAAAGAATGGCTCAGCTTCATGGTAGCAAGAACTAGGTGGTTCCATAGGCAATCCAGAAAAAACCCCTCAGATGATACACACTGAAACATTCCACAACTTACTCCTTGCAATGCAAGACAGCACAAGGACTGTGTGGCTCTGCAGGTGACACGGGTTGAGGATCACAGCTGGAATTTTTCCATTCCAGCTGGATTATTTGGGCTGGGGTGATGTGGGGTGGATAGAAAATTCTCCTGTTATCTAAACCAGAAATTAAGGATTTGCACCTCTGTTTCAATGATGGCTACGTTAATGGTAGGAGACAGAAAAAATAAGGAGAGCAAAAGAACCCCCAGAGCTGTGGCTGACCCAGGGGGTCAGCAAGCACACTTAAATGATTTGTGTGCTTATGAGAGAGAGAGGGACAGACAGAAATAACTCATTCCAGTTCTTTACCTGGTTTTCACACCCTCCCAACCACAACTAGTTTCAGCACAACTTGGTATCAACACCATGAACTTCTGTGTGAAGTGGACCTGGTCCCCCACCTTAAGAATTAAAAGGCAATTGGAATCAAGGAAGTGGTGATATTTATATTCTCTTTCCTGTGGGTTACACTGCTGTGACATGAAGTATGTCATTTATTAGCATAGCCTCGGTTTAACACGTCTTTGCAGACTGTGATTGTGACCTTTTTGTGTTGGGTTCCCTTCAAACACAGAGCGAGGGCCGTGCCCTGCTGTCAGCAGCACAGGGCACACACAGGATGAAAGGAAAGGGAAAAGGGAAAGGGGAAAGGAAAAAAGAGAAAGGGAAAAGGAGAAAGGGAGTGGGGAGAGGGGAAATGGGAAAGGGGAAAAGGAAGGGAAAGTCTTTCCGTGAGAAGACTGTCAATAACAAAGCAACGACCAAGTAAGAAGAGGAAAGGAGCTCCTGTGTATAAGTTCTGATAAAAAAATCTCAAGAAGTATTTCTTGTATCAGATGAGAACTCAGACCCCTGTGACTCTTGCACTGGCTAAGCCAATATTGTCCTTCCCACTAGAAAGAGAAGCTTCTTCCCCTTCCAATGCAATACCCCGCCATTCAAAACATGACACAACAAGATCACAAGATTTAGTCACCTGGACCACTATGGTGGTGATCCAACCTGGAAAACAACCTGGGTATGGTTTCTTTACAGGTTTGGAACTTGGTTTAGCCTTACTTGAAACTGGAAAGCTCTTGACTAGAGCCCACTTAACATCATGAAGATTGTAACTGTTAAAAGGTGCCACACATGCAGGAGTAAACTTACAGTTTCTCTTGGTCTCCTGAGTTCTGAGCCTACAGACAGGGACATGAACCATCACTTAAAATCTTTACACCGTATCTTAATAGAAATATTAATTAACACCCAGCCATTAGCATTATGCTTGTTGGTAGAAAACAGCATTTCTCTCAGCTTTGCCTCCAGATACTGACTGAAATTTAAATAAATGTATTATGGTCATTAACTATTTGGTGCATTTAGATAATTAATATTTATTTCCATTTCAAAGTAAAGGATTTCTAATGTCAAAATACATTTTCCTCTTTTGAGAGTCTCTCAGGTAACAGATTTCTTTTTTTTAGGCATTCTTTTAACTATTTCTAGGGAGAAAGGAAAATATTTCTAGATTGTGCAGGTTTCACATAACAAAAAACATCTCCATGGTTTGAGAAATCACCACGAGGTCACTTTCGGTGGGGTTTTTGTTGCAATAAAAGAGATCATAAGAAAAACTTGGTGTACCTTGGGACTCTGCCCCCAAACTGAAAGCCTTAAATAGACTTTACTCCTGGCTTTGAGAATCACATCTCAGTAGTGGCTGAGAGCCTCAACTTCAAAGCCCGAGGTGGTTCACAGGGTTCTGAGGTCCCAGCGCTGCCAAGGAGGGAAAAACAAGTATCTAAAGCTGAGCACGCACAAAGAGGCAGAGCTGGAGCCATGGATCCTCTCCAGCAAGGCTGGTGGTCTTGGTTCTTGACTAGGAGCACGCTCCACTCCCTGGAATTGGAGACATTTCCCAGTATAGACAAGGCCCTGGAATTATCCCAGAACCTGTCTGCGTGGGAAGGGTTAAAACAACCTGAGCAGTGAAACCCCTGCAGCTATCTCATAAGCCGGTGCTTTTAGACAAATTGAGCAAAATAGTCCTTTCAGCTCAGCAGGCACATGACTCGCTGCACAAAGGAGTCCTTCTAGAAATCCCATGAATACCCCCATTATCCCAAGGATTGAGCACAGAGCCACACATTTCACGCCCACTGCCACCTGTGATTAGCTTTTTTACAGTTATTATGGAGTACTTTGATGGTGATGATTGTTTAAAGGCCTCAACAAGCCTGCTAATGTGACTCGAGGACTTGACTCCTTTTCATTCCCTGGTTGCTCCAGCTATCACTCTAATTTACTTTAGGCAAAGAGGACAATAAAAAAAAATCTACTTGGAGAAATCACTTAGCATAAAATTGACTCAGTCTCTTAAAGAAACGCATGCCGGGATCCCATGTTAAAGTAAATTAGATATGTGTTCAAACAAAGCTAACAGTCATTTGAGCTCTGGACTCTTGTGTAGCACTTTAAATTTTAACAGAATCACCCAAAGAAAAACAAAGGAAGAAGCAAAGAGAAGCTCGGGCCAATTGGTTCGCCTGCAACTTTGCTCTGCTCTGCTCGGTGTTTTATGGTGCAAATGTGAAGCAACATGTTGGCTTCAGGGAAAATGTATTTTACTGTTTGCAAGAAGTGCTTCCAGAATGGATCATATTGTACCACTCAGTGCAAAATAAACAGACACCAAGGGAGCTGTAACATGAATTGGAGTGCATGTGAGAGAACGGGGGCTCCAGTGGTGATGAGCAGGGCAGGAGATGTATGGGGATGTTTTTGCTTTCTGCAGAGAGGGTGTGTTGATCTTAGTCTGGCAGTTCAAAGCAGCAGATAGGGGTACATACAGCAGAAGTAACTGAGCAGCAGCACGTAAGTTCTCCCAGAGTTTTCCCCTCCTGTTTATTGCATATGCTCAGTGAAGTACTCAGATGTAGCTGTCAGTGTCTACCCTGCCAAGCTGCTCTCCAGTTTCACACTTACATATCTCTACTGAGACCCCACAGCGCATTTCTTTCTGTTCTCAAGGCAGTTACAGAGGTAAAGGCCCAGGACATCCTCAAGGAGCCCATATAATTCTCTGTCAAAGTCCTATTTCTGAAGGTTGAAAATAGGTTTCTCATTCTATCCTTGCCCTTCTGTGCTGTTACTACATTCCATGGTTAGATCCCCACAGGAAACCACCTGCTGCCCAAATTGCAGACTTGAGAAGCAGGTGAATGAATCCAGAGAAAGAACCAGCTACAGTGGCCAAGCTGACTGACCTCTGCCTCCACAGAGGAGCAAAACCATTTCCCTAATTTAAAACCAGTCATCAACATCCCCTTTTAAGCTTGTCATCAGTCCCAGCATAACATGATGTAATTTATCAAATCACCAAGATTTGATAACAGGAATGTTCTGCTGCCACCCCTATAAACAGGCCGGGTTCAATCACTTGAAGCAGCTATTTTTCTTCAGAAGGCCCAAGCAGCAACCCCAGCTTCCCAATGTAATAGCCACTGGAATTACGTGTGCTACAAGAATTTAAGTGCTTTTTTTAGAGAAGCAGAGAGCAACAGATGAATAGGAGTAGTTTTGCCTTTCAGAGTAGGGGAAAAAAGATGAGAAGATTACACAGCTTTTCTGAGGCCTAAGTGAGAGGACACAGTGTGTGGTCATACAGTGCTGATGAGTACATTGCTGCTGATTCCATCTATTACTGACATTGTAGGATCTTTGTATTCACACTTACTTGCAAAAATCAGCATTCATTATTTTGCAGTAAGTTGATGAAAACTGGTTTAGTGCCCTTCCTTTGTTTCCCTGATGCTTCCGACCTCCTTAGGGCTGTAGCTTGGTGGTTTTGGTTCATTAAATCACTGCCTTCCTGAGTCATGGTGATTTAATCTCCAGGGCCCATCTCCATGGAACAAGTGTGCAACTCGGTCCATGGCAGCACCAAAACTTCTGGCACAGTGAACTAGCTTACAAAAAAAATACCAAATCACAAGAATAAACTGATAAACCTGCAGTTTTTGATAAACAAAAATACTATGAACTGGCTTCCGTTGCAGCCCCATAAACATGTTTGTATACTGTGATCAATACACAAGGTATGACTGGGTTGGGAAGGGCAGGAACAGGAATACACCTTGTGATGTCCAGAGACAGCTTAATCCAGGGACTCACTCATTCAGCTCTACTCTCCGCTCATTCTCCTGGTGGAAATGGCATGGCTGGCTGTGGTTCTGTTCAGTCTTATTCAAAGACATTTTTCAAAAGTCATTCTCTGAGTAAAAGAATTAATGAAAACTTGGTGTTATGCATTTGTGTGGAGAAGCTGATGGAGTTGTGAGGTCCAGGTGAAACTCTAAGAAGTTACAAGGGTGAAGTCCCTCTCTCCTGCTACAGCTCCTGAAAATCTGTTGTGTCTAAAAAGATGCCAGGGTATGTTCAGCTTTCCCCTTACTGGCACCAGTAAGATCCTTTACATAGATGTTCATTTTCATGATAATTTCAATACTCAATGAGACCTTATTTTCTATGAAATTTGGCTGAAATATGTCAATATACTTCAAAGCTATTGAGGGAACTAGAATCCAACCAGAGAGCATGATCACTTTGGCTTTGCTTCCGCAGGATTCCCAAATATCATTTCCTGTCCTTCATCCTGCAGATCCAGTCTCATATCACTGGTGTTTCCATCTTTAAAAGAGGTGCCACATAGGCACAACCCCATTCTATGCTGGATGCCCAACAGCAGTGAAGGGAAGAGGGGCTATGCATCCTTCACCTTCCCAGGAATTCTGTGCTTGGTCAGCACCATTGTTGCTTGGGCTCCCTAATGAACATGGTTTTAATTGTGCCAGAATAGTTCCTATTAATGGAATAATGCTTGCATTTGCACAGGGGCTGTGTCACATTTATCATGAGGGGGAGATGTGTTTCCATTAACAGACCACACATGATGCTCTCTGGAGTTTCTGTGGTGATAGTCTAATCCAATTTGTCTTCCTGAAGTCCTAGTCTCCTGTAAGAAATAACCCTCCTTTCCTACTTGTAGGGATCTGCTCTTGGCACAGCCATCAATCTCTTCCACCACCGGCCAATCCAGGCTAATTCAGGCAGAATATCTGTACTGGGTGATAAAAGACAACAAAGACTCTGTTTCTTCAGGTTAAATCCCAATTCCATCATAATTCAATGGGAGTTTTGCCACTGACTTCAAAGGGCCAGAAGGCTCCCCCTGGCCATGTCCTGGGAGAGCAACACGATCCTTGGTGTGTCCAGGGGCTGAAAAGAATGGCTCCTTCTGGAGTAAAACTTCTCCAAGTTTAAAGCTGATCTTTCATTGGAGGCCGCAAGGTCTGGTGTTCCCTAAAAATATGCCAAATAACTGTATCACTGGAGAATTTTAAAAGAGCTGTTATTTTATGCCCTAGTCATTTCAAAGCAGATTGAGTTAGTCTGGCAACAGCAATTTCTAAAGGAGTAACATGAAATATTTAAAGATTTATAGAACAAGTGGCCCACTTAGGGGCTCATCTAAGTTTTACTAAACATCTCTGGTTATGCCTTGCTATGTCAGCAAAAGGAGGCTCAGATTTAAATAAATAAAACCTAGCAGAATGTAATAACAGCCAAGAAAAAAAAATATGATACATCAAGTTACTACTGAAAGGAATATCAAGCTCTAAGTGATCTCTGTACTGATGGCTCTGCTTTTCTCTGCAGCTGAACAGGAGACAGCTTTAATCTCCAGGCTGCATGTTATTTAACTAAGCTGAAATTGTTTTCAGTGATGTGAAGTGCATCCAGTAAAGATAATGATCCTGTTTTGGATTGACTCTTTATTTTTTTAACAAAGGGGGACAGGTGGATATACTGAGCAGAAATGCTTTTCATTAACTGCAGCAAGTCATCACAGTGCCTAGTTGCACAAAATAAAAATTTGTGATATTCCTGACAACTGTTTCTTGTTGCTGCCCTCCTCTCTCATCAGTGTGTTATGGCCTGTTTAGGGAGGAATTTACTCCAGAAACACTGAAAGTGCCCTGGGGTTAAATTAGCCACCCACGGCCAAGAGCAGTGGGCCAAATCTGCACTTCCAAAAAATGACTCTGAATTATATCACAGATTTATCTGCACTGACCATTCTAATTCCTTTCCTCTCAGAAAGACATTTTAAGTAACTGCTTAATTAGCTACTTAAAACCTGAAAGGGCAGATTTAATTACTTCCCTAAATTAGCAGGGACTGCATCCCACCATACTGGAATGACCCCCACTTCTGCTTCAGAGCTGACCATGAGTTAGAGAAGGGCTGAGGGGTGATGATTTCCTTCCAGTTACCCCATTCAGTCTGCACTGCTGATGTGTGTGAGCATGCAAGGACAGCTGGAGCCACATTTCAAAAGTTTTAACAGCACAGAAAGTCAGCAGCATCCTTAACCTGCCACTTCTGCGTCTTCATGTATCTTCTCTCTGACTTCTATTCCCACATAATATTTGGCTGGGGGCTTCAGCTCCACCTCCAGCTGAGATGGTCTATCAGATTGTTTCAAAAATAACCTATTCAAGGTTATTTTGAGAAGTACAAACACAACAGAATACCACTGTTACAGTCCTTGCCTGGACAATGATGATATGGAGTGTGCAGGAATTCCATCAGATGTCACAATTTTCCACGTAGTACATGAGAACACAAACCTGCAAAGGTCAGCATTTCCTTCTGGAGTGAGCACATTACATCACTGCAGTCATATGCACTAGCAATTATTGCAAGGTACAATCTATGAGTTTAAATTGAGACCTACTTTCTCTGCCTTGAGTAACCCAACAGATCAGTGTTTTAACCAAGCCCACGGTACAGCTTTGCCTTCTAAATGCCAGAGGCCTGCTTGTCCCAGTCTGAAGTTATTTGTTCATACTCAGCTCTCAAGTATTGCAATGTAAAAATGAGAAATTTGCAGTAATTGGTGACTAATTAGGCCAGGTGACCTAAAGTTGAATTTGGGCCCTTTTAATCCCTGGAGAGAAGCTGTCAGATAGAGCTCAGAACTTCAGCAAAACTGAAGAGGTATTATGGCAGTCCTAATTAATGGGCAGCCACACGTGCCATGGGCACCCAGGGCCATATGGAGGCAGATGGACCAACCAATATATCTACCTGCAATACCCCATTAATAACCTTCCTAAATTGCTGTGAGCCCCTGAATACACTGCCTGTGCCTGAATTTTCATCATCCCATCTGAGAGACCCCTGCACGAGTTTCAGCTCCCTGATGCCCCTCTGTGTCAGCAGATTTTCTGACCCTTTTGCATGATGCACAACATGGGGCTTCAGCATTTGACTCTGTGTACTACCACAACCTCCATGCTCCGTGACAAATTGTTGGCAACATTCACAGGGGAGGAAATCCTCTCCTGGCTCCTGTCAGAGTGGCTATTTTAGCTCTGCCAACTGTGCAATGACAAGAGGATCAGAGGTTCTTCTAATGCCACCTCGTCTTTTCGGGTTAATTTATGCCTTGTTCTTTATGCCAGCTTAGTTAAGGACATGCTGCAGGTATGGAGAGAAAAATGTCGCAGAATTACCACCTGGCTCCTCTGTTTTGACCTGGCTGGCAAATGCCAGAACCTCTGAACAGCAGGTTGCTAGATAATAAACAGACCATGTCTTTAAAAACACCTGGTGCTTGCTTAAAATGGTCATTTTGTATCTGGTTAGTCCCTGGCACAGGTGCCAAGCTCAAAGACACAAGTCTTCCCCTCTCCTTCCTCTGCCCACCCAAGTAGAACAATAAAAAGTAGAAGACACAGCAGCAATTAGGTGCAGTGAAAGGTTAGAATCCAGCCTTACAGCCACAAGGAACATGAGGAACAGCAGCAAAAACCCTGTTCTGAGTGTAAAAGCTCCGGGAAAGGGAAGGAAAAAATAAATAAACAAGGATGAAAGAAATGCCCAGTGGCAACCATTTCCAGTGTGACCTAGTGAGCTTTCAACTTCAAACCAGTCAGATCAAGAGCTTCCCAGCGGCGTCACCCAGGGATCTGTCACTCACACATCAAGCCTCGCTCACTCTGCCTCGTCTCACGCAGACACGCTGCCAGATACAGAAATATCACGGCCTTCCTGCATGACAAGGAAAACAAAACAACACAAAACCCCCTCAGCCCAACAGCAATCCTGAAGCCCCAGAGCACTGACAAGCTGTGACCCCACTGTCCACAAAAGGGCAACATCACCCAGCAGAGCAGAGCAGGCAGGGATGCAAACAGAATGGTAATTGGGAAACCATCTGCTATAAAAATGTAATTCAGGATGGAGCTTTCCAGCGAGCCCTGACCACTGGTAGAGAGGATGAGGGCTGGGATTTACTGGGAGGAGTCAATAGCTGCCCTGGGTGCTTTGCAAAAGGAGGGAGATGATCTTCTTTCAGCTCATCATTTGGGTTCTCTGCTACTGAGGTGGGATGTGAGCTAAACCAGCTGCACCTCCACTGTTACAGCTCTTAGTGGACAGTGTAAGACACCAGAAATGACTGATGGGATTCAGAACATGTCCTTCAGCCTGACAGTTTGAGAAAGGACTCAGAAGTAAAAGATTAATATTTTTAGGGAAGCACAGAAGGACAAGCAGAAGATCAGAAAGGAGAGGAAGATGTCACTACAGTTGAGGCATCAGTATCTAACTGAATATACTTCTACAAAATAGCTCTAAGTAACCCCCAGTAATCAACCTTTCAATCAGGTTTCAATGCAATATTTTACCAAAAGCAGCCACACAGTAACTATGCCTATTTTTGTCCAATTCTTTTCTACAATATTAAAGGTTAGAGGTATTCATGGAGTCTGGAGACACCCATTAGGAAAATATCTCAAGTATTTAGCATATAAACTTGGCATTTATGGTCTGAAATAGGGCCAGACAGCACTGGTGAATCCTTGGCAGTTTCCTTGTTCAAGATAGATGAAGAACTCTGTAACTCCAGACTGATGCTGAGAAACTATATATACACACTGACTTTTCCATGAATCTGTTAAACCAAGCAGTGAAAAACAGGCAGACCTTCTCATGTTTCCAACAGTTTATACAGCCTCTTGCACACAGTGTAAGTAGGCTCAATACACAGTACTCACAGCAAGTAGATTCAATAACAAGTGAGTAACAGCCACTCTCTAACAGAAAGTGAGAGATTTTTCATCCAACTATTTGTTACCAGCCTTTGAACTTGCTATTTTAAAAGCCTTGATCACTAGCCACTGGGCAAGTTTAATTTGAAAATTAACAAGTACTTGGAAAGCATTTACAAGTATTGTACCCTTGTTCTTCCAGCAGGACTGCAGAGAACACACTTCTGGCACAAGGTGCAAGTCATCCTGCATTTCTGGACAAAATATTATCAAGTCAAAACATCATCCAAACATTATTACTGGGAAAAAATGAGACATCTGACTCTCTGCTCCAGCCAAACGGTGCAAATGAATCCATTTACGATTTGAAAATATATTTGCATCAATGATATTCCTGAAAACCCCATACAAGTGTTTCACAGCAATATTCCCAGAAAGAAGCTCCCAATGTGCCTTTAGAAAAGTGTATTTTTATATATAGTCAGCAATATCTTTCAAGATGGTGGTCAACATCTGCAAGTCTATCCAGGATTCATCTGCTTGGATACTAGAAAGGATATTACGTGACAGGTCATGAATAAGAAATATTCAGAACAAGGCATAACCTGAATACTTCCTGAACAACACAAAGGTTGAAATATGTGTTCCTAAGCCCTTCCCAGAATAACTGAGAATGACAAAGTAATAAGCTGAGGTGTTCATTAGCATGTCATCTGCATAGAGCTGGCAGGATATATGGGCAGCAGTGTTATTTCCAGCTAAGAGTTTGCTACCAGACAAGAGAAATGTGGTCCAGTTTGGACTCAACCAGCTTTAATTCCCATCCTCTCTTGAAAAACCTGGTGGGATTCATTCTGGGAAGAGGCTGATCCTACAGCACCCATGGGGTGGTACAACTCTGGATGTGACACAGGGCATGGCCTCGCTTGGAGGAGTCAGTGCCAGTCTGGAGGGGACTCCACCAGTTCCAGAGCTGGCTGTAAGTGGAGAAGCCAGCCCTGAATGTCTTCCTCCAGTTGGCAAACAAAGCAGACATCATGTTTGTGCAGTTCAAGCTTTGTTGCCAAATTCTAATAGAACGAGAGTTTCTGTAATCCCGAGAAGGGGTTATGTGATCCTTGGAAACAAGATGCTCTTGTCTGGCCTTCCATTCATTTTGTAAAACATGTTAAGTTTCATTTCGGTGCTTGGAGCTGCAGCTGGCTGAGGAGCAAAATCACATTCATGTGTTAAAAAAAGAACTGGAAAGGGATGCAAGCTGCTAAATTTTGATACTGATCTGCAGCCAACCTCCAGAGAATGGCTTGGTCAGGACTTTTGGGCTTTTTCCACTAAACAAGCAAAATAAGACTCCATTTTTTACAGTCATAAAAGCAGATTTTCTGTCATTTCTTCTTAATGTAAGTAATATCTGAGATGCAAAATTAAACATGTTTGCTTTCCAGTGAAAAACATCCATGCACCACACTCCTCTCTCCATGGTTACTGGGATTCCCTCTGCTGCTGCACCAGCTGCAGAATTAGACTTTCAGGGCAGGAATTTCAGCAGAAATACCTGGTGTAATTCAAAGCAGCTAAGTAGAGAATCCCCGACTGATGAAAGACATTTGCTTCCCACAGCAATCCCATGAGCACCCCCCCAAATTCCCTGGCAATATTAATAACACCTATTTCCAAACCCGTTGGGCCAAAGCCTGATCCGAGGAACTGGAACAGGCAGAGGAATATGTCATCCTGCCAGTCACCAAACAAGACAGGGCTGGGCAGACCCAGTTCAAACTCATTGCAAACACCACAATTACACCACTGAGCTCCCACACCAGTAGTGCAACCACAACCAGCCACCAGCAGCCAGTCAGGGCTGAGGAACCATTGGCCTAATTGTTACTGCTCTCTGAGGCCACCCTGTAATCCCAGACTCTGGAATGTGACCCAGAGCCCGCTCCAGCCTTTTTGAGCCTTTCCAGAGAGCTGAACAAACCCTGGTTCAAGTCCCTGCGAATTCAATTCCTAATCCAATGAAATGAATCTTTGCTTTATCACAGCTGCCAGGTAACATTTCTCCTGTGAGGGGTCTCAGTTTGGTACAGATCCCTCACATGCTTCCTATACTCCCAGACTCATTTACTATTAACACACAATCACTTGTTTATTAAGGGTGTCCATTTTCAGCAAAGGATCACTTTTGCAATTCCCATTAAACTGAGAACCAGGGGCTTGAAGCCAAATTAATTCTCCCACACCAAGCTAAAAATGAACCCCTAAATGTTATGATACCTGCCATGTTTTTTTCTATATTTATACCTCAGGCATATAGTTACTGACAAAATCAAATGCACTGATAAGATCTATCCCAGGAAGAAAGAATTCCCCTGAAAGAAAACAGACTGTGGGATTTTACAGTACTGGAAATCTACTGAATGTAGAAATGTAAAATATTTTTAAAAGCCAAATAATCAAGGTCTACAAGCCTTTGTAGTTGTCCAAAATTTTGCTAATGAATTTTACATTGCTGGCTAGTTATTGGACCAACACGCTCAAGGGAGTGAAGCTTCTGGAATAAAAACTAGTATAGGCAGGAAAAGAAGGAAAGAGGGAAAGGAAGAGGTTGCAGCAAAAGCAGAGGCTGAAGTGAGAAGTCAGGTCACACAGCTGGACCTCAAAGGGAATGGAGGTTTTCTGACTGCCCTGGGTAACCAGAGGGACTTTTCCACCAACAAAACACACTTTTTTGGGAAATACCTTTTCCCCAAGCAAGACCTTGGCACTGCTGCCAGCAAGGAAAGGTCTGTGCAGGGCAGTGGTACCAGGATGTTATCCTCAAACAAGCAGCTTTTAATTCTCCCCGTTTCCCTAAACGGTCCAGCCAAAGGCTATTGTCCAAAGGCTGAACACATTCCTGCCTGGTTTTCAGCTTTAATTCTTATCCTCAAATCTAGATTTCATTTTACAGCTCCTACACACCTTGTCTCACGTGTTTTCTGAATTTTTAAGGTGTCACAATACTTTCCATCTCTGCTGTATAATATTGTGTGGTTCAAAGAGCTGCCTGAAATGCCACTTTCCCCATTACATTCAGAGCACAGACAAAAATTTTCCTTCTGTTTGCAATATTATTTTTTAAGTTTTCCTAAAAGCTATAAACACAGCACAACTTTTTTTTTAAAAGTAACAGAAATTCCAAGTCTCTGAAACATTCCATTTCTTATCTACTCACATCTTTTACGTTATATTTGGGTGTTATTTACCTGTTTTAGCATGCTGGATGTCTGTGAGTTTTCTACACTTAAGGTTTCTCTGATGCCATGGTCATGTATCAGCCATGGACTGTATCAGCTTCCTCAGCTCACTGACAACACTCCAGTGAAAGTGGCAACAGGGTTTAAATTTTGGTTTAATATTTTTTTTAAAAGCCATCCACGATGACAAATATGGGAGAACAGGAGGCCTTATTCCTATACTGGGATCTATCTAAAATTCGATGGCACTGGAGCTATTCTGGACTTCTTAAGATGCTTTTGTTTGGATTCCTGGCTGCTTTCCAGCCACTCTGTCTTTTCTTACTGGCCACTGCTCCACAGCTTGCAAACAGAGGTACTGCTTCCCATCTTATTTCCTATGCTGTTTCAAGTACCCATTTTACTTATTCTTGCTGGGAAGAGTTTGGGGCTGAATTAGAAAAAAGATAAATTCTTTTTCAGTCAAAAAATATTTAATTGGCTTGTAGGTTAGCTTAATAAAGCCTAATATTTCCATCTATTAAGCCCTGAACCTCACCTGAGATCACATGCATACCCCTATTAAATATGAAGTGCAGGACTAAAATATCAGCTAAAAAGGATGGCTGCAGTGCCAAGGCCAGGACACTCTCAACAAAACTTATCTTTAGTACACTCAGAGTACCCAGCAATTGCCAGGGGTGGGTGTTCTCTAAGCTTCCTCCACTTGTAAATAATGTATTCCTGGAGCAGAATGTTCTGAACAGAAATACACAGTTTTGATTGACACCTGCAATACAGCCACTCCTTAAAGTAATGATATTTCTCTGGTCTGTGCATGGATGTCTCCAGAACCCCAGAGTCTGGCAACCTGCCTCATCCTCACCATGTTTCATCATCTCTTGAATTCTCCTCTCACTGCTGCTTTTGAACTTCAAGCCCCAGGACACACTCCAGGGAAGCAGAACAGTTATTAAAACACAAGAGGCAAATAGTTGCTAGATTTTGTTACAAATAAATTTTAGCCTAATTGTGAAAAACAGTTTATTTCTGTGTGAGATTTTTAACACCTATTACACCACACAGACAGCACCTGGTAAGACCCTGGTATTTGGGCACCTTGCCTTCCAGGGACACAAAACATTTAGGCAGGAGGTTTCTGTCCAAGCCTTAATGAAGACAAGTGCTGCCTTAAAAACTGAGATCCTGTACCTGATTTTGTACTCCTCAAGTTCACAGGTGGTTGGATGAAGGGATTTAGTTCAGGACCATCTCATCTCAGGTTAATGTAAAACATGGAACTGAGAGGATGAAGCAACTAAGAATAGAATCTTTTTAGGCAGCAGTTAAGTCAATCCTTTTAAACTTTACTGAGGATTTACTTCAGGAGAAGCTTATTTCTGTGGTGACCAGATCTGTGCAAAACCTTTGTTACAAGTGATGAAACATGGGATAGGTTGAAAGCATCTTCTTTTCAACATGTGCCAAGGAACATGTAGATCTGACCTGATGAATATTTTCAGATAGAAAAAAGTGACAACAGTGCAAAGTTTTGACCTCAGCTATCAAAGCACATTTGCTGACTTTGGCTGAGTTTCTCTTTCACATTTGGAGCTTGAAGCCCAACACAGGTTGAATGTATAAAAAGCAAAAGTGGGAAAAAATAATATTTGCACAGAGCTCTGCAAACTGACCCATACTCAGCTCTAATGAGAACATAATGGTTTACCCAGCTGCACAAAACACAGGCAAGGAGCCTAAGAGGAATGGCCCTGCTTTCTTAATTTTTAAAGATGTGTTTGGACTTCGGCACACATGGGAGATTTTTTTTTCTGAATGCATGCATGTACACTTCTAAAAGTGCATCACTAGCACTTTAAACCACATTAAAACAGGTTTAAGCCAGAATGGAAGGTTTGCTTCCACTGAGAGCAATAAAAAAGAAAGAATACCAAGCCATAAGACTGACTTTATAAATCTTTGGATTATCCTGCAGCCTGTGGGGTATCTTCTATCTAAACTCCCGTAACCCCAGGGGGATTAGAACAGATAGTCACAGCCCCAGCAAACAACCCCTCAGCATGGTGTGGGCAGCTGGGACCCCCCCAGCCCGAGCAGTGATTATGTGTGTGCTCTGGGAGACACAGGGAAATGTTTGTGTGTGTCAGATCAATCTTTTCACTGCCCAGGACAGCTGTACTCACAGGGGGACCACCAATCACCCCGCCAGGAACTGCTTCTGTCCTTCAACAGGCAATTAACGGGAGTCCATTACAGCTCCCCCGAGGCCCCCGGGGGGCTGCAAAAGGCATCGACTGAAAGGTCAGAAACCTCATGAGGACGGGAAAGAAGCTGTGCCTGGCGAAATGGAGTGGAAAGCAGTAGCTATTTGTCACCTGCTAGTAATTCAAAAAAAGGGGGGGGGAGGGAGGAGTAAGGGGGCACAGGCGTTGTGCACAACTGCAAGCACGTGGTGGAGTAAGAGCAGAAATAGGAGCTGCAGGAGATTCTTCCTGGGACAGAGACTTTATCCAGTAGAGAGGTGGAGGGAGAGTCAACAAACTCCACTCAACTAATTCTACAAAGAAAGTGGAAGTGAAAAAGTGCAGAGGCTGATTACTAACCCACTCACAGCCCCAAGAAAACTCAGGGTAAGGAGTCCCTGGGGGCTGAGGTTCACCACCCACACAAACATTGCAGAAGAGAACCAACAAGGATTTAAGTGAGCAGAAGCACACAGAGAGTGGCATTCATGAGAACCAACATTCTTCAAAATGAAGCAACTGTGGTTGAAAAGCAACAAACACGGTGGCTTGGAGGACATGGTACGGGTTGCTCTCTGTTTCTCTTTTAGACTTCTGGTCAGACCACCACGGTGATGTATTTGTGGAGGTCTCAGTTAAATCCCCACACAAACCTCTCCAACAATCACCAACCAACCTTGGCACTTTCCTATGGAAATATAATCAAGAGATGCCAGGTAGGTGGCCAAAGGAGGAGAAGAATCAGCACCTATAGAAGACTTAATTTGCATGAGTGCAAGGAAGAATTAGACTAAATTAGTTCATTATGTTAACTTGGAATAACTTTCACCTAATTCACTGGTTAACTTTCACCCACAGCATTCAACTGAAATGTTATCACTGTTGTTCTTTCCTGTAAAAAGAATATTTCCCAGAGATCTGGCAGTACCTGGGCAATCAACAGAATAAGCTGAAATATTGCAAATATTAACCCTTCAAAACCAACAGAATTCAGGTGAACAGCAAGAATCAAAATAGTGAAAAAATTTTTCAGTGTCTTTGGGCATGATTCTGAATTATCTGTATAATTGCAATTTTATTTGATGTACAAACCCTAGACTGCATTAAAAAAAAAAAAGACAGGATAAAGAAATAATCTGCAAACAAGGTATTGATATGTCCTGTCTTCACATGACTGCACAGGGACTGCAAACACCACAAGAAATGAGAACACCAACATGGATGTCAACATTCACTCAAGTCACCTGTAGTTCCAGCATCAGGGGAGTTCATGGCATATTTCTTATCCATTTCCCCATAGAATTCTGTTATCCATCTCTTCCTCCTGTCTCTTGTTTTCTGGGTTAAAACTTTATTTGTTCACTGCCTTCGATATTTGATGTGCACACACAGTGTGTGTGTCTGTGTGTGTTTCTATCTATCTGTATCTACATTTATATCTATATTTGTACCTATTTACACACATTACTATATCTGTGTATCTATCTCTAAACTTTTTTTCCCTGTATGAGTTTAGTAAGCGCATATTTTGCATTTAAGTAAACTACAATGACAGAAACCTTTTTAGTCTAATATTAACTACCTTGTCCCCTCTCCCTTGTGCTTCCCCTTCCAAAATGCCTCTGACTACACTAACAGGTCCCAGGTTAGGACATTCCCAAGGGCTGCCTGCATTCCTGCCACCCAGCACCACAGGGCCTGACCCTCTGGGACAGCAACAGCAGCAGCAGAAGAAGCTGCCAATTAGTATCCAAGACACCAGTTTACAAGACAGTTTCTTTTAATGGCTTGTATTGATGAATGAATTAATGAAATTCCAGGACTCCTTTATGTGTGGAGAATACTGGTGTGAGCCCCTGAGCAGCAAACAAACATCTGGGGCTGTCGGTGGGCCCCGGGTGACCACCTTGCCCTTTCACACACGGCCTAGACAGCCCTGACCAACGACCAGGGAGGAGCCCCAGCCTGGGACTTCACTGCAGTCACTCAGGGTTATGGCCCAGTGATGGCATTTAGGAAAGCTGGAGGAACAAAAGTCTGGCAATTAGCCAAAATGTCCTATGGGGGTAGGCCCACCCACAGACCCCACACCGAGGGGAACTCACTCTTACCTTTGAAATGACACTTTAAAGCTTCAATGATCAACCCACTTCTTTAGGCATCCAGAAAGATACATATTGAGATGAGGATACTGAGGCAAGTTCACTCTAACTTTAATTAGAAGGCCATTAATATCAAGTGCTCAATTTTATTTCCTATCAAGTAAAACTTCTACTTTTTAAGGGCACTTGAACCTTTCTGGGAGCATGAGTACCAGCATCCCATTAGAACATGAGGTAAATACTAACAGTGCTGACACTATTGTTGCCTCTTAAAGCCAGATTCAATAAGTAGAAAACAGATTTCCCCATCTATCCACCACTTTGCATTGGTAGGAAAAGGTGCAGGTCACTACAGTTGTGTAGTGTCAAGATCTGGGTCCCAGAACAAGTTACTGCAGTGCTGAAACATCACCTTGGGTGTGCTGAGATCTTGTCTTCCTAAGGATAGTTTGGTTTGGTCAAATAAATAAAATAGTAACTTTTTCCCAGGCAATTGAATGCACCAGCACAGCCAGAGACTCCAATCAGCCCTGGGGACTTTGCAGTGAGACCTCAAAAATTCAATAGAGATGCACCAGGGGTTTGTAGACAGGGCTCAGAAATCAGGTGCCTTAACTTGATTATGGCCACAACAACCTGTACACAAATTCTGTGACTAAAACAACTATGAGGATGCACTATGGTGCATGTTTTATTGACATGAATCGTGTGTACAAACTATCCAAGCTTCTGCCACTTTATGTCCTTCTCTTCCTCCCAAAACAGATAAAACAAGTGTAATACCTTACTGACTCGAGTCTTTCATTCACTATTTGGGGACAGTTCCTTTTGAACTCGAGAGGCATTTGTTTGATTTATCACAAATTCATGAGGGTGTTGAACACATGACCAGTCCTGAGAATGAAGTTAACACAACTTGTCTAACTGTGGAAGTCAGAGGAATGAGAGTCTATGGATAAATGAGAGAACACAGTTTCCAGTGGACAACAAGCACCTATTCCATGTGAACAGCATGGGGGAAAGAGAGAACACAGGGAGAAAACAGGTCTGGCTGTTTTATTTGAACTCAAATATCTGGAGTATATTAAGGAAGAAATTTTTCACAATGCAGGTGGTGAAACACTGGCACAGGTTGCCCAGAGAGGCAGTGGCTGCCCCATCCCTGGGAACATTCAAAGTCAGGCTGGAGGGGGCTCTGAGCCATTGGATCTGGTTGCAGATGTCCCTGCTCACTGCAGGGGGGTTGGACTGGATGACCCTTAGGGGTCCCTTACAACTCAAACCTTTGCATGTTCTGTGATTTTACTGTCTTTCTGAACCAGCCCTTTCTGAACCAGTCTTTCCAGTGTATGAGGACAACACTCGGTGCAATCAGCCCTTCAGCAGAGAGATGGAGGATGGATTTGCATTCAGCTAACTGATCAAATGCTAAGAATTTCTTAATTGCCTTAATAGTTTAATTTTATTTGTCTCTAATCTAATTAGTAAAGAGAAGTGTGTGGGGGGGTAGCTGATTGGAGGGGAGGGGCCTTCATGTCTGCAATATAGAAACCTTCCACTCCCTGCTCGGCTCCAGTGCCGGATGTCAACAGATCCCTGTTTCCTTCTCATTATCCCACTGCTTTGCTGGACTGTCTATTCTTGGAAATTTCCTTTAGAGGCTTTAATAGCAGCATTCATTTCTGCTGCAGATAAGGTGAGTCTGGCTTTTTATGCACAGTAATTTAATAGGAGCTCAGATCTAATTTAATAGATCCTTTATGTCTCTGTCAAAGGCTGTTCCACTGATTGGTGCAATGGCTCACACGAGTCTGTAAATACATTAATCTCTCGAGAGCCTGTGACAACAGCTCTGTTACCAGCATGAGCAATACAGATGGACAAACCACTGCTGCGTAAATGAGGAGCTGAGCTGAAAACTCACACTCAATCAACTCTGAAAAACTCTGGAAATCACGGCATTACTGGGCTCACTGCATCAGTGAATCCTGCTAAATCTGGACCAGACCTACCGAAGCTCCAGGAGTACCAGGATGAATCAGTTGATGTGTGGTAACACATCTGAGTCAACTTTAATTTACAAGCACTGTTGCTCTATCAGAAGTCCAACCTGCAAAGGAATGTGACAGACAAACTGAGAGACCCATCCTGGCCACGAAAGCCAGCCAAGACATCCATGGTGCTCAGACAGAGGACACAGGAGATGTTTTTGTTATTTATTCACTTTTTTTTCCTCCTGTCTACACTTTCTACAACACTTCACAGTATGGGAAACACTGCATGGAACTGACTTCCTGCCAGATGCAGCTCCAGCTGCTCTAAGAGGCCAGCAAAGTGTCCAACCCTGCAGCTGAAATGCTCTGCTACTCCCAGCATGGACTTTTTTCTCCCTCCAAACAACTGGTCATCACTGGTAAATGTACATTAATACAACGAATGTGATTCATGTAAATATTAGTGGCTGATCCAAAGGCATTCTGTGTAGCACAGCACTGTGTCCTTTTCATTTCAAAAGCCAGCCTGTCACAGAGCTGGGGTGGGAAGCAGAAGGGAAGCATCATGGCAGGAATATCGGTGTATTTTGGATGCAAAGCAGAAGCTTATCTGTTTTACTACTGCAGCACCGGAGAAAATCAATTTTGACACAGAACTGCCACTTTACAAGCAAATAACTATACTTTCCAATAACCTAATCTGTGCAAAGCCTACTGAAAATTCCCTAAAGAACCAGTAGTTAAAACCTCCATTAAATCAAAGGGTTTAATATGGGAAGGGAAGAGAGGATGCAGTTTGACTTGGGAATGTAATGGACTCAGTGGGGAAATAAATATGTTGTTTTATGTGTACAGTTACAGAATTTGAGAACACAGCATTCATTTCAAAGGGAATTCTCTTGCTGTGCAACTTATTCCTAAACAGATGTGATTTTTGCTTATTCAAAAACATTTAGGTAACAATTACAGCATAATAAATTATAATTGCCATCATCTTCCAGCTATGCTATGACTTCTATGCAAACACAGAGAAAATGCAATTATATAGTACTGTAAATCCTATTTTCAGGTAGCTTAAAGCACTGACAAAACACTTGTTTATTTTACTTAGAATGAAAAATACTTTAAAATATGTATACAAATGAAAAGGCCTTGTCTGTTGGGCAGCCTGGCAGCCTGATAAGGTCTGTCTTACACCGCTACTGCTCAGAGGGAGGCCCAACTCTAAGGAAGTTCATTATCTTTTGGAAGCTTAGATTTTACTCTTAGGGTTTATATTTGCAGCCTGTCTAAACTAGTTCCTAAGCTGACATTTTAATTAAGGAGGGCATGACCACTGTCTGAACACTGAAGGAAGAGAGAGTAACTAGACACTGACTGAAAACCAAGATTTTCATGACTAAATAGTACACGACATCACATGTGGAGCCAACACTTCATATAAATATGAACACCTTAACAGCTGTAATTTAGGGGTGGAATTCTACAAGATGAAAATTCAAGATAAAGTCTGCAACTCTTTGTTAAATTTTACAGAGCTTTACTAAACTTCCACAGTATATTGACTTCCTCCTCATTTCTTTCTCCAATATTAGAAACCAGTGGGGATGATTCGGAATTTTCTGACAAAACAATTTTGGGGTTTTTTTGCCTGGAAATAACAATTCACTCAAACAAAATTGTTTCACAGAGGTCCAGATTCAGCAGAATTTCACTGCAAAACCTTTTGAAGGCCCAGGAAGAGATTTCTGGAGGTAACTAAGGAGAGGTCAGAATCATCCCTGAGCCCAGTGGCTGGTGCACTTTAAAGCCCAAAACTCCAGTTTCAAGGCTACCTGTACCTAATAAATGACAAAGAAGGGCATCAAATTTTGACCTGGTTTTTCTGGATGCTGCTTCTGAAGACACATTTCAGAAGTTCTGACTGGATTTTATCCCAGGAACAGCTACATTTTCAAAACCTTGACACTTTCTGAGAGACAGAAGAAACATTACCTACTCATCCCATCTCTGCTTCTTTCTTAAGCAGAATAAACCCTTCAACAGACCAACTATGCTCCAAGGATTACTGTGAAAAAGCTTTTTATTTCCTCATGTTATGAAGAGTAATCCTTCAGCATGAAGGTAAAAACCACCAGCTATCCTCCTGTGTCACACTTCCCAGTGACTCTCTCCCACTAAAACATGGCATCAGAGACTGAAACTGAGAATGCAGACAGGCTGCACAACAATTAACAACATTACTATATGTATTTTTTCCCCTAGTGCTAAAGAAATGAACATTTGTATCTTTGATAGACATAATTAAAGCATTAGAGCAGTTTTGCTAAAAATAATTTATAAAATGCAACTTCAATTATAATTAACCAAACATTTATAACTGATACTTTTGAAGCCTGATTCTGAAAACAAAAGGAATATACATTCTGTATTTGTTTAATAAAGGACAGCATTCAGGAACAGAATGGGGGATTTATTTCTTTTTTAAAATAATAATAATGGGAAGTTTAAAGAGCTTCAGCAAGTCACAATCCACATCTGTATCATGTGAGATGAAGTCCCTGCAGTGTGACATGGAGAAACACTTCAGTTTTGAAACTCTTTTCTAGCAAAATACAGAAACAATTCCACAGGGGCAGGTTTCATGTCTTACCTATCTTTTTCATGCAAGACTTACCTCAATTTGACCTACAAATTAGCAAGATGCTGAGTACTCTCCTGAAGAAGACAACCTTATACTTGCATCCCGTGGCCATATTTCAGATCAACCTGAACTTCAGGAAGGAATTTTAAAGCTGTGAAAGGGACACTGTCAAGTTGAGAGCTATTTTATCAGCATGAGTTTTAAACACAAATGCTGCTTTATTCAGAGAAAGAGCAGCAGGCAGAGGAGGAAGGAACTACCATCCCTGACAAAATCCAGCTGTCCTCCATCAGCACTAAGGTTTCCTTTTCCACCTCATCTTTCAGCACTTCTTTTGTTTCCTTTAGAAAAATATTTATCCTTAACAAGACGTCTGGGTTGCATTTAACTTTCTACTGAGTAAAATGAAAATCAAGTTCACACTCCACTTAAACATTTCAAGGAGAAGAGAGGGAAGATGGTGAAATCAAACAAAAAGCTCTTTAAAAAGCACTTATTTTTCTTAAAACCTTGGGGAAAGAGTTGAACTTACAGGTGTCACAGAGTGAAACAAAACATTTTATCAACTGGGCCACACGGCACTACATCCAATGCTTTCAGAAACCAACAGGGCAGGATGACTGCCAGAAATTCATTTAAACAGTCAGTTAATTGTGATCCTTTACAAAAAAAGGCATAGGATTTCATGGGCCTGATCCATTTTAGAGCTAGAGCAGAGGACTCCATTGTCAAAGTTGAAGATATGCAAATGTTCTCAACCAGGAAGTTTTACATTTAGTCCAAGATGTGGCTCTGGCTTTGAGGAGTTTAATGCTGGTCTGCATTTGGAATTTGTCTTACAACAAATCTCTTTTAATGGATGTCCCTCATTTTGTCCATGTGCTCGTTTTCTGAGGTGTCAGCATCCCTCTTTAGATCTCTGGGAGATTGAAAGGTGTGCCCTGTGGGTTACACTCTCTCTAAATCACCCGTGATGTATCACGCTTGGCTTAAATGACTGAGACTCATTTGCACAACTCCCCTATTAATTTACTCACCATTGATTTACACCACTTTTGCTGGAAATCCTCCATCAGACCTCTATTTTACATGCTCTCTCAAAAGCTCCCTACTAGGTTTTTTTCTCCCCCATCATCTTCCTTGTCTCATTTGTCTTCCATTTGCTGT
Organism: Corapipo altera; assembly: GCF_003945725.1. Classification (NCBI taxonomy): domain Eukaryota; kingdom Metazoa; phylum Chordata; class Aves; order Passeriformes; family Pipridae; genus Corapipo; species Corapipo altera. Next base: position 621,564 of record NW_020884965.1, read on the forward strand.
CATTCATCTGTCTCTTATCTTCTTCCTCCCTCTCCCTCCCACTACTCTGTCTTCCTTCTGTTTCTTCTCTGTTCTCCTCCATTTCCCCCCTCCCTCCCTGCTCCACAGTAGCTCATAAATCTACCATGGAAGTCTAGAAACCCCAGAAGATACAGGTGTAAAGGTAAAGGAATGTAAATAAATCAAGACTCCTCATGAAGCAGAGCAACAGCTGTGACTCCTTTTTGGCGAGTTCCAAGACTGATGGGTGACTGTCACTATCTGTCTTACAGCACTTTACTAAGTCCTTCCATCTTTTTGTCTTCCTGAGAGCAGCTCAGTCTCTCAGTTCAGATTTTATGGTTAGTTTTACCCTCCCAGCATATCACGTGCCCCTGGACTGGTGTCCTGATTGACTACAAAAGCCAAACACTTCCATCTAAACAAACTGCTGGGATTTGATAACATGCATAAAAGTGCCCATATACATTATAAAATGTGTGAAAATCAATACAGAAATGCAGTAGTTTCTAAGCTAAAAGATTCATTCAGTGTCTCTCATTCAAATTTTCAACAGAAAAAAGGGACCAAAGTGCAGAGGGTTGGACTGGGGACTATAAAGATTTACATATTCATACTGGATAAACAAATACCCTTAATGCCATACCCTGCAGGGCAAAGGCAGCAAGAAGAGACAAGACTAAGAGGGAGAGATTCAAATACCAGCAGAGGATGAAGTGTACACGAAATAAAAGAACTTTTCAGCCTGCAAGTCAGGCACAAATGAACAAAGGCTCAAAATGTCCTTAAAATGCCCAGCCCTGCCCTCCCAGCAAAGCCTGAGAGTGAGCACAGCACAGACCAGTGGGCCCTGAGGTGACAGGGACCTGTGAGAGCCCCGAGGCACACCCTGTGTGTGAGCACTGAGCCTGGTTTTACTCTTGGCAGAGACACAACACTCCCTTTAAGTGCCCTGTGTATATTTATAATAAATACAGAACAGCCACAGTTACCACTCAGTCACATTGCTTGAATGAAAAAAATCCTCCTCCCCACACAAAAAAGACTTAAAGACTGAGTTGAAAGCATTCTCCACTTCCTAAACCCAAATTAACAGCTGGGCTGAGCAGCTCTGAGCTGGACAAGGCCACAAACTCTCAGCACTTGGTTATTATCTGAAAAATAGCACAGAACTCCAAAGTAATGACAGACTTCTAGAGATAATATGCTGCAATAACATACTATGTGAAGTTACCCATTTTATTCTCAACCTAATTTCCATGTAGTTTGCAATTTTAAGATTTAATAATGTAGTCGAGAAAATACAAATTGCTTGTATTACCCACATATTTACACTGAATTGTACATACTGTGTAATTACAGAGTCAAGGTTACTATGGAATTACAGAGTTTCTGCATAGTTCTTTGTGTCCTCCTAAGTGCCAAAAGAATCTTTCAGTATGGTGAAGCTCAACCTAGATAGTGATGGGGGGAAAAAAAGAATGAGGCTCCTCTCTTAGAAATCTGTCTGAACAGCACAAGGGAAACAAAAGCAAAACTCTCAGTGCAGAAGCCCCCACTGACAACTTTCCTTGGTCCCCAAGTCCTACAAAAAACCACTCTGAGTTCCTGATTAATGTTACAGGCTTCCACTGAAAGGGATTTTATACTGCAGTACCTGAGCTGCTGTCCAAGAAAAGTGATTTGGATGGACTTTTCCTGACCTGAGCTCTTCTGGAGGAATTAAGGTGGCAGCCTGCCAGTTCCCTCGGAAGGACAGTGCTTATTTTTTGTTTTCTTCACCACTTTTAAAAACACACAGGCAAGACTTACATATGGCTGGCTCATCTCTGATGTCTGAAGGTTTGAAGTTTGAAGATTAGAGCTAATCTTAGCTATGGCATTTTGTGCTGAACTCAGAACACAAGTAGTTTACAGGGAAATCAGCTTTCGTAAGTGATCAGAGAAACAGAACAGAGGAAAAAAGGTATTATTTTTATCAAAGAAATAGAATGAAGATCACTAAGAACTGCAAAATCCAATCACAATATACTGAATATAGACAGCACTGCCAAAGCAGTGAAGATTAGAGAGGCCTTGAAGAAGACAAGAAACCAAGTTATTATTTCTGATTTTACCATAATTGTGCAATATGACCTGGGTGTTTACTGGTGTTAAAGATTTGAAGGAGGTTCTTGAGATGCTGGCAGTCTGGGCTGTGGTGTGCCAAAGAACCCCAGGGTAATGTCACCTCTCAGAAAAGGGTTCCTCCACACTAACATCTGATATTATCAAATTTCACCAGATCACTCAGCTTCCCCAGTTTGTTTGGCTTACAGGCTCCTTCCTGGTCCTGTTGAGCTCATCATGGGATGCTGAGAACTATCAGAGTTGCTGATTTCCATTTCCCCAGGAATGGAGAGTTGTGTGTGTTAGTCATCCTGAAATCCCCCTCAACAACAAACATCCAGGTAGCAAAGAAATAACTTACTACAGCTGAACTACTGTCCCAACCCTTGGGGTTGAGGGAGGAATACAGGAAAACATTCTTCTGCCTGGGTACAGCCTGAAACCTCGGCCAGAGTCAGCCCCTCCTTGCCAAATTCCTTCCAATTCTTAACCAGGAGAACAGCACTTGCACCCAAGGTGATAGACACAACGTGCTCTGGGTACCAGACAGAGCCTTTTCCTGACAAACTCCAAACTACTTCAAACTACCCTGGTAAACACTGTGCCAGCACTCCAATAAATTACAAACTAACCATTAGTGTGGGTTGAAATAAGCACTCCCTTCTACTTTTAAGGGCAAAGCCCTGGGCCTGAAATCTCTGTACATTGGAACATATCTTAAATGAACTATAAATGCCATGTATCTGTACAAGACAACAATTCCCCAGCAGCTCTGAGGTGAAAGGAGAGCTGGGGTTAAATAAATCCTCTGCTGGGCTTAAAAAAACCCCAGGAAAATTAATTTGGGTTTCTCCTTTTATTATTCAACTTACTTGACTAAGTGACTTGGCTGTTATCTGCAGAGATTATTTTTCATATTTGAGTTTTATATATATCACACACACACATATATATATATATATAAAAATACCTAAACCAGCAGGATTCTCATTTCAGTTTCATCTTTTTGGCACTATAGATCCAAACAATAGGTGATTTTAGTTAAAAAGATCCTCCATGTGTTTAAGCAATCCGAGGCACACACAGCCCTCCTGGGTCTTCCACACAGATGGATCTTACCTGCAGAAAATTTTAAGTTAAACTACCTTGAATGCAGCAAAATAAATGGAAATCAACAGCAACTGCAGCCTTCTGTTGGAGTTGTTACACACTTCTTACAAGATCATTTTTTCAATTGATTATAACTTTGCCAAACTTCAAGCCATTTGGGCTGAAATTTTCTGTGCCAGGTGTCTGCCTCAGGCAGAGGAGAACGTGCTCATGTAATTAAAGGCTGTACCACAGAGTGTACACAGAAGGGGGCAAATTAAGGTTGAAGAGGCAACCTTAATTCTCACATTTCTTAACTTTCACAGGCTTGACTCTGCAACCCTAATAATGTTCTTTTAATGTAGCTTTTTGTCTGCAATATTAATCCAGAGCTATATTATTTTATAGCCGTATCCCACCGAGGACTGGATGTCTTGGTGGATTGGAATAGGATCCACACCTTCCACCTCCAGGTCATGGGTTTAAATACAGCCTCAGGCTGAGGTGGTGAGGAGTTATTACCACTGACCAGCTCTTTGGGGGCTTATATGACACTTCCTGAGAGCACTTCTACAAAACGGGGTTCCAGGTGACTCCTCTTGAAACAGGGCCTGCCGTGGGAATATTCCCTCTCTCTAAGAAGCCCCTGGATGAATGGCTCACACACCTCAGGCCAGGAGCACATGAAGGGTGACACCAACAGTGGTGTTGTTCATACCCACAGCACCAGAAGCTTCAGTGCAATCTCCAGTGAGGGTGGTAAAAGCCAGCAGTGCCACATACTGAGCAAGGGCTGTGCTTCCACTGAAGGAACACGCTGAAAACTTGCTCAGTGACACTTCTGTCAGGAAAAATGAGTAAGGACAACATATGAAAATTTATTTTAGCCTGTGTGGTGCTGAGAAACATAAAGCACTTGTATAAGTACCAAGTAGGATTCTGCAAAAACAAGGACAGTGGTGCCTGAAGGAGGAAAGATGAAATACTTCTCCACCTCCAGAGGCTAAGCTGGAGGGAGCAGAGCTTTAGAGCACTCCGAGACCTTGTAGGAGACATTCCTTGAAGGTCCTACTGTAGAACTTCCCCCAAAGCAAACTACAAAGCTCGCTCTGTCCTCCAACGAGGGAAGTTTTGACACTTAAGCAACTGAATCACAGAATCACAGAATAAATAAGGTTAGAAAAGACTTTTAGGATCATTGAGCCCAATCACAAACCCAGCACTGCCAAGTCCCACCAAACATGGACCTAAATTGCAGGAATCAGTCCCTGATGCTCTGGTACCATATCAACGTTACTCCTTCTCTTTGGGAACAGAGACAAGTGTTCCCCAGTTGTTCTCAGTGGGGGCAGCAGGTTACAGAGAAACCATGAGAGACAAGGAGGAGAACAGAAAGGATTAGGAAGAGGGTAAATGTCTTTTCTGCAGAACAAGAGACAACCTCAACCTTAGTCCTGCCTCCAGAGTCATGGTAATTTAAGGCAGGGAAACATCCACAGAAACAGTGTTCTTGAAAACTCCATTATCAGTCATCCCTGCATGGTATTCCACCCTCCCCAGTCACAAACCCTCCAACCCCCTGAGCTTCAACCCACTGGTTGCCTGACCTCAAGATCTGAACGCGTGACCCTTTCCCACATTGCTGACACTGGAGCCCAGACCAGATAAGCGAGGCAGCAGAGCCACAAAACTTCTTTTCACCCCAACAGGAGTTTTTAAAATATTATAAATCACTTAGCTTTGTTTTGCTTTCCATTTAGTGCATTCATGTTCCTTTTGAGAGGGACACATTAATAAATACTGTGCCCTGATACCAACATGGCTTCAATCCCACCAATTTCTGTATTCAGCACTCATATGCCTCCCTTCCTACAGTACATAAATGATATAAACTTCTCATCAATAACATAAAAAATTCATACTCTGTCTACAATGCAGCTGCTATCACAGGTTTATGTCAACAATCGTCCTGATTTTTAATAGCATAAATGTTTAAAGAGGCAGCAATTCCTGTAAAGTATCTGCAGGGATATTTAGAGCCGACATATGCCAAAACAATCCTGTTCTCGTACAGGAGACATTGTTGCTCAGCAGGAAAACAATGTTTATCCTCACAAATGTTTACCCTGCTTTAGTCATTAAAGCTCTCCAAATGGATGGCAGGAGCCGGGAGCAGGGATGGCTGGGAGCAGGGATGGCATTCCGAGCATCCTGTCACCCCTCTGAGCAGGGAGCACCAGCTCAGCCATGTGACAGCTGAGCTCTCCCTGCACTGCACACCTTGATGCCTCCAAAATCATCTGTCACCTGACATTGGAAGGGCTGGATTTGCTCTTTGCTATAAACAATCATTTGCAAATGTTTCTGTGCTTCATAATTCTAATGCACAGCCTGTCCTTTAATTTTGCTTTTATCATTAAAAAACCTTTCTATGAATCTTTCTGAGGGGTTCCTACCTCAAAACACAATGTAAACCCTTTCTTTTAATTTCTCCTACTTGCTGCCAATTGTATAGGGCTTTAAGCTATTAAACAACAAAAAACCAAAATAAAACAAAACAAAAGCTTTGCATACATGCAGCATAAAATATTTATTTTTAATCTAAGCAGGATTTCTTTACCTGCTGTGCAGCCACAGCTTCTGTTTAAGGCTTGCTTTATCATCTGTGTGTCAAGCTGAAAGCATTTGTCTTTCATTGTAGCTGTAAAGAGCCTCCTACCAGAGCCCAGCTGACACATGACTTCAAATTTTCCTTCTGCCTTTTCCCCTCTCACCCGAAAACCCACAACCTGGAAGTTCTTCACTTGAACAGATGGTTTATAAAAATCTGGGACACGCTCATGTGATTGAAAATAGGACTCCTTTAAGCAACATCTCATGTAACAATTGCATGAACAGTTGGTCAGAACGGTGACCCAGAAACTGCCCCGGCCCCGCACTCCCACAGCCCTGGGAAAGCATTCCCAGCCCTTTCCAGGTGCCTGACCTCGTGCAGCCAAGGCTCATTCTGGGAGATCACATTCCCACTGCTCCCTGCATGGAGCTAGCTCCTACAGGAGGCCAATACGCTGCTGTAAAAGTGTATTTTTAAGGTCAAAATTAAAAGCGTTAATAATATAAACCCAACCCTCTGCTTCTTATTTGTTTACTGCATGAACAACACCAAATTCTCCCAGACATTTTCAGCACCAAGGCAAAAAATCACACAGTCCCACCTGCTTGTGTCCAGGTTGGATCCAGACTCTGCTACTTCAGAAGAAAGGAAGCAGTGATCTGACAAGTACTGAATATTCCCAGCTCCATTCAAGAACAACAAAACAGCACATTCCCATGGTCTATGAAAAAAAATGACTTCCAAGTCAGGCTTCAATTTGTATACAGTAAGAAATTTTGGTTTAGAATTAATAAATTTCCTGCCCTAAAGCAGAAGCAAAGTCAGAAAAGAGGATTGTGGAAGATGTGCCAGCGGAGTGCCCTGTTCCTGAACAATGTTTTGGAAGTGTATCAGTTCTTTGTATGTGTGGACACAGCAGGAGGACAAAGGAACCAGGCTGGATGAGCTTAGTGCTGACTGAGAGGGGTCATGTGGGGCCCCCAGGAAGAGGAGAAGACTCTAGTGGAGAAATATCCAGAAGGGGAGAATTGTGTGTCCATAAGTATGGGAATTATGGAGCTGGACAGCTTTGAAGATGCATTATGATCCAGCACAGCTGGATATGAATGGGGAAAATGGGGTTGTGGCTTAAGACTTCTTGGGGAGTTAAAGAGTTTGAAAGAAACTTGGTGGAGGCTTGAGGTGCCGTGGCTGAGACCAATCAGCACAAAAGTGAAAATCTCCCTTACATTTGAAGAGTGAGCACAGGGACCAGTCTGCACTGCACCTCACCAACTGCATCACACAAGGGCTGCTTCAGGGGGGTCTTGCTCAGGTGCAGGGCTGGGGGACCAATAATCCAATTTTTCCTCCTCCAATGCAGAATTTAAGATTGTGCCAAAAACCACTGAACCTTTCCTTTGCTTCTGAACAGGTGCAAGGAGATGGTCTTTAATTCGTGCTAAAACTGCAGACCCATTATAACAAAGGTAAATATCAAGTGGAGAGTCAACATCTCCATTAACAAAACCCAAGCTGCCTCGGTAGCCACCAAACACCAACATCTCACAATTATTTGAAAACCCTTAAACACCTTAAAAAACAGGGGCTTAGAAGAAACACCAGAACTATTTTAACAAGCAACATTTCCTGTCACACAGAGGCTTGATTCCTGTCAGTGCAACACTCATTTTAGTCTGATTAAGTTGCTGTGATGAACTTCAGAGTTTAGACTGCCCTTGAGCCTCACATCTATCTGATCTTTAATTCTACTACCCGCTCATTTCTTGCTAAGCACACAATTCTGAGTCCCACTGGAACAGCCTCGTTCAGGCTCTGCATCAATATGTTCAGTGCTGAATTCATTTCTGCAGGGAGCCCAGTAAATCTGAACTTTCCAAAATCATTTGGCCCCCATTACTAGTAAGCACTGCTCTTAAATAGGTTGTAACTCCAGCTAATAGGCTCCATAATCATAGCTGAATTGAACAAAAGAGTCCAGTATGGGCTGCCATCAGTCATTTTTATTCCCAATCAAATGCACCGCATAGAAGGGAACTTTTTTATACTTCTGGATGCTGAAACTAAGAAACTCATTTCACCTGAATATAGGTCTTTTTCCTTAATAAAAAATAAGACGAAGGCTTCCAAGGGTATCCAGAAGGTCCAGCACAACACCGAGGCACGAGCTGGAACTGGTAACCTTTTCACCTTGCAAAATGCCACCTATCCAGAATATAAGGAGGCAGGAAAAACATTATGATGCAAAGCCCACATAATGAAAAATTCCACTGCTGAGAGACACATTTTCTGCGATTCAAAGAGAAGTAACTGAGTGTAACTAAACCTAAGGTAAAGGAGTTAGCAGGAGCACTGCTTACATCTTGATCACATTTCCATGAAGACAAGCTTTGTGATATTGTTTCGTCTAGTGCAAAAAAAATGGAAGCCACCTTCTAAATCTTATCACTGAAATTGATAGTGTTTACTTAAAGCTTATTCCAGCTTTGCTGACTTCAACAGATATTGAAGTCTCCAATAAATCTATTTCAACATTTTTTACAACTCTCTTCTTTCTCAACATACACTCTGGCCTCCCTGATCTATATCAGTGGACAGAAGACCACATTTTTGTTTATGAATATCTAGAAGTTTCATTGCTGTCTGCTGGTATAAAAATGAATAGCAAGTAAATAAAGCAGAAAAGGAACTTGATTTATCCTTTTTTCTTCTATGAGACAGCAAAGCCAGGCCTAGCTGGCACCATATTTTTTACATACAAGGCAACCTGCTACAAAGGTAATGAAGGAGCTCCTGCTGTGCACTGGCAGCTGGGCCTGCACCAGTGGGCACTGCTGTCACCACAGGCACTGCAGGGGCTGCAGCTTCTCCCACCACCCCGCGCTCCAGCCGCAGTCTGACCTGGAGACCCCACGTGATCCCCTCGGGGCCAAACACCGAGGGCTGGGCCCAGGGTGAGGTTCTGTGCTCTCACCAGTTCACACAAACACAGAATGTGCTGAGCTGGGAGAGACCCACAAGGACCATCCAGTCCAACCCTCAGCCCTGCACAGGCCCAGCCCCAAGAGTCACCCCCTGTGCCCCAGAGGATCAGCCAAACCCTCCCTGAGCTCTGGCAGCCTTGGGGCTGTGCCCACTGCCCTGGGGAGCCTGGGCAGTGCCCAACCAGCCTCTGGGGGAAGAACCTTTGGCTGAGATCCAACCTGAGCCTGCCCTGACACAGCTCCAGCCATTCCCTGGCTGCTGTCCCTGGTCCCCCCAGAGCAGAGCTCAGTCCCTGCCCCTCCTCTGCCCCTGCCCAGGCACTTGGAACTGCACTGAGGTCTCCCCTCAGTCTCCTCTGCTCCAGCTGAACACACCAAGTGCCCTCAGTGTCCTCACACGGCTTCAAATCAAGGCCCTTCCCCATCCTCGTGGCCTCCTTTGGACACTCTCCAATGGCTCAATCCCTTCCCTACATTGTGTCCCCCCAAACTGCCCCAATGTTGAGGTGAGGCCGCCCCAGGGCAGAGCAGAGTGGGACAATCCCCTCCCTGGTGCCCCCAGGACAGGGTTGGCCCTCCTGGCTGCCAGGGCACTGCTGACTCAGGGACAACTGGCACCCACCAGGACCCCCAGAGCCCTTTCCTGGCACTGCTTTCCAGCCCCTCATTCCCGCTCTGTCCGTACATCCAGGGTTGCCCCACCCCTGGGGCAGAATCCTCCCCTTGCCCTTGTTAAACTCATATGGTTGGTGATGGCCCACATCTCTAATTTTTCAAGGTTTCTCTTGGGCAGTTGGCAGCAATCATGTGGAGGAAGAGGAAATAGGACACGTGGATGTGAGAAGTGGTGGATGCACACAGCTTGGAGCACCGGGTTTGCAGAAGAACAAACAGTACCTATAAACAAGGGTGTGAATGCAAATAATTCACTCTGAAAATAAAGGAATAATTAAAAAAAAAACACAAACAAATGTTAAGGCTTCAATCAGGTGAGGTAGTATAGAGGAGCAAGATCATATCCTTAAAATTGATTTTAAATATGTAAACAAAGTCTAAGTCAAAATCAGTAGTTCCACCAAACAACTAAAATGGTATGAGTTTCTCAGCCACAAACCCCACCAAAAATTGGAAGTGCCTCATACTGGTTTCATGGTTCACTGCTTTAACCAGAGTCAGAATTCCACAGAAGTCAGAATAGCTACAACTGATACAAAGAAATAGAACACATGAAAGAACTCAAGTGAGGTCTATTCAGGTATGGAAAGTTGCCCCAGGTGGAATATACAGGAACACTGATAGAGATTTTAAATCAAAGCAGCACAATGGAAAGAAATCTTCACGGATTCTCTTCACCTCTCCAGATGGGTCAAAACCTTTATCCTCTCATACATACATGTGAAAGTAAGAGGAAGATTTTGGAAAACTTGGCATCCTTTGCCCTACCCACCACATGTCCCAGAACAATTATGTTCTTCTCCATTCGACAGCATCTTGTGGAAAGACCTTTCTCCTCTCTCTCCTAAGACATTCCTCTAGGTTGAAAAATCCCATGTTTCTAATCTTTCTTCCCAGGAAGTTGCACCACAGCTACTTTCCACTGTCCAGAGAGAAGGTGGAGACAAAGGTACTGACCACAGCACACAACTGCACAGGCCCTTGTATGGGTACTACAAATGCTCTTAGTCTTCTGTACTGATAAATACTAAAATATAAGGAAAAGTACTACTTCTTTAAAGCCACAATAAAGGACAGACAGAAAGGTACACTGATACAATTCAACTCAATTATTTTTAAACAATATGTGATGGATTTGCAGTCTGCCATTGCATAAAAGACAGGCTCATTTTCTACAAATGCCCACAAAGAGAAATGATAGAGCTCAGCACTATAGCATGGCATATTCCATTAGGAATTAAATCTCTTCTCTCTGATGGTCCCATCCACATGCTTATTGGACAGTCTCCTGCTTTCATCTACATTATTGTTATTAATTTATGAATGGGACTGGAATTACAGAAGATGAGTCTAAGGTGAGGCTGCATTATAACAATAAATGAAAGAATGACTCCTGTTTACTTTCAAAATATTTCATAGCTAAAATGCTTACTGCATTTTTAACTGTGACATACTTCCTTTAGCTGCTTTCAGTTTTGAAGTAATGATATAAAATTCATTTCATCTCTTTTTCAAGCCTGACTCTTTCATACATAACATCAGGCATGTCATATCTGAGGAATTATTAAAATAAGACGGAGCCTGCTGTATCTGAGCAGAAAAGCTTCTTTGAGCTGGCGTCCTCAGGAGAGCAGCAAGCTCAATCTCATTAGTTGGTGCTGAGAAGGCGTCCTAGTCACTGGGTTCAAGGTGATGAAAGATTAGGGCGTTTGGCCTCGGCTCATTTTGTATGCAGCTCACACCACTCCCTGCCCGTGAACACGAAATTACATTGAACCTGGGGAGTCTAACTCCATTAATTTTAAATGGAAGATTAATTTAACAATATGCGGCAGATATTTGTTACAAACCTATCATGTAAAAGTGACGGTTAGCAATAAATTGTGGTGACTCACACTGGCCGGTGGCCCTGGCTCAAATAAATCAGAAGGCATTTACACATAATTGCTGTTTTTAAAGACAGGGATATGGGAGATATGTTTCTTTGATGAAAGATTGGGTAACTCCATTCAAGGAAACAGCAGCCCGTGTTAAAGCTACAGCATCTCTTTTGAAGGAGCTGTTTGTCTCAGGACTTGGAGGGCTGGGATGCAGTCACTGTCCTCCTTTTTTTTCTTAGAGAATCATTGTCATTGATTTTCATGAAAGGTCTGTAAGAACAACACAGAAATATTTTACATGAGATGAGGATGTGTGGTTTAGGAACACGCATCGCTGTACACAGCACATGCTGGCTGTCACCTGGGACTGTGGACAAAATACAGGGTCTACACTTAAACAAAGGTTAACTGTGGGCCAGGTTTTTTCTGCCAACTTTTTGACTCCTGCACAACATACAGAATGAATAGGTGGCCCTTCTCGTGCCACTGTTCCTTGCCTTCTTTCATTGACTATACAAATGTGTGGTTGTGTATGAAATGTCAGCATTGAAAATACCCTTTTCAGAGCAGGAGAATCATCGCCTCCATTCAAGAATGAGCAACACAGGGGAGAAAACTGGAAGGATCTGAATTTTTGTGTTTCTTAGTTAAGCTCAGGTAATTGCCATGCTTCTCAGATACTCTGATGATATCCATTGCTGGAACAGGGCCTATCTACATATGAAACAAGTATCTCGAAAGCTAATGGAAGAGAGCAGAATTGGCTCCCTCAGGAAGCAGAATTATCCCATACCTCTTTCTTTCCAGTCCAAGGAGAAGGAGAAAACGAACCTCTAGATGATCTCCAGAGGTCCCTTCCAACCCTAACTATTCTGTGATCTGTGATTCTTTTACATAACCTTTGCAAATACTCCTTGGCAGCAGCAAACACTGGGTGGGACTGTGTGTGGGCGTGTTTATTTATTTAAAGCAAAAGGTACAGAACCTTTACTTTTCTTTCTGAACAGAAGATGAGAGAACAACCCAGACATGACACCCAGTGATGTCAGTGGCGGTGTTTAACACACTGCTGGGAGGTGTTCAGACACTGCAGAGAAGGGCATCACCTGCACTTAGAACAAATCATTATATCCATGAGGAGCTTCTGCAATCAGGAGCTGTCAGAGATCCAACGACCTGGCTGAACAGAGCAGAGGCCCTGATTGATATCCCCAAGGGTGGAAATACCTGGGATGGCTCAGGCTGGGTGTGCTCAGAAACAGGTACATGTCAGCAGCCACCACCCCTCTGAAGCTGTGTCACCCCTGCTCACAGCTCCAGAACAGGTACACACCAGGGAACGGGGCGGGAAAGGGTTGACAGGATTGTGTTCCCTGTGCCAAATATCTCAGTGTGATTCACAGGGAAAGAAAGCAGTCACAGCCAAATAGAGAGGAGCTGCACTGGGACTGAGAACTCCCAGCTTAGCTGCCTAAGAAAAGGGAATTAATCCATTCCTCATCTTCTCAGCCTTGAGTCATTAAAAAGTGCCCTGTCCCTAAAAAACATACACAGCAATCCACTCATATTTTCCCTTTGAGAAGGGAGGAAAACAGTGGTGCAGCCTCACAGGTCCAGAAAAGTGAGGCCAATACAGCAGGAGATCCGTGTCTGTGTGGAAAGCAGAGGGTGATATTTCCATCCCTGGCTTATGGCTTGCCTAGCCAGACAGAAATTCAACTCCAGTGCTGGGTCTGTGACCATTTGTGGTTTGTAATTTTAGGATGTTAGATGCCTTTGGAACCATTTATTCAAAAGCCCATAAAAATTCCAATTTGTAGCAATATGGTCTCCCATTGTATTCACACAGATAACCTTCCCCTGTAACACCACACATTGCCCTGCCAGACCTTATCCCCACCAAGCTTTACAAACTCTTAGCAAATGGAGATTATCTTCATACACAAATAAACTGTGGCTTTGGCTGTGTGATTTAAAGAGAAGGGTAAGAGATAAAATACTGTGCACTTGCTTTAGTATACAGCCACACCAAACCACTTGCAGAAACTAGACAACATGAAAACAAGGTTTTGAAGATCCTCTCTTCCACCCAACAAGACAGGAGATTGTCTGTTCTAAATTGGCCACCAATAATCCTTTCCAGAAAAGAGAAATGCAACCTCCAACAGATCCTCATGGGAGGGAACAGCATTACAAATGTGGGAAGGGGACTGCACCGTGGGTCTCGTGCTTTGTCTCCAGCTTTGCTGCTGTGTGCTGTCACTACGGGTAAGGCACTTCAATGCTTACAAATTGCTACCATATCTTCAGATTGAAAGGGCCACTGAAAATGCAAATGTGGACTGGCAGTTTTACTGCCCAGCCTGTCAATGAAGAGAACTCACTCTGCATCAGCTACTCCACTGTCTGCTGGTGTTTACACCAACCTTGTGCTGCAGGATTCAGTTCAGAGAGCAAAGAAATGCTCAGATGAAGAAACGGCTCTTCACATAGACCAAAATAAATGAATGGGAAAAAATTCCTGTTGATATTTGAATGAATAAGACTATTGCATAGTAACTACACAGGAAAAGAGCACCGTTGCTTTAAATTCAGTGCCAACACCCAGGTTGCCAGCAATTGATGCCACTAACTCATTTTTGCACTTTAATGTTAAATTTCTTATGGGACCACATCACCTAATTAGAGGAATTGATAACTGCACTGTTCCATAATGAGGCCAATACATTTCAAAGTCATTAAAGATAACCAAGGCAATAAGTCTGTGTTTAAGCGGCGCTTCCTTAGATTTCACAGCCTACATGTCGCGAGCACAGGAAATAGCAATCCCTGCCTAGTCAACTGTAAATGCTGGGTTATTGGAATCTTTAAAACAGGCAGCAAGGAGAAAATTACATGGCCAAATCTCCTTTTTCCAGTTAATGAAGAATTAAGACTCCCATTTACCATATTAGAAGGTTCATCAGAGGTCTCTCCTCTCCATAGCTTGTGTTTGACAGCAGTGTCAATTTATCTGAGTCAGGACGCAGAAGTGCATGACAGTACGTCATTCATAACTGTCACATCTACTTATCTCTCTCATTGTCACACTGCTAACGAAATTCAGGCCATGTTTTCCCCATCATGGCCTCTTAAAGGGAAAAGGATCCCCTCACCTCATCCCAGCAAACTGACCGAATCCTGGCTCTGAAACCCATGTGCTCACAAACGGCCACACGGCTACAGGGAGGACAGACCACACCACCTGGGAGAGCCAGCCAAGGGAAAAACAGCATTTCCCAAAGGCAGGCTTCCAGCAAGGCTGTCACTGGCTTTAGAAGTAAGAGACATTAATTTTTGCTGATAATTACTAGAGGGGCAGATTTATTTTATATTCTACTTCGTACCTGTGAGATTTGTTCAGGTACATTTGGCATCTAGAGTAAAAAAAGTAGAGTGACTTTGCTGAAAGTCGATGGACAAACTTCTGTTGGTTTCAAAAGCACAGGATGGATTTCTAGAAATGCAACAGATGAAGAATCTCATAAAATTAACATTAGAGCACTTGTTACCCCTGCTAAGAGAGAATGTAAATGGTCCATCAAAATGCTCTCAAAAGATCTGCTCTAAGAGCTTGGACATGCTAAAGAACGCCAAAAAGTCTGCCAAAAAAGTCTTTTCTACAAATCCAAGAAGCATCCCACTAAAATAAAAACACACAGCTGCAAAGGTAAGTTAATATTTAAGGAAGACACAGCAACAAACTCACCTGAGAAAACAAATGGAACAAAACAGCTCTGAGAAGAAGGGCCAGCTTTGGAAAAAAATAACTGTTATAAATACATACTGCTGTATTGTAAGGCAAGTCATGTTTCAAGAAAGAAATTTCCAGAGATGTGTTGTCCTCTTCTCTAAAAGAAAACATGCATCTTCCTTCTAATCCCAGTAGCTCACACAGCCCAGCACAGGGAGAGATCCAGCCTGACTGAATTAGAGGAATTCTTGTCTTTAATATCTGTTTCTCCTAACGCATCTTTCCAGAACATTTTAATTAAAATGTTCTGATAAATTCAGTGTAACTCCCAAGTCTCTTCTAACTTCCCTGCTCCTGCATGGTGACGAGGTGTAAACCCAAGCAACCTCAGCTGGGGAAACTAAAAGTCCTTCCCAGTGCCATGTGGGTCTATCAGAGCCTTCTGCAGCCCAGAGGATGATGAGGGTCAAGAGTTTTTCTTCTAAATCACACTGAAAAGCACAACTTCTTCTTTCTATTCAATGCCACTTCTATGGGGAAAGGACCCCTCAGCACCTGGACCACCAACTCCCTGAGATTTGCAGACAACAGGATTTACCACAGGAAGATAAATATCGGCCCAAAAGCACAGAGGTCAAGCAGGCACCACTCTGTAGGTGGAACTGCTGGGATTTATGGCCCTGGAAACCAGGTTGGAGTCAGTGCTGGAAGGAAGTTCTGTCCTGTGTTTAAGGGCGAAAAAAATGTGATTTTGTCTGTTCTGAAAAACGGCTATTTTCCACAATCACAGATTGCAAACACACCACTGGAAAAGAAAGTGGATTCATGTAGTAACATGAGTTTTTAAGAAACCAACACAGCAGGTTCCAGGTGCCAGGGAATGAAAGAGCAATTCTTGAAGAGGCTGCTTGTGTAAATCTGAGATGTAGTTTCTCTTCTGAGAAAACTTTCTTTCATAATATTTCATGAGAGGGTTGGTTTTTTTTTTCACTAGAGCTAACATAGTAGAGGAGAAGGAAAGTGGTGCCCAATTGGATCAAATTACTGGTGAAACAATGCAAGTGAATGTGCATTCAGGTCTGCAGTTCTAAAACTTCAAGAACTAAAATAAATTGCATGACCCCCTGGTAACTTCCACTAGAACTTCTGGGTACAAATTGTTTGCCTCAAGCTGGGTGAAATATACATTCAAATTCAGCCTCTTGAAGGAAATTATTAAGTAGAGCCATATTAGCTTTCTCTGAAGCATACTCGTTTTCTATATTGCCACTGTATAGACCAATTATGTTACCTTTCCATGCTGAGAAATGATTGTTCTGCTAACACAGTTCTGGTAAAAATCAAAAGCACTACATTTTTAACCTTGGGGGATTTTTGTTATTGCTGCTCCCTTGCTAGTTCCTTCAAATGGAAAACATCTTCCATTAATCTAAATGCAAAATTTGTTCAGCTTTCGAAAGTTACTTGAAAAATGTTAAGCACAAAGCAATAAACTTTTTATGCTCTTAAGACCACTAATGCTTTGAGCTTCATATTCATTTTGAAGAAATGAACATTTTATGGTTCACAGAGGAATAGCTACATGAATAATATCTGAGACTATAATGCATCTAGCAGAAAAAGATTAAGTTTATGTAAACTATTTAATCAGACGTGAAATTTTCTCTAGAGGATAAAAAAATTCTGACCTTATTTAAGTTTATTTTAAAAAATACCAATATCACATTTCCACCAAGGGAACCCACTGATTTTCCCATTTATGTTGTATAAATATTCATAGAATTGAGGGCTAACTGGATACCACAGCCCCTAGGAAGCAAAAGCAACTTGAGAGATGTACCACATCCCCACGGTCTTCCCATGGAAAGCACTTCCCAGGAAGTGTGACTGCAACTGCAGAGAAGGGGTTGCATGCCAAGGGCCCATCATGGCCCTGATGCTCATCACAAGAGAAATTTTTCAGCAGAGGAGCTCCAATTCACACCAAAGTCTTGTTTCCATCCATGATTTTACCATGTTTTCAACAGAAATCTGTTCTGTAACTGTCCTTTACCTCTTTTAGCCCCACAGCCTGGTTTGCTGCCCCCTCACACTGCAGTAATTCTCTCCCAGGTTTAGGAAACCAGGCAGTCTATCCCAGGAACTGTCTGTCTGGAATTGTGTTGTAATAACTGATTTATTAAAGAAACACAAATGTGTGTATGTTTAAAAGGTCCAATTAAAGTGGATTTTATGTAAGCTAAAGTAATTCTAGGAAGCCAAGTGATTTGTACCCAATTAAACTGTACCCGAATTTGGCCCTCATTTCTGCTGATACCCAAAGTAAAGCTCTTGAACTGTTTCAAATTAAATTATGGAAAATCTTGGCATCCTAACTGTAAGCCCAGGTGCATTTATTTTTCTATTAAAACCAGAAAATTAAGGAGCTTTTGTAAGTACAATATTTTCTGATTCCACTATGGGGTTTGTGTTCCATATAACACACTAATGAAAAAGCCTCATGCAGAAGAATCCTGAAAAATCAATAGGCTGGATACAAAATAGTAATGCAGCTTAAACAACAACATGATTATGAATAACCTATTTTCAAGCACTGTCACTTGAACGTGGTTTGAGAACAAATGATGACCAGGCTATGGGGAGTGTGATGTGATTATTTTTTTAATGTATATTTGAAAGCATCTGTGTATAAACTGTCATATCTCTGTAACACAGAACACCAAGCTGGTCTGGGAGCCTCTTGATTTTGAAGCAAATCTGAACTACTGAACATTCAGCCTTCTCTTGCTCTTTTTATTCCAGCAAATTACCCACTCAAGTCAAAGAGGTAAACAAGAGTTACTCTACAGTGTTGTCCCTCACAGATGCACATTATCCCTGTACCCTGTGGAAGTCTTCCTTTCCCTTTCTCATAATGTTCAGTTCTCACAACAAAGAATTTGATTATAAGTTCAATATCAGCTCAAATGTTCTCTCCTGATCTGGTGGCACCTTGGACTTCTCCCATAAGGAAAAGTCAAAACCACATGTGGGTTCTCTTTTCCTTGTGAGTCCTTCCTGCCTCCTACAATCCTAGAGATAATGGGTTATTTTCAGCAGGGAGACAACACATCCCCCTTGACAACCTCCTGGCCAGTGTGACTGGCAAAGCCCCAAGGTGTGGTGGGCTGACACCCAGACCTGTGCCCTTGGAAGCACTGCAGATGAGTCATTTGCCAGCAAGGGGAAGAACCAGAGCTGTCTGCAAAAATGAGTTGCGTTAATAAAGGAGAAGATGGAGGAAAGGCAAAGCTGCTCAGAACACCACAGCCACAAACACAATTCGGAAGATCTCAAAAGCAGAAAGGCAAAGAACATATTGGGCGGAATCCATATGTGGGGGAGGGTATAGAAGAGAAAACAACAGCGAGACATTTTTCAAGAAAGTCGCCATAAACCCCATCTTATCCTTTGGATGCCATTTGAAATCCTCTCCCACTTCCCGGCCCTCCCAGAGAGCTTCGACCACGCCGTGTGCAAACCCAGCCATTTTGCTCGAGCTCCCAACTGTATAAAATGGCTACACCAGGCGGCATCTGCCACGGAATGATTGGTATTAGGCACAACTCATTATTCTGACAAGGATCTGGCAGGCAGGCAGGCGGCCTGGCAGGGGAGCCGGAGAGATGAGGCTTTGGCATAACCGCCGGTAGGATATGAATTAAGCTCAGTGTCAACACAACGCACATGGTTTCCTCTCCACGGACATGCCAAATCCTTGACACAATAATGAGTTATGCATGATGCCAATCACTGATTGTCAGCTCAACTGCACATCTCTTTTCCGATGCCATCAAACTGCAGCAGGATCCAAAGTTGAGAAGGAACTTTGCTGTGAGTTTTGATGGGGGTGATGGCACAGGCAGAGGGTGAAGCCTGTTACCCCCTCACTGCTGCCAGGCCCGTGGGAAGCAGGAGAACCCACAGCACAGCCAGGGGGATGGATTTACACTGCAACACTGCTCAGAGTCTGGCATGTCCGAGTCTAATAAAACAAATTGCCTGAGAAAATCATCAAGCCAGTGCCTGACAACTGTCTTGTTACATTAGAAGTCCAGTCTTTGCTTGAGAACATTCATGTTTGTGTTCATCCTGTGTTTGTGAGAAGCCCCTTCCATGTGGAAAGCAACATTCCCAGCAGTGGAGGGAAGCAAAGTCATGTGCCTTGGCAGCATGGAAGGGAAGGATGATCACTTCCCATACTCTCTGGGGGAACGTGGAGCAAGCAGGAGGTGTTTCTGTCAGCCATAACGTGCCTCGAGTGCCTCCTCTGCCCTGCAAGGGCCCTACCTCCCAATACCTCCTCACCCCACAGCAGGAAACACCTCACCTTCTGCCACAACCCACACACTGAACACCAGCAGAGCCACTGCCCTCCCTCCGTGGGGTGGACACATTGCAGTGTCCCCCTGTGCCCCAGCTGTGAGGGATCTCCCAGCCACTGGGGTTGATAGTCCCACACTGTCCCCGCTGAGCCCCCACCCCAAATACCTCCAGTTGCCTCCATCCTCATCCCCGGC
Organism: Corapipo altera; assembly: GCF_003945725.1. Lineage (NCBI taxonomy): Eukaryota > Metazoa > Chordata > Aves > Passeriformes > Pipridae > Corapipo > Corapipo altera. Next base: position 641,207 of record NW_020884965.1, read on the forward strand.
CCTCCTTAGAGCCAGTGCTGGCAGCTGAGGTGTCTCCTCCGGTCTCACTCTGTGTCCAACTCAAGCAGGACACACTTGCCTCAGGGATGGGACCCAAATGCTTATCTCCTGAGACTTTAAAGCACTGGCAATAAATTTAACCTGCAAAAGCCAATTAGAGTCTTTTTATTTACCTTCTCCATCACCATCAAACCCTCAAAAGACGAGTTTTCTTCCCCACGTGTTAAAGTGCTGGCTGTCCTCCTGCTGGCAGCAACACCTGCCTCTGCTAACACTTCACACAGGGACCCCCAAAAGCTGTCAGGGACAGCACACACAAGGAAAGAAATGCACCACTTTCTGTACTAGATCCCAAACTTTGCATTGAAGGGCAGGAAAAGCCTGATAGCTGCCTCAGAACCAAATAAACAGCAGACCAATCTGGGCTTTACTGAGTTGTTATGTCTGTAACATAGTGCCCTCAAGTACATGGCCAAAGACAGAAATGTCTTAATAGAGTATTTAACTCAAGGGTTTGGTGAAAGCATTTCCACCCAAGTTGGGCTTCTCCTTATTCATTTTACTATAGTTAACACAGACAGAAGAGCAAAAATGTATAATTGCTTTTCTAATGGTGAGGGAACACTCCCAAATAACTTTTTTTCCTTCTCCCATCTCCTCAAAAGACGTGCAGATTTTGGAAAATATTTTATCCATTTTTGAAACTTTTCAGTCATATCTAGAAAGAAACACAACTCCAGAAGAAAAAAGTAGTATAAGGTTCAGAAATTCAGAAGCAAATCATTTCTGTCTTAGAAGACACACTGGTTCACTAGAAGCCTGAGTGAACCAAAATTTGTTATGAAAGGAATGGACAGCTTAAACAATCCACAATGGAAAAACTGAGCTTTTGACTCTTCATTAAGTATTAAAGTCACCTCAGGTTGACAGTGTTTGAAAGGTAAAAGTATGATAACTCTACGGTGACCTGTCTGTCCTAAGTCAGGTGGCCTCAGCCCATTCACAATGGAGCAGAGCTTGTGCATCACAAAAAATTGCCACCAAATGCAGCAATCTCAGGCTGAGCAGAGCCTGGTCCCTCCAGGACACTCACCAGGGCAAAGAACCGAGTCTGCACCTCCATAGCCAACTTCTCTGTGGACTCGTGTCCTCAGGACAATGGACACAGGGCCTTTGCTCAGGAGCAAATCAAAGAAAAGAAGGATATCAGAAAAGAATAAAAATAACAAACAAACCTTTCCGGATGACACTTCTTGCTCCTCTGTTCAGCATTCCCTGTCCATCCCTTCTTCACCCACAGAGCTGTTATTGCTCAGCAACCACAGCATCAACGTTGTCACACAGCTCTGCAGTGACACCGTGTCAGAGCAGTGCTGGGCCACCACCCCCAAGCAGTGAGTAACCTGTGCTGAGAAGGCATCACAGCCCTGCCAGAACCAACCCCCATCCAACAGAGCCAAACAGCAGCAAAATCACAGCAGAACAGGGTGTTTGTTACAGTGGCAGAGCAGTTCTGCTCAACGAAACCCAACACAAGTGAGGACAGATCAGCACCGTGAGTCAGAGCCACAAACCAGCAGCAATTTAAATGCCTCCATGTTAGAGGAGACTTGGCAAAAAGATTGGGGTTTAATTTTGTTTTTTAAATTTCAATTAAAAGTCCTCAGTAACAAGAAAATGATTTAGTGGAAAACGATTGAGTTACAAGAAAAACAAATTTCAAGAACCCCAAATGGGACAAACCATGGAGATCATAAAAAGGCTACACTTGACCTGTCAACATGAGAAAGTCTCAGAGTTTTTATTAAAAGGGGGCAGTGGGAAAGACAACCTGCTGTTTAGGGAAGCTGTATATTTAATTTTAGTGCTATAATGGCATAGCCCATGACTATAAGGTATTATTTAAGACCTATCATGCTATTTCCTTGGAGGATATCCCTCTGCACTTTCACAGTATGGTGCAGTTTGCTAGTCTCTGTACAATTTAACTACTGTTTACTGATTATTATTGAGTATGGGACAAAATTCACCCTCTCTGGACCAATAAATATAAGCTTTATACATGGGGAAGCAATATGTTCCAACTGCTCCCTGCCACCATACGATTCCATGAACATACACTTTAAGGAACTGGAAACAAAACAAACCAACTAAACAGAGAGTCATGGTTTATTAACATAACATACTGCAAATCTAATTAAAAGTCAAATAGGCAATACCCTCATCAAAATCCAAATGTTCTTTACAGAAACATCAAGGAAGAAGGGGCATACAGGGGACGATCCCACAAAGGTAATCAGAATTCATCTTCTGGGACTCGTACCCTATTACTCGAAGCTCATTATCAGTACTCTGTACAGGAGAGCAACACCCAGAGACCACATCATTAGCTTCCTGAACATGCATCACCCCACAGCTCGAAAAACCTTAACAAAAAGCCCCATCAATACACAAGAAAACCAGAGGTTTTTGTTCTGTGTGATATGAGCTTGCCAAAATTTGAAATAAGATGCTATGATGCAAAATGCTACAAAAAATCATTAAAACCTCCTAAAAATGAAGCTTTCTAAATATGACTGCAGCCTCGTAACGGATGCAGCCTCTCTGTTACACCATCTAACATTTCCATGTGTCTGTGAAAACTTTAATAATACAGCCATGGTTGTTTCCTTTATCTCTTTTGGATTGGATTCTTTGTCTGCTGATCAACACCCCTCTGTCAACTGGCAAAACATAATTCATTAAGTGACTAAACATTACTGACTACTCTGAAATGCATCACCTAATTAGTTGAAGGAGAACACTATCTCTTTTCTATGTTAACTGTCCAGAAGGAAGACAGGAAACCTTTAGCCTAGAGGGAGAACAGACATGAAAGTAGAAGTGGTCACCTTGAGTTTCATGTGCTGTACAGTCTCAGTCAAAGGAATTGAAGAACACAGCTACCAGAGTATTCAAGGAACTAAACAACACATCCCACATTAAAATACAGTTACACAAACAGAGGCTTACAACACTGTCAAAACCTAATTCCCACCAATAAAGAACAAACCATTACACATGCAATGAGCACTTTCCTCTTTTACTGTGAAAATGGTGAAGAGAAAGGGCTACTGAGCAAACCGAGGGAACACTTCAAGATGGGAGTGAAGTCAACAATACAACAGTTGTGTTCTCTATTTCTCTCAGAATCCACCTTGTGTTATTTGATGACCTATAAAGTCTGTGTCCCCATTTATTAGGTTTCACTGTCAGAGGTAACAGTGACAGTGACTAATGCACAATGTCTCGTGCTTCTGTGCTGCTCCCTCTCTGTTCATCTCAATAGCAGCAAGAACTACAGTACAGTGTGCTGTGATGACCCCCATCCTGCCAACCAGTAAGGACAAGAATTTGAAGGCAGTAGCCCTATTTACTGTTACAGGGCAAGAGAACACGATTTGGGAACAGCAGTCACAAGCACTAGGCCTCTCCTTGGACCCATCCTTAAATTAAAAGAAATTTAATGAAATTTCTTTTTGATTGAATGTAATAACTGGGAAAAAGGACCACTATTATGCCACTGTTGTACTGTCACCTTGAGAAATGAGCTACGAGTTGGGGACAGGGTGTGGCTGATGCCAGGGCAAGTTCAGTGCTCCCTATTGACAGAGAGACACATTCCAGTCTCCAGCTTTCACTTCCATCCCAGTGACCAGGCAGTGCCATGGCCTCAGCAGCTCCATCTCTGCTTCAGCTGTGCCAGCCTGTGTGTTGGAGCTTTTGTATATCCACTGCAAACGGAGCTGGAGCCCCCACACAGACCTGCTGCTACCCTGGGGAGTGAAAGGAACTGGCAGGGCTTGGTGCAGCCCCACTCTGGGTACCTCAACAGACAAACCCCAATTTGGCCGAGAACAATTTCACAGCACCTTTCAGACACTCTCTCCCTGCCAGCCAGCCCTGCCACACAGGAATTCTCTGTGTCTCAGGTTGTGTTTGAGTTGCCAGACTGGTCTTTCAAATGAAACTCCCAAGCTCTCAAGAGAGGATCACTGACCTAAGAGCTACAGCACTGAAATATTATCTTTGGCTAACTTTCACTTGGGGAAGATCCTCGTGCAGTGTGAAAGTCACAGAAACCTGATTAAGCTGAATCTGCTAAGGGCTGATTAGAGAACACACTGTGGTGAGTACGAGGCAGAATCCGAGCAGCATGGACCAACCTGAGTCCAGTGGAGCAGAAGAGAGCTGCCTTCCTGAATTTAGGGTGACCCTTCACCCCAGAACGACAACAAAAGGTAAAGCAAGGTAAAACCACTGAATTTAAGAAGTCCTATATTGTTTAAGGGGGCTTCCACCCCACCAAGGGAGCTGCAAACTCCTGTAGTTCATCTTTGGGCAAGATACAGACATGATCATAAAACCATATAAAACCCATGTGCATTTTCACTTCTGTTACACAACATCAAAAATCTTCTGCACATTTTTAGTTGTAAATCCGGAGGCTCACACCTTCTGAGAGATTTGAAGAAAGCAGCAGGGATAAACTTTGGTGGAAGCCCAAGGCATCAAAACTGAGCCACAGGGAGAAGCAGGTGGAGTGGGTATTAGAGGCAGAAAGCTCTAGAGCTGTGGCTGCAAGACAACAGCCTCTGGAAGCCTCGAGGCCCCAAGCTACACTTTCACTCCACTCACCTCAATTTACTTGCAAACCAGTACACAAAGCAAAGAACTGCAAGAGTATTTTACCATTGATGGCAAGCTGAATTAGAAAATAAAATACATCCACTAAGGAACAAAACACATAACCAATGGTTTGCTCAGGGATATGTTCCTTTCTTACACTACAGGTGAGGTCTAAGATTTTCAAAGGAAAATAATAGTTTGGGATTTCACCTTTTTTCAGCATTCCACTGTAAAGAAGCCCATGTCCAGCCTGGTTTCAACAGCATCTTTGAGAAGTCTGTTCTCATAAGACACTGCAGTTTGGCCGTCGGTGTTGATGTTTGCAGTTGTCACTCAGGTAGGTCTGCACATGGGATTTCTACTTAGTGGGATGTTCTGACATTTCAGGGTCTCTTTCCTTTCCATGTGTCCTGGTTTCAGCTGAGATAGAGTTAATTTTTTTCCTAGTAACTGTTACAGTGCTGTATTTTGAATTTAGTATAAGAATACTGTTGATAACATAGTGATGATTTTAGTTCTTGTTGAGTAGTGTTTATACAAAGTCAAGGACTTTTCAGCTTCTCCTGCCCTGCCAGAGGAGGCTGGGGGTGCACAAGAAGCTGGGAGGGGACACAGCCAGGACAGCTGACCCAGCTGGCCAAAGGTATGTTCTATAGCCTTCAACACCATGCTCAGTATAGGAACTTGGGGTAAAACGGGCTGGGCATCAGTCAGTGAGTGGTGAACAAGTGCACTGCCCATCACTTGATTGGTATATTCTAATTCAATGATGATGATGTTATATTTTATATAATTATCATCATCATCATCATCATTTTCTTCCTTTGCTGTCCCTTTAAACTGGTTTTACCTCAGCCTACAAGTTTTCTCACCTTTCTTCTTCTGAGTCTCTCCGGCAGTGAGGGAGCAGCTGAGTGGGGCTGAGTTGCAGCTGGGGTTAAACCATGACACCATGTTGGAAATAAAAATCAGTATTTCAAAATTATTTGTGAAATACTTCTGAGGTGCTTCATGTTAACAAAGGTGAATGACAAGGCTGAAGGCCGATTATCATTATATAATCTTTCAATAAAAGCATCAATTACATCAACCCCTTCCAGTTCCTTCCCCAATGAGTTTGATGAAATCACCCTGTTCAATACAGAGAATGTAAAAAAAAAATTGACCATCTTTTTCTCATTACTTGTTAACTCCACCCACTCCTCTGCAACCTTAAACACTTGTTCCTCCACAGGCCATGAATTTCAGCTTGTGCTGATGGAAATACCTGTGACCAACCTGCTGTAGTCAAGGGAAGAAGGTGCCAGAGAGGGAAGCAGAGCCCTGTATCGTTTTCTCTCCTTGCCTATTCCCCACTCCCTCCCCATCCCCAACTTCTTCCCAAAGAGTTGCACTTTTGTACTTTGGGGCCTCTTATTTTAATTTATGCAACAGCTTAAAACATTTTGTTAGGGCTGAGTGAGACCATCTGTGCAAGAAATAAAAGATGCCTAAGGGTAAAATAGGCAAGAGCAGTAATGCTGAATCTGTGGAAGGCAATTGACTGCCTATGGATTTTGTATCTACTGCTGTGACCTTTCCAACGATGGCTTTCAGTCAAGGGTAATTTCCACAAAATGTCTGCTCCAGAAAGAGAAATTAATCCAGAACAGCATCAGTGCTTTCCAGAAAACTGGACAGACACAACTGCCTGTCACTTCTCAATGCCCACGTACCATTTAGCATCACATTTGCATAACATTAGACAAAATCTCCTTCATTATGTCCTACAAGAAGATCTGCCAGCATTTGTTTTCCTGAGGTGAGCAGGGACTCAAGTTGATTTCGAAACATAAACTTTTTGTCAAGGATGGCAATGTTGCTCTTTAAAATGATGGATCACTTCCTACAACTCTTAAATTACCATTACAAAGCCCTGACCCTGTGTGCATTAAGTATTCCCTAAAGATGCTGAGGAATATTTTACGAGTTGTTTCATTTTGCTGTCTTCTTTCTGATTACCTTTGGGGCTTATTAAGAAAGTCTTTTTTTTAATAACTCATAGAGGTCCAGGACTAAGAGGGAAAAAAGAACCTAAATTGGGGTTGAAATATATTTAAGTTCAAAGATGAAAGGGTTTATTTACAGAAAACAGTTCAAGGAAAGCAGTGAGCACTTTTATCTAGGGAACCTCCTCCCTTCTTTGGAGCAATTACATGCCAGTAAAGCACACAGATGGGAAGTTTTGTCTCAGTGTCAACCTTATATTCTGGAAAAGAAAAATCAGCTTCAAGATGACAGGTGACAATGGGCCAAGTTCATCAGTGGTGCAGGCTGGTTGTCAGGGCTTGAGGCACAAGGATACACTGGAACCTTTTCAAGGAGGAACACTTCGGGCCAGGGAAAGGACATACCTGGAATCACTGTCAGAAACCTTCAGAAAAGCACTGATGGAAAACCTAATTTGCTATTTAACAAGGGTCAGCTCTGCTTGCAGACAAAGGATGAGCTACATATCCTTGAGTAGCAAAAAAGAATCAGATTCCTTGATAGGTAGTTTAATAACACACCATTCTGGAATCCTGTTCTCAGACCTGTGCTCTTCCCATTCCCACATAAACATGGCCATCAACAAATTTAAGAAATTATTCCCCTCTCGTTTCTTGAAACCTTTTCTATCCTCTTAGAAGCATCCAGGACTAGGAGAAAAAACCTAAACTGAGGCTGGAATATTTTCCTGGGATCCTGCATTACAAAATGAGTCACAGCAGGAGCAGCACCACGGTCACCCTGCCGATGTATGTACAGTGGCACAAAGGCACAACTGGTGATGCTGTCATACAGCTCCTTCCCCTCAGACAAACTCAGAATTTAATGATTTGCTACAAGCAGAGGTACAAACGGATTGGAAACTTGGTAGTTCACATTCTACTTTTATTAATTCCTGTATCACTCCTCCCTTCACAATACCCTGGGGACTTACACACTGTCATTATTAAATGTGGGGAGCACCAGAAAAAAAAAAGGGGGGGGCAATTTTTTAACAACTACATGGTCTGGTTCTGCACAAGAACAAAAGACAAAAGTAATTTACAATAGTTAAGGCAACTAATGGCTTGCAGGCTGGATTGCTCAGGCAGCTGGTAATGGCCTCAGCAGTCAGTGGTCTGTGTCTGACCAAGGTCAGTGGTTACTCCTATGTGACAGCTACTCTCCAAATTATAATTTCAGATTTTTTACAGGGCAAGCATTCACATGTCTGTAACTGCAAACAGAGCTTCCAGCAAACAGGCAGCCTGAGTGGCCAAAAGGCTGAGAAAGCCTGAAGTCCTAAAGCCATTCCACGAAGCACCAAGACTGAAGGAACAGTGTCCAACCCATCTCATCTGCCCCACTGCACCAACCACAGGGAAACCCCACTCTGACAGCACCACCAGCTCTGCAGCTTCCACAAAGCAAACCAAACCCACACTGGACACCACCACCACCACAACTCCATCTGTGGAGTTTATTCTATGAATGTGGAGAGAAATCTTGAATCCGAAAAAGCATTAGGCATCTATTTTCCTGGTTGCCTCTATCTCCCTGGCAACATATGTTTCAGTGAACTAGAGCTTTGCCATTAGAAACAGGTTCTTAATTAGGAGCTTATAATAATGTATAAGCTGACAGCTGTGGCACAAAACAAGCTGACCAAAATCTAACAATTAGAGCAGATATAAACTTCCCCCCCCCAAAGAGCCAGGCAAGCAAACAGCAAAATCCCAAATCACCAGATTCTGTGCACAAATTTCTGCAGCCTACACCTGCACGTTCCACATCTCAGGTGGCCAGTCAGGGAAGTGGGCTCCAAGTAACAGGGATCCATGGCAGGCCATGGAGTGGAGATAGCAACAATGCCAGGACTAATGCCAGGGTTGTTTTGCCAGGAGCAGAAACAAACGTATCCGGGAGAGGCTTGTTTGTTGTAGGAGATGCTAAAATTATCTTGGCTCCTTCTAACAGGGTAGAAAAGCTGGTGGCATTTGGGCAAGGGACTGAGGTGGTGGGAGGTCCAAGGGCAGGCTGGAGGCTCCTCTAACAATTGGATCCCCATCCTGGGGAGCAGCAGCCTCAGTGCATGTCGTGCCCTGCCGAGGAGATATCCCAACCCAGCCATGCCGAAATTCCACCCAGCTCTCCAGGCCTGATGGAGACACATAATGAAATACAATCCTGTCAAGCTCGGCCCCTGGGTAACATTTTCACTTCTACATTCCATTTTCAGTTTAGGTCGAGATTTTTAAGAAGACAGCAAGCAGCACTCCAGTCCCAGGTGACAAGATCTGCTCAGATTTAGTCTTTGAATGTTGCAAATTAAATTCCCTCATCAGGCCTCTAATCACTCTTACCAGATGGGGCTTGTGCTCAATTTTGGATCCACAGGAAATTTAATGGTTATTGTTTCTGTTTAAATAGGAGATTATTGCATTTTAATAAGTTCTCTTTGGGACTTGCAGCAACAATAGAGCACTATGAATTACTGTAGATAGCTGTTACTGCATGCTGGGGAAAAATCAAGTTACTAAGTGTGACAAGTTGCTTTTTCTTCCCTTCCAGCAATCGCTCGGAGTGTATTTACCACCAAATTAAGTATGTGCCGTGGGGATAATATTTTTATCCTGCCGAGGGGGGAAGGCGCTTGTCTGTGGATTTTCATTAAAATGACACATCTGTTCAGCAATTTCACAAAGTAATTCTGCTGAAAGTTTTATCAGCTAATTTTAATTATTCACTCCAGTGGGTTGAATACAGGATTCATCATGTTGAATTAATACATTTGACGGGAATTTCACAAAGAGGGGGGAGAAAAAGCAATCAACAAATTGAATTGTCATGCAATATGGATTAAATTGAGATTCTTTAATTAGGATAAGCCTGAGATTTGGTATTTCGAAGGTATTAGAAAGCTTAGCAATACAGTGGTAAAGATTAAGAAAATGCAATTAAATATTACACTTTGGACACAGGCAGCATATCATGTGAGCAGAAGACAAGGGTCCCCTTTTTAGCAGCACTGTTAGTAGTGTTGGTTTCGAGAATTCCTGAATGTCTGAGTTATCAGGGATGCCATCCAGGGACAGCCTCTGTCTGCCAGAGCTGAGCTACAGGAGGGGCTTTGTAAAGGAGACTGTCCTAAGTGCTGGAATTGGACTTTCCCCTTAAAAACTGCTTCTAACACATTGCCCACAGACTGTGACTCATACTATGTTAAATTTCAATTTATATATAAACACACCCACTGACTGGGGCTGAAGATACACAGACTCAGTTTGGCAGCAAATTCAAAAGCCAAAAGTAGGTTTAACAGAAGTAGCAGAAATGAACTGAGATCTCCAGATAAATGTGACTGTGGGTGACAACTGGCAGGTGGGTTTTTCCTAGATTAAATGTCCCTGTAGGACTTGTGCCATTTTGTTTAGTTGTAAGTCATGAACAAAATTTCAAGTATTTTATTAATGGAATCAGTGAAAGTACACACAGAAATTCTGCACTTCCTAAAAGGTGAGAGAACCATGTGTCACAGAAGATTTTCTGTTAAATTTGAATTTTATTACCAGTTCCACCACCTCCAATGCCAGGAGACAGGATTACTGAGTTCCAAAGAAACCCAGAGGCCCTGACCCTCCCTGGGAAAACTGCTGTGAATACGCTGATACATGTTGATGATGAGTTGGCTGTAAGCAGCATGACAAATTGCATAACAAAGAAATATTTGGCAGCAGTAGACGCTGTGTTATCTAACAATACATACTTTAATATGTGATTATTCCTGCTTTTTTCCACTGCTTACATTGTATCCTGAATATACACTGAAATGGTGTCTGACTTAACTCACCAGTGCCTGTGCTCTCTGGGCTCAATGCAGGATCCTGATGCCATGTTGCAACACTGAATGTTTGCCAGGAATGCAACTTTGAACAGTCCACGAGAACTCTCAAACTACTGACTTTCAGCAGACCATGCCTATACTTTACCTCCAACAGAACAGCGATTTCAACCACCTTTCCAATTCAATTTTACGTAACTGCAGTCATTCAAACTTTAAATGTCTAATCCAGACTGGTCATCTGAGCTTTCTCTACAGACGAAAGAGCCAGAAAACACCAGATTGCTCCACTTACATTCCACAGATACACAGAGCAAAAGACATAATGGGCCACTCTTTGGAGGGGGTTCTGCCTGTGGATGGGACACAGAGAGAACTGGAAAACTAGTTGAAACTAGACATTGCCAGTTCTTGCTCCTGGTATCTATGCTGGACATACAACCCTACTTCTTGTCTCAACCTGGTGCCCAAAGATGCCTCATACACGATCATATATGTCAAGGCTGTCTGTTCTCCATTCAAGTTTCTGCATCCCTTCCCAGTCTGTCCATCCTTGATCTTGCTCCTGACCAGCCTTCCTGACCTTGTTCTAGAACCATGGAATGGTTTGGGCTGGAAGGGACCATAAAGACCATCCAGTTCTGACCCCCCTGCCATGGGCAGGGACACCTTCCACCAGATCAGGTTGCTCCAAGCCCTGTCCAGCTTGTCCTTGGAGTAGAGGGGCAGCTCGTTTCTTCTTACAGATCCAACTTTTGCAGTGGTTTTCCCAGCCTGCAGGTCAGCCTCAGTGTTCTGCTGTACTTAAGCAGTACATTCATGGTTGAGGGTGTCACAAATCAGAACCTGGCTAAGGGAAAGCAAGAGGAAGAGCACAGCAGTTTTTCAGGCTTTAAAAACTATAAATTGAAACAGAACAAAACCAAACCCCCCAAAGTGCTATACTGTGATGCCTGATTCAATCAGCTTTATGTCCCCCTGACCACAGAGCCTGCATAGATCCATGACAGCACCCACACCCCACAGGGGGCTCACCCCAGCTCAGCGGGGCAGGAGGGCTCTGGCCCTGCCTGGAGCACTGCACCACCATGGTCACCACTAAACCATGTCCCCAAGTGCCACATCCACATGGTTTTTGAACACTGCCAGAGATGGTGACTCTCACTGCCCTGGACAGCCTGTTCCAACTCCTGAACAACCTTCCAGTGAAGGCATTTCCCCCAATATCCAACATAAACCTCCCCTGATGCAACTTGAGCTGTTTTATCCCATCACATTTTACCTGGGAGGAGAGACTGCCCTGACTCCACTCTCCTTTCAGACATCTTTGCCTACAGTAAATATGAAGTAAAGGGTTGGGACCCAGCCAGGATTGCCAAGGCACGTGGGCACTACCCTCCATGTGACTGGAGAGGAGGACAGGGCACCTTCCTAAACAGCACAAACCCCCCAGTGTGAGAGAGGCCAACAGTGCCCATAACTTCACAAAGGGAATCGACTGAGCTGCTGGAGTCATGTCCAGCTCTGAGCTTCAAACCTGCCCATTTTTAACATGTTCATCTCTTATTGCATAGGGAAAAGACTAACTTTCCTTTAAGGTACCATGTTGACTGTAGGGATGAAGTTTTAATTCCTCTTAATAAACGTTTTCACACATGTCCTGTGCGTTTCCCTGGGCAGGTTTGGAGATTTCTAAAAGAGTTCATCATTCTGCCATCTCTGCTTCTGAAAATTAATGAAAATTTTACCATTCAGTGGGTGAAGCATTAGGCCAGTTCTGAACTCTGGGTTTTTTTGAATTCTTATTTTGTTATTTCTCTGGGATGCTGACAGAAGCAATTTATGTCTGAAAACGTCGTTGAGGCTCCTAAAGCATTTTAACTCCAAATGACAAATATTTTTATTGCAAGTGATTTTTAAATAGTCAGCAACTCAACAAGTTGTGCAGTATCTAGAACACTGAGGTCCATTTTGATCAAAACTTATAATTATTACTTCAGTAGAAATATTAAGTAAATTATTACTATGACAGAAAAAATTTGATTTTTTCATGCTTGAAAGTGTAGAAATTTGACAAGTAAGTTAACTTGAAACACAGTGGTCACTGAATTTTGGGAGAAAGGCCACAAACCTCTGATTTTTGTGTGAATTTACCTCATAATTACCAAATCAATCACTTGTTGAAGCACTGACACAACATACATTTCTAATCCCTGGAACTGACACAATGCAGTTGTCAATTTTCATACTGATACAGGTCTCCCACTGCATCTCACACGAGGGTTTGTCAAAGAAGGCTCCACCTGCCTTCACTGGTTCTGCTGAATCTCAGCCTCTCACCTGGGGATCCCTCACAAGGAAAGAAAGAGCTGCCAGAAATCCTTACTCTACTTTTTTTAGCACCCCATTAAAGCAATAATAATGCTTTAATGCAGAAGCAAGCATAACTCCCCTCTGCCTTTGCAGGTAAAAAGGAAAGAATTACATGGTGAATGGAAAAATTTGAGGAAAAGCTGAAGGTTTGGTCAAAACCTGCAAGTTCACCAGACTGCAATTCCATCCCCCACGTTGGCTGCTGCAGAGCTCAGGGATTTGAAGGCCAGGCTTCAATTACACTGGCCTGTTTACACATTTCTTTCTCTGCCTGCCCTTCTGCTGCCCCTGTTCTCAGATGTCATATTATCCTTATCAGCAGATTAAAAAACCTCTTTGCAGAAACACTTATCTGTATAATACCAGTGATGACACTTAAGCTTCAACTTTCCTATTTAACACTCCATGTGCCTTGCTGATATCATCCTGGACAGATGAAATTATGTGTTCAAGACTTCCAGGGTCAGAAGAACAGCCAAAACAGGTTGGGATAATGGTCCATCCAGCCTAACCTCCTGTCTCCAATCTGTTTCAGAGGAAGAGACTGAAATATCTCAAAGCCATAGGATAAACTTCCACCGAATAAACTTTCCTCCCGTCACACAAGATTTATAGCCTCACTTAGGGCTGGATGTTTGACAGTTCCCTTCTAAAACCCCTCTTTATTTCTGGTATTTACTGTAACAGTTGGAGACACTCTTGATATGAATCAACACCAAATCCTCCTCAAAGCCTGACCTGAGGAATAATTTTTTTCCTGAGCTTAAAAAAAAAAACAACCACCACCTAGCAAAAATCCCTTGCTTGCTCCTAATTTTGCAACTTCTCACTTCTTGGAACTTCTCCTTTCTCTGGAATTATGATCCACTGTAGCCAATAACCACACCCCAGGTGACTGTTTTTGAAGTGCAGGACACGTCTCCTGTCCAAGGAGCAGCACAGCCCCTTTCTCCTGATTTCACTGAAGGGCCTCAAGAAAGCCAGGCAGCAGGAAGGCAAACCCCAAGTCCTTGCATGTCCCACTCAGATACTGAACAATCCCGAACACGTGTCCTATTGTCAGATATTTAATACATGTTATGAATACTCTATCCTGTCATGGCTGGGTACTCATTAACACGGTAAAATTAACACAGTACAGCTGATTCCATTTTAAAAAGGTTGAAAACTATGCATAATATTTCTGGCTTCACAGACTACTAACCAGAAGAACAAGACAGATGTTAAGATAGCTGCTCCTGTGTATCACCTGTTCCTGGTGCTAACATTAAACTCAGTGTAACAAAAGGGGACAAACCTCAAACCCCAAAAGGGGACAAACCCCCAAAGGGTGGCACAGGCTGCAGAGAGGTGTGGGGCCATCCTGGAATCCAGGGATACCAATATTTGATGATGGCATTAGCACTCTGTGTGACCTCGTCAGGAAGGTAAAAATCACTCTATAATTATATTGGCTCATTAGAATTTCCTGTAGGAATACACTACTCTCACTTTGGTTGGAAAAGCAAGTAGGAAAATGCCATCATGACTGTACAACTTCCGACCAGATCCCTGGGGGCAATTAGAGGACAATGGTCAACCTCCTGCTCCAGCTTGACTTCTGCAGCAGTTTGCCAAGATGAGGAACCTGCTAGGAACTGAAATATCTAAGGGCCAGTGAACCACAGAGGTAAAAGACCCTCTGGGGGAATGGAAATAGTTTGTAGCTGGAGGGGGAAAGTGCTCTGTACACCTGTGTGGTCTTGCAACACACAGGAAACTATGGCACGAGACATGTTGATGTAAAAGGTAAGGGAGGCAAATGGCAGGAATCTGGTTTTTGCATTGTTTTCAAAGTAGTGGCTTGTCCTGAACAAAAAATACCTGGCTGAACAAAAAATACCTGGTTGAACAAAAAATACCTGGCTGCAGGGGATGCCTTGTCATGGAGCAGATTTCTGCTCAGGGCATCCAGAGGAAGAAAGCTGATGTTAAGTCTGGGCTTGCAAAGTGGTCTTCACTTACACACATGCTTGGGGCCTGGTCTCAAGATGGGAAAATGCACCAGATTCCCAGGAAAAATGAAGTTCCAGCCAGCTGCCACCCGAAGGATGGTACAGCTGTGTACCTCGTATCTGTAATATGTATTTTTCATTCCTAACTACCCATGCATCCCATTTGTTAGAGAATTAGATTAGAGAAAATTATTAGCAACCTTATTTTGATGCATTTATTTTGCATTTTCCCCAACTACTTTGCCTGCTAAAAAGATCAATTACTAGTGACTTCTGAACATGTGCCCTGTTTGCAGCCTCATCTCAATGAACTTTCACTTCAGAAAAACGAATGTAAGATCCAGTCCTGCATTTGGTTAATTTCTTAATATATCTGTTTCATTGGAATGTATCAGTTACATGCCTGTGATGGGAACTGGTGAGTGATGTCTCCCTGCCCTTATCTCCACCCACAAGCCTTTTATAGTATTTTCTCTCCCCTGCCAGCCGAGGAGGGCAGTGACAGAGTGGTTTTGGGGACACCTGACACCCAGCAAGGGCAACCCACCGCCAGGGTGGTGACACATGCCAAAAGACTTCTCCATGAAGTCTTCAGTGAGGAAAGTGGACCCACCCTTAACTTTTCCAGTTAAACACACAGCTGCAAGTGTGCACAGAAAACCAAACCCCCAGAACTGGGAATCCCTCTGACTTTTCTTTCACTGAAGGGAAAAAGGTCCCTTTCAAGTATGTTAAAAAAAAAAAAAATAAAAATAACCCAGACAGAGAAATTCTCAGCCAACTTTCACTGTTGGGAGTGTTTTTACGGCCAACTTGTAAACTCTTCAAAACAGGTTTTACAAAGTAATAAAAATAGAGTCAGGACCTTACAACGAGCAGACAGGGCTAAAGGTCTGAGCACATGGAGTTTACATTCAACCCATCCAAACTGCAGCTCACCCAACTCCCTTCAAACAGCCCCTCACTGCCTCTGCAGATGGTGCCTTGCTGCAGCACTCAGATCTGGGTGACATTCTAAGCTCATGACAAAGCAACAGTGACAAACTTCCAGACAGTAAAGCTGGGACTGCAAACATCAACTGCCAGAACACAGAGAGGGAGCAAAAAAAGCCAACCCACATACTGTCAAAAACCCCCCCAGGAACAGCAACAGTCATAAAAAGATTTAAAGTCTTAAAATGCAAACTAGGAGTTTTCCATGGGCACTCTCTCAGAGTGTGCACCAGGGCAGCCAAAGTCCAGCTCAGCCTGTGCTCCTACTCCTGCTTTTCCAGTCACTTGGGGCTTGAACTTCTGGGGCATCTTTCCTACAGCACCTAAATCATAACAGAGGGAGTTGAACTAATTTTTTAATTTCTTTATGCTAGACAGAGAATTTTTATGTTCAATTTTAACATAAATGCTTCAAATTTACTATATTTTTTTGTTGTTGTTTCCAGTAATATGTATTTATTATTTCCTGGGAATCTGTAGTACTGTTTTCTCACCATGTTTATCATAGGATCACAGACTGGTTTGGGTTGGAAGGGACCTGAAAGATCATCTCATTCCAACCCCCTTCCACTAGACTGGGTTGCTCAGAACTCCATCCACCCTGGCCTTGAACACTTCCAGGGATGGGGCAGCCAGAACTTCTCTGGACAACCTGGGTCAGGGCCTTACCACCCTCACAGCAAACAAATTTTTCCTAATATCTAAAGTAAACCTAATGTGTTGCTCACACTCAGCAGAACTGGTGAGTAAAAGCAATTACACCCAACTCCAGGCCCTTTGGGAAGCTGCAGTTTGTAGCAGCCTAAATACAACACTCATATACTTCAGATTTGCAACAGTGAAGATTGTAGCAACAGAAACTATATGGAAAGTCCATTTTCAATTGAAAATATTCAATACTTTTAATTTTTAATTGGTCCATTTTACAGTGGTTTCTGCAATTCTTGGCTCTCGGTTCCCTTTCCTTTTCCCATGAGGCAAACACAGCCCTACACAGTGACTTTTTCTACAGACAACTTCAAGAAATCCACTTGATTTTCATGGAGGTGGTGAAGGTCCCCATCCTATTCCATGGAAGACAAGGGCAGCTTACAATCAAATGCACTTGTGCAAACATTTGGCCAGGGTTCTCATCCTGTGCAGGGCCATGTCCAAGAAATAAGCTCTTACCTGGGCTGGGCTGCATGGACACAGACAGGCTGCACTCTGAATACACCAAAAGGGTGTCCATTTAAGCAGTTTTTTTAACTCAGACACTTGAAGAATCTTCAGTTGTTCAGAAATAAGTATGCACATGTATAAGGCAATGAATAAATAAAGGCAGACGTACTGAAAGTAGAGGTAACCTGTGACTATGCCCATGTAATTTTCTAAAAAAGAAATGTGGTTTGGAGGTGTAATTGAATGTACTGTATCTAGTCAGGAGTGTTTAGAGCTATGCTGGTACTCCTGCCAATTTGATGTAAATCACACCAGTCATTATTTTGTTAGGGGAATCCAGGGGAAAACTTTGTGATTATTCAGTGTCGCAAAAAACAACCAGAAATGATGAACACGAAGCCAAGAAATGTGCTGGGGAACAGGGAGAGCCTTCCTTCCCATCCACAACTGACAACCCCCAAAAAATGCAGCTGTACATCTGTGCCAGGTCGGGAAAGGGTGGCATTTCCATGTCTCCCTGATCCAGCACAGCGGGGAAGGATGTTCCCTGTCTCCAGCGAGGCCCCGGCACCTGAGCACAGAGGAACAGCTCAAAGCTCTTCCCCTGCTGCCACCTGAGCTCACCCAGCCCCTGCCCACAGCTCACCCAGGGCTGAGCCAAGCTCCCAGCACAGCCCATGAGAGGATCCAGTCCTAAGGGTCCCAATTTCCTCCTCCTGCACCAAAGGTTTCCTTTACAGTTTGGGTTGTCTCCAAGACAAACACTCCCCAGTGCTGACAGCCTGGCTGCAGCCAGAGGGGACAGGGCTCCTCCAGGAGACAATTAGAAAGGTGTTTTATTTGGTGCTGGGCTTTCCCCAGAGACTCTACAACAAGCCTACCAAGTTTCATCTACCTTGGTCAAAGCCAGCTGCACGAGTCCCTGTCTGCCTTGCTTTTCCTTCTACACAGAGATGGTACTTGGATAAACACTCCAAGGGATTCTGCACCACGTGGGTAAGACACTGCCTTACTCTAATGGGGGGACTCAGGAAAACCTACAGCAGCTCCTGGAGGGAAGTCCTGACACTCCACCGAACCCATCCATGGCATCACACTCTTCCCTGGGGGCCTCCACAGCCTTTACTTCACACATGGAATTTAGCCTTTTTACTATTTCCATAAATGAGCCAACTGATTCAATGTAAGGGAGGAGAACAGGCTTGGAAGCAGTGAATCATTTAGGTTGGAAAAGACCTTGAAGATCATTGAATCCAACTGTAAACCAACACTGCCAATGAGCAGAAGCTGCAAACAAGCATCCTATTTATAACAAATATATATTAGCAAATAAAAGAGAAATTGAATATATAGACCGAACCAATTCATGGATTTTCACAGGAGGCAGGCAGGTTTTACTGCTTTTTATACATTAAAGGCATTCATAACCTCTGTGCTCAACTGGTACAGAGGTCTGCTGTCAGACTGCCCAATCCACTGCCCATAAATCCATGGAAAGCCCAGGTACTGAGAAAAGATAAACCCACACAAATTACTGAGCTTCAGCATTGATACATGGAAATACCTGCTCTTTAGTAGAAGCCTTGATACAGTAAGTGGCAAATAAATACTTTTGCCATTTAAAAGCTATTTTGGGAAACCATAACAGGTTGCTGTTAAAATCATTATGTAAAAGGTGTTCAAAAACTGGACTTCAATGAAAAATATCACTTTGAAATAAACTATCAATAACCCTCTCCAAGCTTTTAGCAAACACCATGTCTTTCTTCGTGTATTTAAAAAACTAGAGGGCTCCCTCAAATTGTCACTACAAACAGAATAGGAAAGATTGTTCTACTTGTGGTTTTTATCTGTCGAATAAAGCCAGTTTCTTGCTTACACAAATGTAAACAGTTAAAAAGTTATGAACAAAGTCAGTGCACAACCCCCCATTGCTCTTCTGTTTCCTGGAATGATATTTTTCCCTGGCTTTTAACAGAAAGTCAGTTAACACTGAAAAACTTATTATACACTGCATATTAATCAGGAAACCCCACCTTATTTTGACCATCAGGAAAGGAAAAGCTGATACCCAAAATATCCAGCTACTTTGTTATAGGCATACTAAACTGCTCAGTCCAGGGAGGGCCACACTGTAACTCCAGAAATGCTCCGTGTCCCATCAGTATTCCACACACAGGCAGACAGGCAGATGTCCCATTGCACAGGGAATGCCAAATGTCTATCAATGACATGTTACCACGGCCAGAAATAACTGAGTTAGGATGACTGAGTGGCTCCTTTGTGAGACAGTCCAAGTGGGGGAAATATTTACTCTTCGAGTTGAGAAATCTAAAATCAATCTAATGTCACTTAAAAATAGGAGTCTCACTGTAACTGATATGCTGATCATAGAAACCACACATGGAAGATGCTGCTATTTCTGAAAATATAAGGCAGTGTAAAGTAATGTAGTCCCACTGAACTCAGGGAATCTACACTCATTTATGGCAAATGAACATCTGGTCTTTTATATTTGGAGAAAGGTAAGATAAATACTACCCCACCACTCCAACAAATTCCTGTTAACTTCCCCAACTTAAATGGATTTACACCAAAGTATATTTTTTCTTAGACTCTCAACTTTACAAACTATACAGCCATCAAAAAAAAAAAAATCTGGCAAGATTAAAAGCAACCAATCACTGGCACTTCACACCGGAGCTTTCTGAAAATTCAAACTACGTGGTAAAATTTCAAACACACATGAGGGCTCTAAAACCCAGCTCCTATTTCCAGAAGTCATCTCAGCCACCGAGGAGCCTGACCTTTGCTGTCCTCCAAGAAAATTTAGGACTGAAAGAGATAAGTCACCTTTTGCTAAAAGCCTTAGGCTCCTATGCCCTCGCCTTTACAGATCTGAGCCACAGCTGAATTGTGAAGGTTAAAGACAAAATTCAGTCTTTATACCTTTCATCAGCTGCAAATGTCCCTTCACACCGAGGGTACATTCTACTACACCATGCCAAGGTCAGATCACCTGAAAACAGAGCAAAGAGGTCTTAAAAATTCCCCAGTCCTGAAGGGAACGGTTTGATTTGAAGAATGAGTACCACCAAAAACCTGAAATCCCTCCAAACTAACCCAGCAGCAGCGACAACAGCGATGCCCAACCCTTCTGGCAGGACAGGTGGTGTGTTAAAGTGTCTTGTGTTATCCTTCCTCACATCTAATTCATCTGTTCCTGTATTGAAAACCACAATCCACATTGTTAGGGTTTGTGTGTATCTCTGGTTTATGTAACATTTTGTGCTGTCTAATTAGTTTACTGGCAATTAAAAATAAACCCATGGCAAAGCTCCACTTGCCGGTTTCACCTTGTCACAAATGTGCTTGATGTTCACTGTGTCTTAAATAAAACGTATCACTAGGAGGGAGAGATCTTTTCCACCAATTCTTTTTCCACCATTTGGTATAATTATTCCTGACAATTTGCCCATCACACTGTAAGAGTCTTTCCAGAAGGAGAAAAATACTACTTTGTGTTCTTGTGATCACAAGTCTAATTGAGCGGAAAACAAATCTGTTAAAAAGAGAGGGGAAAAAAAGAAAAAACAAGGGAAGGGAAAAAAAAGAAAGAATAAAGAGAGATTTGTGGAAAGACAGGCTAATGTTTCACTTGCTTAAAAATAATATGACGAGCAAAAGAACAAGGAAACATGCAACCAACCACTCCTGGAAATCTGAATAGATTTTCTTCCCTGAATTCCAGAGGAAGTCTCTGCAGCAGATGCTGTTTTAATATAAGTGATGATGACATCAGGTCCATTTTTTCTGTGATGTACAGGTTTTTCCCTAGTTTTTAATTATGCCTATCATTATTCCCTCCCAGCTGGGGTGTGGCAGGGGTACAGTGCTGGTGCTGACTGGTGCTGGGCCGCTCTCCCTTTCATCTGGGGCAGCAGAGAACGAGGTGCCACGTGTGTAATTCAAGCTGACAGGAAACATTAGCACTGCCGTACACTTTGTCAATTAAATGATGGTTTAATCAGTACAAATCTGAATGGTCAAATAATGTTATAATTAAAAGGAAATAATGGAAAGTGGTGTGGTGATTAATTAACAGAACAGCAAGTACCAGCAGCACATCTTGTCTGTGATGTCGCTTCTCCCCCGCTCCACGCTGGCTGGGTGGGGGTGGTGGGAGGCACACTGACCTTGCAGCCACAGAAAATCCATTTCAGAGCTGCACATCCAGCAGCAATGGCAATTTTCACAAGCTCAAATAAATGAGGGGGAGCTTTACCTCTTTACCTTCCCTGCAGTGCTCTTCAAAGCACTGCCATACACGATCACTAAGTGACTCTTGACATTTTTTCTGTCTGCCTTTACAAACAGGAGACTGGATACCTTGTAAACCCTGGACACCTTGACATATATTCTGAAGCACCAGAAGATAATGCACTGTCTTTATCTCCCACTGCCTGATGTCTTGATCAGCACAGCAGCTCTGTCCCTTTCCCACTGCACTGGCACACAACAAGCTGCAGCACGGTTTGTGGTTTATTGTGACATACAAATCAAACGCAAAATCATATTGATCACCAAAGCTCTAACGAGGCTGCACTGTTCTGCCATGTCCAACATGCACTAGTGTGCATTGTATACAGTGTGAAAAGGTACTACAATGTCAGGAGGAATGATGACATTCAACAAAGAAAATAATCCAGTTTCCTATGCTGGCTGCTCGTCTCTGGACAGCAGTGCTTAACTTCCAAATATTCTCAATATTTATGCCTCTAAAGAAACTTTAAAGTATTGGGGTGTTGTAAGAGAGGCCCCAAAGGAAGGCATATAGAATTTGAAACTGGTTTTTCAGATTACATAAGCTTTTAAAATCCATGCTTGATTTGAGCTGGGCACGATCAAACTCCAGAACTGAACCTGCTGCTAAAGCTCAGTGCACTGGACTGTCACTGGGATGCCAGCTCTGATGTGACCTCCTGGCCTCCAGCAGACAAAGGTTGGTATCATGAATGTCGTCCCTTCACTTTGGGGCATCAGTCCACTTCCTAATGGTCAGAAGTCCTTCAAAGTCCAATCCTAGCCCTACACATGACAGTCCCAAGAGGCACATGGTGGGATTGTTGGGCATTGTTGTCCTGTGTAGGGCCAGGAGTTGGATTTTGATGATCCTTTGGGTACCTTCTGGCTCAGGATATTCTATGATTCTATGATTGTGTAAAAAGTACCTGCTGATGGATGTGTAAAAACCAGCTAATGGACCAGCAAGTGTCAGGTCAAATCCTGTTCTTCAGCGTGGGCAGAGCTGCCAAAGTGCCAGTGCCACACAGCCCACCCAGCACATTTCCTGGGGTCCAGGGCTGGTGAATGACAGGGCACTGAAGACTCTTCATCCAAATTTATCATGTTTTGCCTTATTGCAGTGCACCGTACAGCGAAACAGCAACATGCACATTCAATCACGGGTAAAATGAGGGTGGGATGTTATATTTAATATTTATACGCATGGCATACTGGCAAAATTACTGGCATCTGTATGTGTGTGAATGACTGTTTTGAGGAACATGTGTTGTGTGCAATGCTGTTTATTATCAGTAAATGAAGCCAAAAGCTAAGTTGAAAATGAATGCTAAATTAAAAATTATATAAAATGGAGTGAAATGATTTAATTAGCAGATTATAAGTGACATACTTTACTATTAGAATTAGCTTGGGAGGGATTGAGGGAAGGGAGGAGGAAAAAAACCCCTTGACTAGACACAGAAGGGTGGAAAAACATTTCTTTCTCCTCTATCTGTGGAGTTACAAACACAGTAACATATTGTCCTGGTGTTTATAATCACAGACTCTGCTGCCGTCACAGTACTTGCCTAATGAGGCAGCCAGTTAGAAATAATGAGACTTTGAAACAAATTGTTCTTGCTTCTAAAAAGGGAACGAGAAGGATGCGTGGTGCTCTAATACAGTGCAATTGGAGCATTTCACTAACGTCTCTATATTGTATTCACTCCTCATACTGTGTCCCTCCAATGGAATTTTTGAGTGGAGAAATGTGTTGTGGTTTCTTATAGATCTAAGGAGAAAGCTCAGAACTCTATTTATTCCCAGGTTTTGCCACTGACTTGTTGCATGACTTCATTAAAAAAGCATTGCCTGGCTAAATTAATTACCATATGTGAAACGCTTTGAACATTTTTGCTTGGTCTCTACCTTCAAAACAGAATATTTCCCTCTTATAATGATCTTCTATTAAAATTGTCAATATTCTTTGCCAGCAGAAATTGATTTCACTTCCCTGTGCTTCCAGCAGCACGACTGGAAAGCAACCTGTCCCCTCCCTGCTCCATGGCACATGGGGGAATGTCGGGAGGTGGGAAATGCAGCCCTCCAGCCTGGCAGCTCCACACCCACCCTGGCACCAGAGGCAAGGAAATAAGGTAGATTTGCAGATTCTTTCCCCATCATTTCCCTGGACACCCCCAATCTTGTCCCAGCACTATCCTCCTCCACACAGACTTTTCAAACAGCATATGGAGCTCACAGCCCGGCTCGCTCTGTCCCCTGAGTGTGGATCCCCTGGGCTGCCTGTCAAACTCCTACTCCCCTGCTCCCAGAGAGCTGAACCATCCAAGGCTGAGGCACCCTGAGAAGGCTCAGTGTTCAATATAGCCTGAAAAAAAACCCATTACCATGCACAAGTCCCTCTTTGATAAAATAATCCTGCTTAAATTCAGAACCCAAAAAACCATGACAACTTTGGTAAATCTGAAAATTAGAAGCCTTTAACTTGTTTTCATCTCCAAATACCAAACAAGCACAAATGTGATACAGGCACCAATACTTCTATTTATCTGGGTGAAAAACCATCAGCAGCTGCCCCTGGTGATCAGCATTACAAGCCTCCACTGCAACCCAGCACGGAGTGACTGCAAGCTCTGACCCTGCTCAGCCTCATGAACACTGAAACCTTCCAGCAGCCCCTCCTGGAGCTGCAGCCTGGAGGTGCAGAACCACAGGGAGACAGAAGCAGGAGCCTAAGCAGGATCTTAAATGCAAAAATCCACTCGAGCTGGGCTGCTGAAGCCCAGGAGCACGGAGGCTGCCAGGGGGAAGCACACCCAGCCCAAGGCTCTCGGAGAGCAGAGCAGCTGCTGAGTGCTCAGACAGCCATACGGCTGCTTCCCATCCAACATACTGCTCCCAGTGCTGAGCAGCAACTGCAGAAAACAACAGAAGGGAAATAATAAGGGCTATATATTATGTGTAGATTAAAAAAAAAAACCAACACAAAAAACCCCCCCCCCAAAAAAACCAGGTTCTCCAATTCAGCATGCTTGCACTTTCCAGCTACTTCTTGGTAGCTGTGATCCAGGAGCAGGGGTTGTGTTGAAGGAGATCTGGCTCTTTCTCTAAAAGCCAGAAAGACCACAGTTTGCAGTCTGTACACAAGACAATAACCCACATTTCTTTCTAGGTATCCTACTGGCATTGAGAAGCCTCTGATCAAGTTGCTAATTTAAAAAAAAAAAAAAAAAAAAAGAAAGGAAAAAACAAGGTGGAGAGTAAACTTAATAGAAACCACTTGAAATGTGTTTGTTTATAGAAAAAAATGAAGGCTGGAACAGGGTGGGGTGGGAGGATTTTTTTTCTAGTCTCCCACATACTCCTAAAATGGTCTGTGCCTTGCCTGGAAGTAAATCAATACTAAGCACAGTCCAGGCGAGACTGCCATCTTACATGAAGCACTGACTGTAAAATAGACACAAAAGACACATGATACTCTCTGAGGTCCCCAGCAGCTATAATATCCATCCTTGGCAGCTCGCTTGACATTTCCTTGCCCTGCTTCCCAGTCCTCTTTCTTCCTCCCTCCTCCCTCCCCCTCTCCTGCTCCTCTCTCTCTGCTAACAGCCCTGCTCTGCCTCTCAGGGGCTTGCCGACCGGGTGAACAGATAACAAACCTGTCAAGAAGGGTTTAGCTGGGGAATAAATCCTGCATTCGCCAGGAAATGATGTGTACAATGGGAAAATACAAGGGATGACATGAGCCTTCCCTTCTGAGAGAGTGGCCAGGAGATCCTTAAAATGTTACAGCTCGTGCTAAATGGACATTGGGATGGCTGATTAGATCTTATCTCAGACCTTTCAAGTGCCTCCCTTCCTCCCCACTTCTCACTGCTACTGAAGACACACAAAGAAAACAGACAAAGCCCATCCCTACTTCTGCTCCTTAAAATATGTATTTTTTTAGAGGCTTGGCCATGAGGAAGGTGGGGTTGGCATGTACTAAGCCTAAGGTCAAGGCTAAAATCTCTTTTAGTGGCAGAAAGGTCACGTGAAATCCACTGGGTAGTCACAATTTCCATTTATTAAAGGCAAATATAGAAGCAAGAACCTTATCTTGGGGACTTAATACATGTCTTGGCTTATTTCTGTTTTCAAAGAGCCTTTTGCACAAATCTGATTTGCACTGGTGCAATAAAGATTCATTATCCTTTTACACAGCAGACTTTGCATTTCTGCTCAGGATTTAATTATGAAAAACAGAACCCATCCCATAAACAGATGCTAATCACAGTAGGAAAGTACTTTCATTTGAGTAACAAGGTAGCTCAGAAAGTTTGCTTGGAAGTCTGCTGCATCAGCAAGAAGAGTTATTAGGGAGGAGAAAATGGAAGGAAGAACTGATTCAATACTTCTCACAGCCAGCATCTCCATGCTGAGATCTCAGGGAGCTGGTTTTGTTGGGAACAGAAGAAAAGCAATTCCATGTGTCAGGAACTCCCCTCTCTAGCACACACAACTGATCAAGAACCTTGTCTGCAGCTGCTTCTTCAATTCTAACACTGGCTGTCTCCAATCACAACCTTGGGTTAACCTCAAATTCAAATCCTGGTAAACTTTGGGATTCAGATGGAATCATTCCTTTTGGTCTCTAGTACAGCAAACCCAGTGTTGCTGTGTTTGTGTGCCAGGGGACTGTTTCCTCCCATGTCCAGGCGCACACCCCATGGCTCTGATGGAGATTTTATAAAGCAATGTCATTCATCCTCCACACGGACATTTGACAGAGCTCAGGAATCTTGCAAAATGAAACTGCTGCCAGTGCACTTTCAGCTCTTGAAATCCAAGATGTTGTTTTTTACTCTTTTAAAATACCTTTTGAGATACTGATATCACAGTGCAAAGTGTGACTCCAGTGGATGGTTATCACACAAAGCCCGTTCAGTGCACAATGAGCAATACAGGGCAGATACTCTGGTGACACAAACTGTGGGTAAAGCAATGCAATCTGCACAGAGATTGCTATCCACAGAGAAAATCTGAAGTACTTTGGTTATCACAGGTAATGGTTGCTTGTAATGGTTCCTTAAAGTTTGATTTACCAATCAGGAAAACGTGGGGTTTGGTAACTTTGCAAAAACTGGTGTTTAAATACAGATTACGAAGTCAAATCCACTATGCAGTAACCAAATACAACTGCTTGTAACACTTGTCAGTCCACGATGGCAGCACTAGTTTACTTGGAGCAATGACACCAAGTGTCTTCCAGGAGAAGCTACAGCCAAGGGTCCACTCACAGTGACAGCTCTGTCCAAGCAGATAAAACAATCTGAATGACAATGGGCTTCTTGCTGTAAGAAAGGCCAGGCTGGGTTCAGACAACTCTGCCTTGCATCTTCCAACTCACAGTCAACATCTGGCTACAGGTAAACTCCAGTGACATAATGGAATGCAATAAACCTTGTTTGCAACATCTTGAAGGAACAATGCCTTTACTAATGCTATTTTAATGAGGAAATGTGTATGGTAATTACTGCTGTCTTCTAGCCGGTCTAAAAAAAAAAGTCCTGCATCCAGGAAATGTAATGTTGAATGGCTTTTTCTGTTTGGTTTGGGTCGGGGTTTTTGTCCTCATTCTTGGTCTAAGCAAGAATGCCACAGAAATGGCTTCAGCTAAAGGGAGATTACTGTTGAATAAGATCATATCTTCCTTTTTTATTTTGTATAAGTGTTTTCTTAATTTGCAACTGGTATTTCAAGGAAGAGACACATAAAGTACTTAGCTATTATTAGAGGAATTGAGCAATATAATATGATCCTGTTTATGCCCTAATAGCAAGGAGTGATGGACTGGTTTGCCACAGACAGCATTTTATTATTGCAGGGCCACATGTGCTGGGAGTTGCAGTGACCTTACACTCAGAGGTTCCCATCTTATTTTCTACTGCTAAGTGTTGCTTTTTTTCCATTTCTGGAGGGGAAGAAGGTCACTTCTCACTATTACTGTTCCATTAACTTACACTACAGCATACACATTCTTAATCCAATAGCACCTTACATTGTGCCTTTTAACTTAATAGTGCATTATTTTCTCAAGTCTTGCCTACACTGAACAAATTAATACCTGAAGTTCTGCACTTATCAGGAGCAGAACAGTTAAAATGTTTAGTAAGAGTGCTGGGGGGCTGAGGCATTGGTACAAATCCATTTTTCTTTTCACCTTTGCAGTTGTTAACAAGGAGTGATGGGCTCCCACACACCTGCAAGCACTGGAGCTGGACTCTCATTCACACTCAGCATCAGTGAGAGTCAGACCCACCACACCATTTTTCATGACTTATACTTACTGAATAATGCTGATGCCTTGCAACATTTCTTAACACACATCAGAAAACAAGACAAAACTTGCATTTTAGCAATGTTGCATTTTATAAATATCACTCCAGTCAAGGTGTTGTTTGGAGCCAATGGTATCCTTGCCACACACACTGCTGGGAGCACTAGTACTCAGTTTGAAAAAACTTTTACCCTATTAAACAGTGACTTTGCTCACCTGAAAGAAGAGACACAGCCCTTACTTGTGATTCATGGGTGCACTGTAGCCCTTCAGTAACACCAACAGATCAATAGGATTTTATTTAGCGATTGGTCTAGGTGCAAAAAGTGGCTCCAGTTCAACCTGTTCTGCCATTTCTAATTTATCTTTTTTAGTAAAGAAATTAAAAAAATAAGCAGGTATGTTTTATTTAAGAATCTGATTCTAGACATATCAATGCATTAAAGGCATCCCTGCAGATTCAGCCTTTTCTGACTGAATTCTGGATCATTTTTACTCAGTGAACGGAACAGGAAAAGTCCAGGATGCCAAGAGAATAATATACTACAAGCTGGTGTTATGATGACATGCTTCAAATAATCCCCTGCCAAAATGAAATTTAATTATAGCCACTGTTTGTATTATTCAAATGACTATTGACAGTAAATCTATCTAGCACGACGTTTCCTCTTTGTATTCACTGCAGCCTTTAGACTGGAAGGAAAAAAAATAAAACTAAGAAAAAGGAAATGTTTCCCCCCCTTCTTCCTTCCGTGGTATCAGGCTACACGAGGCCACTGAAGCCCAGTTGATTTCCCAAGTCCAATTATTTTGCAGTACACAATCCTCTAGAATAGCACAGCTCACCTGGGGACTGGGGCTGCCTAAACACGCTGCACTTAATGGAGTCCCTGAAGTTGTCTCCATTTCATTACTCCTAACTAATAGGCTGTGATATTTTTTTTTCCCCAAATAGACCACAGCTCTTCCCACTCCCCTCGCCCATCCTCCACAGAAAATGCAAGTGGCTAACGAGGCATGGGGAGCCCGCCCGCCCCTCTCCACTGCCGTACCTTCACTACCCCCTACTGACGGCAGGGCTGAGCACCAGCACCCTCACCTGCTGCCCCTCCCAGGGCCCTCCCAGCTTCGTGTTTGGGAAGGACAGAGAGACAGAAAAAA